>NC_056743.1:252328938-252677688 GCF_019279795.1 Protopterus annectens
GCCTGACTGTTGCTACGTAAGTGGAGCTCATAGACAAATACAGACTGAATACCTCATGCACTAACAGAAAGAAAATGTACAGTAAAACTGATGTCACCCCTTCAAGTAATGGTGGCTGTGGAACCTCAACGCTCCATTATGCACTTGAGCAGCAAAGATAAAGTGGGCAGAGTAAGAAGCAACCAGTGTGTATGCTGTGATGACATCAGTATTACCAGTGACCACAATGTAAAGGCATTCCACAGTAATGAAAAAGCGATGTAAGGAGAAGGCATTTTCATCAAATGCAAGCTGGAGTAGGCGGAGGGGGGGGGGGCAGACTGAACAAACCATACTGTACTAACAGAATAAAGGCAAGGTGCATGACTGTAGTCAATATGTAAGAGGAAACAGCAAGTGTGCCATTGGCAAACGTGTAACTTTGTCTGTCAAAGATGTACCACTGTGTGTACAGGAAGGGAGTGTGCAGATGATGTTTCATTATAAAAGGAGAGAGTTTACATATGATAGGGGATATATTCAACAACAGAAGTTGTGGAGGAAGACAGGTTGGCCAAAAATCTTCAAGTAATGATTATGGGTCCTTTCCATCCTCTGTGATTGCTGTTCCATAAATACTTAGTTTCCTGAATTTCTTGCATAGATGTGTACTACACATTCAGAATCACTCCACTTCCTTATCCTGCTCTCATTTCTACAAAGAAAAGCACAGTACATGTACACTATCATTACTTGTGAAACTGCTTCAGCTATGCAAATAAATAAAATTCCAAGGCTGCATCCTGGTACGCAGTGCCCCTGTAGCAGTAAAGCCAGAAGAATAATGATAAAGGTCTTTTTCATAGTAATTCCCTTTCCCAATTATAACACAGATTAGTACACAGAAAAATAAGAACCCATTTATTTGTGTTCCCTGTCCTGATCCATGCACGTAATTATGCTTTAATATGTACAATTCCTGTAGGGTCTATATCAGTTGGTCAGTCTATTCAACGAATGACTATTTCTCAAACCCACTTAAGTGAAAAGTAATTTTTAGTGAACGACCGTTTCAGTGAATTTTTTCACAGGGAAAAAATAGTGTGCTAGCTACCGATAGTAACAAACATTGCACATTTTAAAATTCAGCAAAGTGGGGGGCTTTGACCTCACACCCCCCTAGCTAAGTATACCAACTCTGAGATCAGACTACAGTGGGGAAAGGGGCAAATTCCCAATGATGGCCAACTACTTCCTTTCCCTGTGAAACAATTTGCTGAAATAATCGTTTGCTAAAATGACATTTCACTTAAGTGGGTTCAACGAATAGTCATTTGCTGAACAGACTATTTGACAAACTGATATAGACCCATTCCTGTATTGATACAAGATAAGGCATACTGTATCAAAATTATATACATATGCTGTAACCTATTATAAAAGTCAGAATGTACCACGAAGATGCAAAACTTGCACATGGGTAGATTGCCCACCTGCAGTGCTCTTGACTAGGAATCTATTAGTGACCTGGGAAGCTGGAGCAATGCCTGGAGGTATATCAGTGAGTCATATCCATATGTACATAAGAGGACTGGGAAAGCATCTTAGCACAACAGGTGCAGGAACATGCATAACACTGCACTCCCATTCTGGAAAAAAGAATAAGGCATAACAAAGAAGTACCCCACTCCAAGAAAAAAATGAAACTACATGGGGATACTCAGTCTCTTTTACGTCTCCCCTGTGAATGGAAAATTGCACCACCAACAGTGGTCATAAGCTGGTAGCTTGGTTCAAGTGGGTAAGCTGAAGGGGGGAGGTACGTATTCTCAAAAGAGGTACTAGAAGAAGCCGAAGATCACTCCAGCAGAAAGTATCCCCCTTTCTGTAGATTTTGATCCAGATTTAGCAAGCAACTATTTTGTGAATTGTTAATGTGCAGTATCGTCATTTCAAATGGTTACAAATTTGTAACTATTTTCAACATACTGTGCAATTTTAAATCTTCTCTGCATAATCAATGATATCTAACTAAATAACAACATACACATCCCTTCTGTAAGCTGTAACTGATCCAGATTTAGCATGTTGTCCTATCTTTTGTGAGTTATTGGCTATGTACTCAATGCTTTCTTAGGTAGTAAATTAATAAAATTGAATACTTGTCTAATAATTACTTCAAGAAGGGTCATATCCAGCACTAAACAACCTAGGCAGCTGCCTAGGGTCCAGTGCAGGCTGGGGGCCCAGCCACAGCATTAAATAATAAAAATAGAACGTTTTCTTACTTCCCCCAGGATTTCAACATTAAACAAAAAAAGGTGTTTCTACTTTCCTGGATGTCTGGGCACTGTTGCTTGCACTATTGCTTTAAAATCAAGAAAAATTTCCTGATTTGTCTGGCCACACATCCATGTCCTGCTGCCAGCCAATGAGACAGGAGCAAGCACGCATGCAGAAATGGCATGAGATTTCACAGCACAATGAGTAGTTATCAGAGATGGATTTCACAGCACTTGTAGGTTACGAGAGAGATTTGATATATTTCAAGAGCTACAGGCTACAAATAAGATTTATTTACATTGATGGATTTCAGCAGCTGTGAACAGAGCCAGATCAGTACAAAGGTTTGATTTATGAAAGCGAGTGGAGCAGAGGTACTATACTGTTTGAGCAAGAGAAGATTAAATTCAATTTCTGAAAGCTGTTGGGAGTGTGTGCAAAGCATTGATGATACGGTGTGCATCTTGCATGTGTGTATGTGTGTGCGTGTGTGCGTGTGTGTGTGTGTGTGTGTGTGTGTGTGTGTGTGTTTATAAAATGTCCTTGTGCGTGTGTGTGTGTGTGTGTGTGTGTGTGTGTGTGTGTGTGTGTTTATAAAATGTCCTTGTTAGAAGATGCAGTTTAGTTAATGAACTTGCTCAGACTTATAGTGACAACAACCTTAATCCTCTACAGTAACTACAGTTTGTTAAAATGTTCTGAAATGGGTACTTTTGCCATTTATTGGTCCATACATTTTCTTTCACTGCTTAATGGAAAAAAATATTCCAAACTACAAATTTAAAATGTGATCTAATAAATGTTTTTAACAATAAATACATTCCTAAACATTTTTCTGGGGGCCCATGGTTTGAAAACAGCCAAAGGATCATTATATACTTGATCTGCCTCTGACCAGGTGCATTTTCAATGAATGCCCTGGAATTCATTTTCAATGAATGAACTGGAATGCTCACAGACATACCTTACTAAAAGGATACAAGGCTTAAACAACATCTCCTACATGGACTGACTCAAAGCCCTATTACTATACTTGGTATCCTATAAACTGCTAAGAGGTGAACTGGCATACAAGACATTCTCTGACCTAACACTGATGGATTTACTCCACATCAGCAAGTCTAATGACATCAGAAATACTTGGACTATGGATATAAACCTCTTCTACACCATCTTCAGAATGGTTTGGATGGAGAGTTATATCTCACAGGCTCCCCATCCACATTAAACAAAGTTCATCCATGAACATATTCAACACAACTTGAATCTATGGATGGGAAACAGAAAATTTACACCAGGACTGCCTCCTGTACTGCTAATGGTGCTGTCAGTTTAATTTCTTCAAGTGATTTGGGTTTTTAATACCATGATGAGAATGAATCCCATTCCTAAGTCAAAGTATGATTAAAGTTCATGAAATTAGTATTGTTTCAATCTTTGATGTTAGCCAGAAGTGCTCTTCTCAGCACCCGCAATGTGCCCAGAATTGATTCCTTCTGCAATTCATACATAGTTACATGTATCAGTAACATATCTAAGTACGATTGTAAATTATTTTTTATAAGATCCGTTGCCATACTGTTGGAACTGTTTAGGTATCCTTCTTCCACGTGGCCCTCATTCTGCCTGTAAATCCTGGTATTTTATGACTTTGTGTTTCTCTATATGTAAGACACTGTAGTCACCGGGTGTGGCAGTTTCAATGATTATTGCTACTTGTCTTCTTTTCATGGACCACTATATCTGGTTTTCTCGCATCTGTTTTTTTGAACTGTTGGTAATGGCTGATCCCATGTGATATAAACTTCATCATTTTCCATAATGCTTTGTGGGTCATGTTTCCAATGCTTCTCAGCTACTTCAGTATTATACTGTTTGCACAATCCCCAGTGCAACAGCCTTGCCACATTATTATGCCTTTCAGTATACAGTCCTTCTGCCATTAGTGTATCGCACCTGGCAACAAGATGTGTGACTGTTTCCAATTCTGTTTTACAACACCATCATTTGACTGTTTCTCTTACATGTTTAATGTAGTTTGTAAACCAACATCCTGGGCCACCAATATCAATCTTTCGTCTTTTGGTTTAAATTCACCTCTCCTTAACCATTGCTGTGTTCGGTCCTGACTGACATGAGGTTGTTCCAAGAGTTTTCTGTACTTGCAAGTAATTTATAGCTTTTCCCATTTCTTTCCTTCTCATCTGATCCTTTACCTTATATTCATTCATTTGCTTTCTGGCACATTCAGTTACTGCCTGATTTTTATCTACTTCTGGTTTGATTTCCATTACCACTTGACACCAATATGCTTCTGCTAAACTAAGCAGGGAAATCATCTTAGACTTATTCTTCTCATGTTTTAAAACTTTCAAGATGTTTGGATCTTGTGAGGTCAGCAGATATGAATGTAGTCATACGATTGCGATCTACACATGTAAACAATTTCGAGGAAGCCCATACCTCCTTCAGAATGGAGAGTATATAATCTTGGTATACATTGATTTTTATAAATCATTTAATGAGCATGAAGCATTTTTCTTGTTTCCTGTCCAACTGATCAAACACCTTTTGGGGCCAGTTAGTCACTCCAAAACTAAGTTATAACAGGAGGATCAAATTGGTTTATAGATCGGACTTTATTGCTAGATGTCAGCGCTGTTCCCAGTATTAAATCTACTCTTCTAAAATATAGTTTTATTTGCTTTTGTTCATGTTTTAACATTGATTCTTCATCAGTTCCCAAATATTTATGCATTCCCTTTTGCTTAAGTTCCTTTATATCACATTCCTGTCCCAGACTGATATTTTCTTGGTGCTGCAGCTTTCCTACTTTAAAGGCTGATTTTGCACATTTATCAAGACCAAATGCCATTCTTGTATCATCTGAGAAAGTTTTGACAACTTCTAGTTTTGCTTTCAGTTCCTCAGTTGATGAACTATATCATTTTAAATCATCCACAAAAAGATGATGATAAATCTTTTACACTTTGTTGTTTTCAGGGAGCAAAATTGTAGCCATGGCCTAATCTGTTAAGTAAACAGCTTAATGGGTTAAGGGCAAGGCAAAAGAGCAGCGGTGACAAAGAGTCATCCTGGAATATCCCATTTTGAATTTTTTCCCCTGCACCCCCCCATGTGGGGGGCTGTGCCCCCCGCACACCCCCTACTTATATATACCAACTCTAAGATCGCACTATAGTGGAGAAATGGGAAATTTGACATTATAATTTTCGACTAAAACAGTTTCAGCTTTTTAATTCCTGCAGCTAGTGATTTCAACCAATTCATGTTCGACCATTTAACATTCGACATTTTCATAGTAAACTGTTCCACAGGATCTTTTTAGATATTTCTCCAAAATGTGTACATTTCTTTCTTTTTTATTTATTTTTTATTTGGTTTTAAAACAATAAATAAACAAATCGGTTATAAAACAAACAAATAACTATTTATGTAGTCCACAGCTGGTCAATACATTAAAGATTTACGTTATCAACAATTAATATTTTTTACTTCTTTTTTTTTGGTGGTATTTCATTTCCTTTTGCCTTGTTTCCCAATTCTTTATAAAACTTTTTGGGTTATCCATAAATTGCTTATTTTGTACTTTTCCTTTATAATTATCTGCATATCATCTACGTTTTTCTGCCTCTGCTGATGTCTTTAGTTTATTATTTGCAACAGTGTATGATAGATCCTGATCTGTTCTGATATTGAGCATTGCTTTTATCATGTCTATCTTTCTGAGTATTTTTGTTGATCTGTTCCCTCTTCTGTACTCTTCTAACAGTGACACTTCTTGTCTGAATTGCTTTATACTTTTCTCTTTTTGATACTTCCATGATGGCATTTGATTTCTCTCTTATCTTTTCCTTACTACCCTTTGTTTTTGCAGTGAGAATTTATTTGTTATTAATTTAGCTGTGCAGTAATATATCCTATTTATTTCTGTTATATTGCATGAATTTCTATCAACAGTCCCAATTACTGTGTTCATTTATTTTATCAAACTTCTAACATTTTGGGTCTTACTGACATCCTGTAGTCTTTCATTGATCCTAATATATCTATCCATCACTATTAATTCAAACAACTCTTCCGTTAGATCATTTTCTTGTAAACTGAGGGCCCATTCTTTGTTCTCCATTTCCTATGGGCATTCTACAGAAAGTTCCAGAGCATCTTCTTGTGCTATATTCTCTTCGGTTTCATCCTGTATTATCCATTGTTCTTTTATATTGGAGCTCACTGGCCTATCACTCCACAACACTGACTGCATCAGAGTTGCCACAGTTTCCTGTTCCTTCCCTTGCTGTGCAACTCCAACTGAACTTTTATATTGGTTTCCTACTAAAGGCTCCAAAGTATGTTCATATGGCAAGTGACCAGATCTTTCCCCTTAATTTGGAGATTTGTTATTCTATCCTGCTATGGTGTCATCAGAGTTAGATTTTCTACACTAAATCCTTCACTTCACAGGTAATCGACAACCTCAGTTTATATTTCTTTAACTTCTCCATTACTAATGTCCTTTTCTACTTTTCCTCTTAGTCTTCTTATTTTTTGTATTGTAAAGCTTTCCATATTGTATGCCTTTGCCTGTATTTCTTGTCAAATATCTTTGGTTTTGCTGCTTTTGTACTGATTACTTTTGCTTTCTCCTTTGCATAAATATTGAACTATATTAAATCTCTTGTTCTTTCCCGTGTCCATATTTCCTTTTCAGATGGCTAATGCTTCTCCTGTTTCACCTTACTTGGGGAACTCATTGTTCCATCATGCTGCGATATAACCTGTGTTAAACTTTCTGTACTAAATCCTTCACTTCACAGGTATTCCATAACTTCAGCTTCTATTTTTTAACTTCTACTTTTCTAATCTTCTATTCTATGTTCCCCCTTTGTGATCTTATTGTTTGCATTTTGACATTTTCCACATCTGGGTACCTTTGCCTGTATTTCTCTTTGAATATCTTTGGAGCTGCCCCTCTAGATTTTGTTCTTTATATTTTCTCACTTTCTCAGTCATTTCATTTTCCAAATGTCCCAAAGTTTCTTGGTCTATATAATGTTTTTCATGAATTTGATGTATAATGAACACAAATTTGCATTTGAAACTTTTGACAGTTTTTTTTTGTTCAAGTAGTTTTCTTTCCTCTAATTAACCTCTTAATCTTTTTGTTTATCTTCTGTCTGGAAATTCTAGGCTTCTGGCATAATAGTAATAATACATAATTTCTCTCTTATTCTCAGCAGTCTACTCTGTTATCTTTATGTTTCTTTTTTGGCCTATCAGTTTTTGTGATTTTTGTCCACTACTACTTCCTTCTAGAACAGGGTGGGGGACATCCTCCCCGTAAGCTTGGCATAACCCCACTGTAGGAATACTCCCATGTTTTGAGGATTCAACACTGTCATTTTT
Organism: Protopterus annectens; assembly: GCF_019279795.1. Taxonomy (NCBI): domain Eukaryota; kingdom Metazoa; phylum Chordata; order Ceratodontiformes; family Protopteridae; genus Protopterus; species Protopterus annectens. Next base: position 252,336,625 of record NC_056743.1, read on the forward strand.
CCAGTCCTGGGACCAGTGTGCCTATCAGAATTGGGCATTTTTTTATCCTAGGACTTGTGTTCCCAGCTGTCTTTATTTTTTAACCTATTTCTGTCCATGGCATATGCTAAATAAAATACAGTCTATATATCAGGATCATCTTGGTGAGATTTTGTTAAAAAAAAAAAAAACAGAGTCTACACCTCATAAAGGTACTCATTAAGACTTGAGAATGAATTCAGTTCTTCCAGCAATACTACACTCCTTTGCTTGCTAATTTTATTATTTCATCATTCAGACCCTTATTGTCCTAAATGCTTTATTCCATGCATGAGTTCCTTCAAATTATCTATGGTATGATCACAGTTATTCTCATTAGGGGTAATACATAGTTATCGACCATGGGATGGGTATAGCTAATCTGTAACCAAATGAGATTGGTTAATTTGAGCACAAAAAGGAAAACTGGCTAGGTTTAAAATGGGTCAGAAGGGCAGCTATCCTAATACTTAGCTATTAACCTATGAACCTATGTGAGTTTCAATACATTTTCAATGAATGACAGTTTCAAAGCATTTTGAATTAATCTGAGCTTCAAGGGAAGAGAAGTTTCCTATTGCTCATGCTAAATCTGTTTTCAATGTGCAACTGTTTTGTTAAGCAAATGACCATCCAGTGTTTGTGCTATAACATTTGAAAGCACTGCTTGTAATGCAGCAAGTAGCAAACTCACCTTTGGTGTAGAACGATCACACACCATGTAGGCTGATTGCTGATGCTGCAGTGCAGTACAATGGAGGTGCCGCACTCCTGAGTATGTCGTCCTTCAGATAAGAAGTTAAACCAAGGCCTCATCTGCTGCATTGGTGGCAGGTACTGTGAGATCTTTTACATCTACTTGAGGCATCAAAAAGAGTGAGAGAAGCTCCCCAATGCCCAGGCCAAATAACCCCTAATAATACAAATAGCACCAAGTGTCTCCCCTGAAATGAGGCTACTAGCTTAGTAGGAATAACCTGGTCAACAAAGAATAAATAAATACATTAAAATCTTTAAATTAAATCCACATCTCTGTCTTCATTTCAAAAGTAAAGAAGAAAATAGTATGAAGGCTGGGGGGGGGGGGGCTGTATTTATTATTAAAAAAAGCAAAGCCTGATTATATTATCAAAGCACACATGTTGAAAACATGAAGGATAGCATAGTGAAGGGAGCAAAGCTACTTACTTCCAGATGACGATTTTCACAAATAAGCTGGTTTACTGCATGACAAATTTCTAACCACGGGTTAGCCTGACATTTTTGAAGTTAATATTGTTAGCACAGTCACAGAGCAGCATTTGAGCTTCCATGCTCCATTCATTAGCCTATCAGAAGAACATAATACACAGAAACTAAAAAAGATTTCTCGTAACAGAACATGTGCTATAATTTCATCTTGTAGATTAGATGTACTCGGGGATTCAGAAAGAACCCCACCAACTGCTTTAAGAACTGCGGTAAAAAAAGTCCTGTTTCTGTGAAGCAGTGTTTTGCATTTCAGAGACACACTAGGTGCATTGAGGAAAGACATCAGTATCTGATAATTTGCACATCTCTGAATAACCATTAACTACTTTCATAGTTGACAACGGAGGTGAACACATCATGTTAGCACAGGCACCTTCCATTCACTCTCCCCCTCACAATGCATGCATTCAAACATAGACACACACACTCACACACACACACACACACATACACACACACACACACACACACACACACACACACACACACACACACACACACCACTTAACCCTATACCTAATCCTATGTTGTGATATCATCCCCAGTATCTCCTTCTTCCTACCCACATAAATCACAGACGATTACAGTCGATCATTAATGCCAGACATTAGAATTTCACATTCAGTAAATGCATGATAGTACAAAAGTAGTTATTCTAGTGACTTTCTAAGAGGAATTAATAAAATCCATCCCATTTCTTTGTCTCACCAATATTTTGGACTTAGTGTGCACTTCTTGCACAAGGTTGAGAGAAATGCTTTTTCTTCCCTGTTCCACTCTCATTGAATAATGCCCAACATCCTCAATATATGTGAGAAGATCCTTTCATGTACTAACTTATCGCTGAGTGTGGTGGATAAGTGCTAGGGCTTCCCATGACATGGGTGCAGTGTTCAAAGCTGCCCCCCCCTTTTACTTTTTATTTTATTTATTTATTTTTTATTGAGTCTTACTTTTTTCCATTACATTCCTGCTGTCTAGTGGTAGCCTGCAAGGCACAATATTTATAATGTCCCTGGCATCTGGTGGTACCCTGTTCCACTGTTTTATTTTTTGTTTTCTTAATTGCCTTTGGGGCATAGCATATAGAGTATCTCCAATCTCTAGTGTCCCCATACTCTGGATGCTGTTAAGGCACAAAGTTTACAGTATTAACTCTGGTGGATAGAGGTTTCCTCCCAGCCCTAAGTGCAAATAAAGCATGCAACTAAAGAATTATCTCTGATAGCAAGTGGTTCCCCACTCCATTTTACTTTTGTTTAATCAAATGCCATTAAGGCACTTATTATAGTATATGCCTGCTGTCTAGCATTCCCCTCAACCCATATTACATGTCAGTGCCATTACGGCATAAGATTACAGTGTAATCCCTGGTGGTCAGTGTTCACCTCATCCCATGTCTTCAGAGATGTCTGTGGTGGTTAGTCTTCCCCCATCCCACTGTTTTAAGCATTGCTCATTACCCATCCCAAAACACACCCAGCCCCTACACACACACACGCACACACACACGCACACGCACACACACACACATGCACACACACACACACACACACACACACGCACACACACACACAGCCTCTGTGCCTTTTATGGATATTATTAACATTACATGGAACATTCTTATTGTCCACCAAGAGGGGGCGTGGTTATAATTTACATAGCACATTCCATGCTGAACCTTGTTTCAACATGCCTTGCAACTTGATTAATAATAAAAACCTGGGTGTCTGTACTTGCAGGATATTTCCTCAGTGTATTTGCAATGAATATCTCCTGCTACTATTGTAATTTGAAAACTAAAACATGCAGCCCAAGAGATCATTTTACATGTATTACAACGCATGTAGTCTGTCTCGCTGTCTGTTCCAACTGTGCTGCCTGTTATACAGGCCACTCGTGTAAGAGAAAGGCAAGTAACTTTTCACTATCTCACAATATGGTACAGCTCCCAAAAAATTACTTAGGAAGCTTTAACACCCACTGAAACATGACTTCATAACTCCCAACTCCTGCTCAATACAAAAAACACCAAGCTGCTACTTTTTCTCCAAATCCCTCTCTCATGAAAAACAAAATATAAAGTCTGCTCTCTTGATAATACAACCATTGACGTCACTTCTCAGCAAATTATTAGGGGTGATACTGGATGGTAATCTTACATTTGACCTGCATGTACAAAACTGCACAAGAAAAAATCATCAAAAACAAAGGATGCTTTACAGAGCCAAAAACGTTCTCACCAATGCAACTAAAGCTACACTTGTCAGTACTTATCTTGTCCCCAGACCTCTTTATAGAGCTCCCATCCTTACTAACCTCCAGACTTCACAAAACTTAAAACTTGAACAATGCCATAACAAAGTTGTTAAATTTGTAGCAAATACCGTTTTCAGAACCCACCATTGTATAGCACTAAAACGCCTAAATTGGTTAGAACTGCCTCATCAACTAACATATACACAACTTCTTACCACCTATAAAATTATCCAGCATCCATCTGCCTGTCTAGCATTAAAAATTTCTGTACAACTATGTTTTCAGTTGGTCATTGAGATCCAGTGACCAAAAAACTCCTATGACCCTATCAAGTCTGTTTGGCATTCTCTGTACTCGTACAAGGTTGCTAAGGCCTGGAACTCCTTACCTGTGTTCATTAGGTTAACTTTCTCCCTCCCATCATTCAAAACCACTCAGAAAGACTTACTAAAATCTGTCTCTGTTCCTGCTCAAAACCAGGATAAACTATATCCCTGAATGTGAACAAGTACCTTTTCATTCCTTATACGTCCTTACTCTCCCCTCTTCACTTACTTCCTTACTTCGATCATATTCTCTTCCCTGAGTTTCTCTCTAAATATACCATAAGCCTGTTTTTCCAAACTTCATATTGCAATTCCTGTTTGTATTAAACAAACTTACCTTTAATTTCTCTGCAAACTATCTAAAATTTCTCTAAATATTAAATGATTGTCATATAACTTAACCAACGTTTTTATATTATATCTAATTTGCTATAATTATTTAAACTGCAGAGTTTTTTTTATTTTTGAAGATTGTAAAATTATTTTTCTTAAAATGTTTTTTAATAATTTGGAGCTTTTCTTCCTGGGCCTCTGCTGAAAATGGGCTTCTACCCAGTTAGACTTTCCCGGTAATTAAATTTCAATCAGCCAATAAATAAATAAATAAAGTATAGTTTTCCATGCCGATTAAACAGATCTTTCATATGAATCTGGCTTGTAAATAAATTGCTTATATAACTTTAGGAACCTGGCACACTGACCACAGAAGCCTTTGTTTCAAACTTCAGAAAAGTTATTTATTAAGCATCTGCTTTTGTGTGATTTTCATTTGACCGAAAGAAAGAAAGACTGTCTTTGGTGTTTTAATGTTGCCAGAAGAAAAAGAACGGTCAAAAGGTAATGCTAAAAAATTAATTCCTACAGTTCCCAGCCATCAAAATGCCATTCTTAATGTCTAATTATGAACAGCTACATATTTGGATGTGCAGTACCTCTTCACTAAAAATTTACTTTCATCAAACCCTGCTTCTGAGGCTGATGTTTTATACCATGTTTCAGTTGTGAAGTATATCTTGGTGGATTTAAAATCTATATCTTACAGGTTTCTTCAGTCCAGCCCAAACCCCATCTCTAATTGTAAGCAGTTGATAAGATTCACTCATTATCTATGCTTCTTCAAACCTTTTCTTTATTCCATTGAAAAAATAATGGGTTTATATTGTAAATTATATTGTAAATTGCAATCAAGAGCAAGTATATGTATTACCTGACAGTGATATTGTATCTTCCTAAATATGTGTGTCTATATCTATATCTATATCTATATCTATATCTATCTATCTATCTATCTATCTATCTATCTATCTATCTATCTATCTATGCCTACAGTCTATAAGAGAGAATGCGCTTATAGACTGCTTTTTCAGTCTGTTGGCTGGTTTGCATGCATGGCCAAGGTACAGAAGGGTTTGGAAATTTGTCCTCTCCCCGTTGTACAATTTTACAGTTGGTAGATATAATCAGCAGGGGCTGTGGTGTTGCAGGGGAGCTAGCTTCCTGCAAAAAAGTTTTTTTTTTGGGGGTGTTTTGTTATTCAGTCTTTTTAGATTTGAAATAAAAAGATCTCTGTTTTTGTTTTTGTATGAGTTCATCGTGTTTCACTGTTGCAGTCATTACACTTGGGTAGAATCCCAAAGCTGAGGTTGGGTGGCTGGGTCTAAATTGGATTTGGCGAGGCTAGCAAGCCCTGCAGAACTGCAGTGGCAAAGCCTACTCTGGATTTGGAGTAGAGAGGTAAGTGGTAGTGCTTGGTGAAAGTGTGCACTGAGCTCCAGGTTGCAGCTGCTAATATGTCTTTGGTAGGTACCCCTCTGAGGAAAGCTGCTGAAGTGGCTGCTGCTCTGGTAGAATGAGGCCTAATGCCCTTAGGCACTGATTTGCCATGTTGTGCATAGCAGAAGCGGATGCAGTGTCCTATCCATTTCGAGATTGTCTGCTTTGTAATAGGCTTTCCTTGTGATCCTGTAGCATATGCTACAAAACAGTTGCTCAGTTTTTCTGAAAGCTTTTGTTTTGTCCAAGTAGAATCGTAACTGCCTGTGTATATCCAAAGCATGCAGAAGTCTTTCCCCTTTATTCTGTGGATTTGGGTAAAAAGTAGGTAAATGAACGGTTTGGTTTAAAGCCACATTGGAGACCACTTTTGGCATGAATGTTGGGTTTGTCCTAAGAGAAACCCTGTCCTGATGAAAAATGAGGAAAGGTTCCACAGCCATCAATGCCTGTAACTCTGAGACTCGTCTTGCTAGGAGCAGAGCAGTTTTCCATGACAAGAATTTTAGATCAGCTGTGCTGGCTGGTTCAAATGGAGGTAGTGTTAGTTTTTCTAAAACAAAATTGAGGTCCCATGTAGGTACTGGTGCTCTCCTAGGGGGTCTTATATTTTTTGCCCCTCTGAGGTATTGCCGTAGTAGAGGATGTGAAAAAAAATAGGAGGATCCGTATTGTAATGCACTGAAATGGCAGAGGCATGGATTTTAATGGATGAAAAAGATAGGCCTTTGTCCAACATCTCAGTTAGGTATTGCAAAATCTGAGGTATATTAGGGACAAGTGGTTCGAGCCCTTGTGCCTTGTTCCAAGCACAGAATCTCTTCCATTTTTCTGCATAAGATTTCCTAGTGCTGGGCCTCCTGGCTTCCAAAATAACACCCATAACCGCTTTAGAGAGAGGTGCAGTCTGAGTGGCAACATTATCTGCCATGCTGCCAGGTTTAAGGTTCTGAGTTGACTGTGCAGAATCTGATTGTTTTGTTGTGTCAGAAGAGGGATTTGAGGTAGAGGCCAAGGTGGACCTTGGGGCAAACTCTTTAGGATTGGGTACTAGTGTTGGTGTGGCCAGTCTGGTGCAATCAGGATCATTTTTGGTCTCTCTTGTCTGACTTTTAGAAGCACCTTGATGAGAAGAGGCATTGGAGGGAAGGCATAGACTGTCAGGTCTTTCCAGCTGAATGATAGAGCATCCAATTTCCATGCTTGAGAGTGATAAGTCCTTGTGCAAAATTTCTGTATTTGGTAATTGTGAGGTGAGACAAAAAGATCTATGTCTGGGCGTCCCCATTTCCTTATTATCATGTTGAACACTCGTGGATTTAGTTTCCATTTATGAGGATCCATTAGATTTCTGCTTAGTTCGTCTGCCAGTGTATTTTTTGTTCCTGGCAGGAATTGTGCTTGCAGATGTACCTGGTAGGTCAGTGCTGTGTTCCACAAACTCATGGCTTGTCTGCATAGGGGGTAGGAATGTGTGCCCCCTTACTTGTTTATGTACCACATAACTGTGGTATTGTCCGTCTTTATTAATAGTTGTCCTGGATGTATTAGGTCCTTGAAGGCTGTCAGGGCATTCTGTACAGCTAGCATCTCTTTTTGATTGATGTGAAGATGCATTTGTTCCTTGGGCCACGTGCCCTGAATAAATTTTCCTGCCATATGTGCTCCCCAGGCATAATCCGATGCATCCGTTGCTATTGTCTGCCTGGCTGTAGGTAAGGTGAAAGGCTGTCCCTTGTTGTGGTGACAGGCCTGGGACCACCATCAAAACTCCTGTTGTAGGCAGGAAATCAAGGTTATGACTGTCTCTAGGCTGTGACAATGCTGAGTCCAAACACTTTTTAGATACCATTGCAGTTTCCTCATATGCAGTTTTGCATATGGAATTAGTTGAATGCAGGATGCCATGTAACCCAGGGCCTGCAGAATTTTTCCTGCAGGGAGCTGGGTCTTTGTTGCCATCATTTGAAAGTAATGAGTCAGTTGCTTTAGTTTGTCTGGCGTGAGATAAGCCATCTGGGCAGTTGTATTTAAGCTTGCACCCAGGAATATTATCTCTTGAGAGGGCACTAGTTTTGATTTCTTTTTGTTTACTGTGTACCCTAGGCAAATTAGCAATCATTTTACAAATGCCAGGTGCTTTAGAAGAATGTCTTTGCTCTCTGCCTGAATAAGGCAGTCATCCAAGTAGGGATATATTTGAATTCCTTTTTGTCTGCAAAATGCAATTACTGGTGCCAGGCATTTTGTAAAGACCCTGGGTGCAGTAGATAAGCCAAAGGGCAGTGCAGAGAATTGGTAATGCATTGAGCCTGCTATAAATCTGAGGTATCTTCTGCACAACTGTCTGATTGGGACGTGCAGGTATGCCTCCTTGAGGTCCAAAGTTACTAGCCAAGTCTCCTTGCCCAGCATGGGCAGAGGTTGTTGTAGTGTTAACATTTTGAATTTTGGAACATCCAGGAAAGTATTTAGGATTGACAGGTCCAGTACTGGTCTCCAGGCTTTGTCTTTTCTGGGTACTAAGAAAAGTCTTGAGTAAAATCCTTGTCCCTGTTCTTCTTGTGGAACTTTTTGAATAGCTCCCATATTCATAAGAGCCGCAATCTGCTTTTGTGCCTCTGCCCATTGGTGTTGGGCAGGTTTGGCATACCTTTTGGTTTTGGAAGCATGTGAAAGTGGAATCTGTACCCCTGAGAGACAATATTCAGTACCCATTGGTCTTGGGTGATCATGCACCAATTTTTTAAGAAAAGTGCTAGCTTGCCCCCTAGGGGTGCTGTCAACTGGTAAGAGCTTGGCATTTGCAGAGGGAAGTCATTGTGACTGCTTCCTATAAGGTTGTGATTTGTCTTCTCCTCCTTTGGGGGCTGAAGCACCTCATTGTTTAGGTCTGTAGGAGCCTTGGGGCTGAGATCTGCCTCTTTGTGGCCTGTCTGATACTGGAAAGGGCCAATTTTTTGAAGGCCAGTTTCTGCTAAATCTAGGTGGTTGAACCTGTAAGAAATCTTTCACTGTTTGCATTGACTTTGCTTTATCCTCCATTTTCTTTAACACCTATTCTGCCTTAACACCAAACAAAGTATCATGCTGTAATGGAGCATCCAATAATTTTACTTTAACATGGTCAGGTAAACTTTGTTCTTTCAACCAAGCATGTCTTCGAATAACAGAGCCTGTAACTGCGGCTCTACAAGAAGCCTCTAATGAATTAAAACCACATTGCAGAGTATGCTTTCCCACTTGTTCAACTGCATGCAATAAATCCTGCATTTCTTTACTGTCAGGACTTTCTATATTTGTAACCATTTTCTGCTTTAACAATGACATGAGATACTGCTGATATTTAAGCATGTGAAACTGACAATTTAAAGCTCTTACAGCTAAAGTAGCAGAAGTGTAAACTTTTTTCCCCCATCTGTCCAGAGCTCTGGAATCCCTATCTGAGGGGACAGGATTTTTGGCAGTGGAAGCCTCAACCCCTTTAGGACCCTGAGAAATTGTTTCTGGGTCTGCAGCGGGGTTTTTGTAAAGAAATTTATGAGAGTCAGGGACCCTGTACTACCTATCTGGCTTTACTGGTGCAGGGGGTAAAGAGTCAGGAGACAGACTGGATTCAGAAAAAACATCATCTACAATATCAAGCACAGGGGGGATAGCCAGGAGCCTGTGCTGAGGCAATAAAAGGAAATCTCTGACCCTTTTCTTGGAATCTGAGTAATCCTGGCTCTCCCAATGGAAATGCTCCCTCATGGTGTGCAGGGTTTCCCCAAAAGAATAATCCTCAGGCGGTGAGGCTGGATGAATGGACTCTTCAGCATCAGAGTCCTCATAGGGAGGGATAGAATAGCCCTCATCAGAAGAATCAGAGGAAATGGAAACCTGATCAGAGGATTCATAATCTGTGTCTTGCCGAGGCCTTTTGTCAGGAGGGGGATGGGAGCCCCTGATTAAAGTAATAAGATCTTCGATACAATAAAAACAAGCCCAGAAAACACTAAATACCTCTACAGATAAAACGCAAAAATGTAGAACAAAGAAAAAACTGCTGAGGTATGGCTCCAGAGTCTCCAAAATCTTTTTTCAAAAATGAGATAGACACAGTAATATCCAATACGTATGCAGTACTGATTTAATCTCACACAAGTGCTTTCACATCAAGCTTGACGAAGCTTAATGTGAAAGCGCTTGTGTGAGATTAAATCAGTACTGCATACGTACTGGATATTTGTAATAAGATCTTCGGCCATTTTAAGCATCTGTTTCTTTGGCATGGATGACCGTTCTGGAGAATGCTGCACTTGTTTCCTTGTCTTTAATGAAGTTTTTAACTTTGCCTTTGCTGCTGTAGAAGCCTTAATTGTAAGCTGTGAAGGTCTGAAAACACCCTCAGAAGCCGGTGCCTGCTCAGCCGCTCCAGATTCATCTGAGGGTATAGTTTCCATACGCCCAATACCTTGAGTTTCCACAGGCCTCTGTGTCTCCACGTGGCTGTCGGTTACGGCCTGTGGCTCTGAGGTAGCGGGTGTCAGGGGCTGCGAAAGCGCCTCACTGAGAACCAGCGACTGGCCTAGAAGAGGCTTCGTCATCAGTTTTGGACCTCGAATGTCTGTCTTTTTCTTTGTCTTTGTGTTTTTTATACATTCCGGTCGTCGGTTGTTCCGACAGCATTATATAATTAAATCTTCGTCCAAAATAATGTAAGGCAAAATCAAACCGACGTTTAATAGTGCGTTTATTGAATCTAGCACAAAACCGACAACTAGTAACGTCGTGGTCAGGGCCTAGGCAAGGAATACAGTAAGAGTAAAAGTCCTTGTGAGGTATTTGCTTCCCACAAGAAATACAATTATTAACTTTTACTAACATCGGTCTGGAGCAAGAAAAAATTTCTCCAACGGGGTACTTAGCTTTATTGAAGACTTTGTTTCTGAAATTCAATTTTGAAAATCTCAGGAGTCGGCTGACCGGCACTTGCGAACTGCTTTTGCTTCGGGCAACATGCAGCAAGAAAGACTGAAGAAAATGGAGTTGGTTGCTACTTTTATACCCCTGGCGCACTGACATCAGGGAAGAGGCGACAGCAACCGACACCGGACCAAGTCTTTGGAACTCGGGCCGACTGCAGGTCACCTGCCTGCAGGATAACCCAAGTGTAATGACTGCAACAGTGAAACACAATGAACATTATAGGGTTAGGGCCGTGAGGCAGTCTGCATAGAACATTTTACTTATGCCCTGTATTCTCTTAGTGACGAACCTCTGTTGACATTCCAAATGTTGGATATGCCTGGTTAGGTACATACCAAAGGAGGTATTGTACTCAATGATAGGTCTGATGAGTGCTAAATACAGTGAAAAAATGACGTTCTTGGACTTAGATGCCATACCTTTGTTTATAAGTTGCGCAACATAGAATGATTTCCTCAGCAGTGTAAGACACATGCTGGTCCCTAAGTCCCTGACTACTGGGTCAACTCTAAGGGGTATGTTGTCAATATGATAGTTACCAGGGATGGATGACTCCCAAAGGATACTGTTATGCATTTCTTGGCATTTAGTTTTAGTCCATGGCTCTGACACCAGTTGTTTGTCTGTGTCAGCCCATCCTGAAGAACACAACATTTTTGTCAGTGTGAGATTCAATAACAGCTCCTAATTTGCAATCATCTGTAAATTTAGTCAGCCAGAGACTACTGACATTGGCCTTGATGTCTGAGAAGTAAATGCCAAAAAGGAGCAGTGCCAAAAAGGAGTGGTCCAAGGACCGATCCCTGAGGGACTCCACTTGTGACTTGCCTCTTTGTAGGGGTGGACTCCCCAGTACTAACTTCCTGGGTCCTGTCTGTGAGCCAGTTGGCTATCCACTGGGTGACATACGGGTTTGTACCTAATCTCTTGAGTATGTCAACAATGCCTGAGTCAGGTATTGTGTCAAATGCCTTAGCCAGGTCAAGGTAGGCAGTGTGAACGAATTTGCCCTCATCCACTGTTTTCGTGACCTTATCAAAGAAATCCACCAGGTTCAGCGAGGCATGATCTGCCCTTGACGAAAGCAAACTGGGTTGGGTCCATTGTCTGGAGTTACTATATCTCTATTAATCATCTCCATAATTCTTTCCATGGCTTTGCATATAAGACTTCTGAGATAATATAAATTGTTATGCTGCAGTTGGTATTTGAAGTGTACCTGCAAAGAGATGTGGATTGTTTTGAATTCTGCTTTATTTTTAATATATGTGTGGTTTCTTTAAATTGCTAAAGCTGTGTTGTGCTTGGTTATGCATTACATAACAGTTAACTCAGAAAAATCCATTAAGCTTTCAATAAAACCTCCTATTTGGACATGTTTTTGAACTTCGTACTCTACGTTTTTGTGAAAGGCTGTCAAGGCATTTTTCCCACCCCTGTTCAAAACAAACAAAAAAAATGTTTTCTGCTCTGTAGGTGGTGAAAGGAGGTGCCTAATGAGGGTCTTACTCTGGGCTCCAGATGGCCTAGCTACTCCTCTGTCCAGCAGATATGTTTTCAGTAAAAGCAAACTGTTTACTCAAACAGCTCATTGGTTAAATAAATAGTTTCTGGCCATTACTACTAGCCGTTCCCATTCTGATTACTCTGGGCATAATACTCATCTTCCAGCTCCACTAAGCTCAGGGATTCAACTTTCATTTTTTTCTACTGCACTCCTCTTTCAACTTTTCTATTACCGTCATTATACTAATAAAGAGGTGCATCCTGTTTTGGGTAAATATTTTAGAAACAGCAGAGAAAGTTAGTGTTAGTAAATGCTTCATATTTTGATATGCATGCTCTTTAATCACTACTGTAAATTGTAATCTTTGATGTAGAGTAGCTTCTGGAAAGTTATGATTTGTAAAAAATGGTCATCTATACACTGTGACTTTCATTCCCAGTTGCATTATTTCAACCAGAAGATGCTCCTTTTCATACTATGAAACAAATGAGACCAAAATAATCCTGGGTTTACCATTTTTCCTTCAGCCAAAGATAGTGCCAGTTTATAAGTTCTTTCTCTGTACTCAGTGACTTTTCAGTAAATCCAGACCAGTGTGCCATCTTTGTTTTAACAAAATCCAAGCAATTTCCCCCTTTTCACCTCCTAGTATTTATTTATTTAACATTTGTTGACCGGAAAAGTCCAACTAGGATAGAGCCTATTTTCAGTGGAGGCCTGGGAAGAAATGCTCCAGACACATGTCTTTGAAATGTGGGAGGAAGCTGGAGTACCTGGAAAAAACCCACACGAAGGCAGGGTGGACATGCAGACTCCACACAGAAGGCACTCCAGCCGAGAATATGAGACTCCATTCAGTCTCATATTTCTCCTTCGCACCTTGAAACCCACTGTCGCTCACTATGCATCATTTGCCACCTTTCCACTGCCTTATCCTGCACATCCCCAGCTTTTTGTTTCAGTACCTGCATAAAAATCATATTGCCGCTGCAATGCCTCACAGTCATCAAATTCTCACTATTCTAATTGTCAGGTATATCCAACTAGCAATCCTGATACATACCTTGAATCTTGCATAATACTTTGCAAGCATTGTCAATTTTGCATTATCACTTTTTGTCATGACTGTACTCCTCAGTTTGGGCCACAACCATCAGATCAACTCAACCTACATTTTTTTTATAGGTTCAGTTCTTTTTCACATTTGACTAGGAATTAATGAAAAAATAAAACCAACAAACTCCAGAAAAATTCAAAACCAGACCTGTGAACCACAAAGGACCAAGATTGAAGAAGTACTAAAAAACACTTAAAAAATAGATGATGGACCTAGTGAAACACAAGCCACAGACCACCAATGTAAAAAAAACGGGGTCTATATTAGAACATCGAATATTTAACAGTTCGACTCACTAAATGTCGACCTTTAGTGATCGAACTGTTAAAACATCGAATGTTTAGAAAAAAAAATAAAAACAAAAAAAAACTAAACTGGGTAGGCAAGGGTGCAAGCCCCCCTGCACCCCCCACTACTTAAATATACCAACACCGAGACCGCACTACATTGAATTAAATGTAAATCTCCCCTTACAGAGATTTCTGTTTACTTATTCGATGTTCTGCAGTTTCGCTATTCTTGTGTCGACAATGTCAGATTCAACATTGTTGGCTTTTGAGAATTTAATATAGACCCAAAAAAAATGCAGGTTAATTTATTTCCAAAAACACAGAACTAAGTACTTTCATTCCTATGTCATGGGACTTCATCAGAGTTAATAAGCAGTGCTTTCAGCTCAAAAGTTTATGTACACACTTAAGTCGCCATCCTCAGTACTGACCAATTAACCAATTAACCTAAAGTAAACCAGCAATATTGCATAATTGCATGAATACATTCATTGTTAAAATCAATATCTTGCTCTAAATCATAGCGAATAAACTATAAAACTACAAACAAGTACATATATAATTAATACAATTTCAATGATTTAATGCTTTCATCTTTTAAAAAACTGGACAAGGAATATGATCATTCAATCCATTGGGTCCTGTAGCATTAGTTCTTAATTGCCATTCACATTCCTTACACTCAAGTCTAATCTTCTTTTATAGTTTATTCACTGTGGTTTAGGGCAAGATATTGATTTTACTAATTTATTTAAATGTTTTAAACTGTATAGACTCATGCTGTAACAATTTCCCCCTTTTTTTGCAAACTTATGTTTTACCTTCCTAACTACTGAATATAAACCACTACATGACTAGATAAGGTACATATGAAAGAGAGTAGTTTACTTTTTGCATTTGCCATTATCAATACTTCTGGCATGCCTCTTAACTCGCAAACATCAAAAATCTAGAAAACGGCTCTTGAAAAGGTACATCTGACCCCAAAAACATTGACAGCTAATTAGCATAATATTTGTATACATAATAACACAAGTTCCCCCCACTTCAGTAGAATCATATGATACCACCATTCAGAAACACAAGCTTAAAAAAATTGAGAGTGACAAGATGGTAATACAAGTGTATTTTACAATGAAACTTATGGCATGCCAATACTGCAGATCCATATTCATTATTGGACACGAGCATAAGAATATGACAAAGTTTGCTGGTTGGTAAGAACTGCAGGGGAGTACGTTGCTGTATAGACAGAAGCCAATAAAAAAACAGAGTACCTGAGTACGACACTATCCCAGTACCAACAGAAAAAAAAGGCAAAATGGCATTACTTTTCACACATACATAATTTTGGTATTTTTTAAGATCAGTCAAACTTCTTGCTCCTGTTACAACAAAGAAGTACCAACTGCAGCTGTACTCATGAATAAGTGCAGAAATTTAACAAAGAGAACAGTAGCGCACGGTTTTCTCCAAGACATTAAATCCAAAACTGTATTACGTTTCCCATCAAGGCTACATTTTTGCTTTCCAGTTACCTGTAAAGCACTAATGCCAGGATTATGAGACTAAGGGAGCCTCCAATGCTCCCCCCACAAAGTAAATATCAACACTGATAGATACAGGTCCAGTGAACCACAGCAGAGATGGAGAGAAATGGCTATGGAGAAAGGAAGGTGTGAATAAAGCAGTCACTGTATCTTATCTCAAGTTCAGTCCTAGTGCCTACAAACAGCACCTGCAGTCAAACCTTTAACAGGATATTATTTACAACACCAACCCCCATCTAGGTTTCATTCTGCCTTCCCTGCTCAGTCCTATCAGTTTGCCTCAATATCATGCAGGATATGGAAAGACAAAAGTCAAACCTAACTTCAAACTTCATGTTAGCTGCTCATTGACTGGTATATGTCAATCGGATGAAGTCAAAATGTGACAGTGCTTGACCGCAGCAGGCTGGTATGGGTCATACCGTTAAAAAAAATGTAATTTAAATGAGTTACTTGGAATTTTGTAGCATTCTATTATTTCTGTACAAAATGATGTAATTTCTGAAAATTATGGCATAGTTGAGAGGTATGACTTCTGGTTACCCCATAATTTGAATGGCTATGTGAATAACATCAGGATATACTAGCATGTTAGTAAAAATTGTAACTTTTATACTGTACAAAATGGTAGCATTGTACTATTGTGAATACACTGGCTGCTAGTACTAGACTCAGTACATTATGGGATACAGTCAGTTTGAAAACTTGAGTCATCAGGATATAATACCAATTTTTTCAAATGTTGGGGGATGCTTTTACCATACTAAATGACAGCCCAAAGAGAAATAGCTCTAAGAATTCCTGCTTCTAGTCTTATCCAAATGGGGGGAGGCGTTATTGTTAATGGCTCATAAATGAGCTAAGGTAAAAGCTGTGGCATAATTACCACAGTAAGGTATCCCCAACCCCAAATAGGCCTTTGATACATTTCTAACTGCTGCCCACACCTTCACCAAATAATCTGATTTAAATACAGAAGAAATATGTCTGATAAACATGTGCTGCTTAGGGAAAGAAATTTTATATAAAAAAATGTAAAACAACTGAGGATAAACCTATTCTGCCTAGAACAGATAGACCCATCTTTTGCCACGTATTGGGTAAGAATGGCCATATAGAGCAGTTTAATGCTGTGGTCTGCATATAAACTAGCTGGAAAACAATATATATTGTCATGGCTCTTTACCTTCAATCTCCAAAATGTGGAAAATTATTTCTCATAATGTGGAACAAGCAGGAAAAACTGTGGAGCACTTATTAACAACTTCAAATAGGAACCTCACAGTATGGTTAAAATGTGCTAATTTCAACATATAACAATTATTTTTAATGAGTAACTATATATACAATAGATATTAGTAAAACAATTCTTAATGATGAATGTGTTGCAGAACCCTTTAATCTAGAATGGGCACAAACTGGACATTTTTTACTTAAAATGAGGAACGTTATTCATAACATATAATCTCAAAAAAAGACCAGTCACCAGTGGAGCTCCCCAGAGTTCTGTGCTGAGACCTCTTCTAATTGGCATCTACTTTTCTGAAGTAAAAACCAATGCCAAAAGGCTCTGGGTGACTCAATTTGCTGATGACTGCAAGCTAGGAGCAGTCATTGAATCCTCAAATGACTTAGCCATCCATCAAGAAAGTTTTTCCAAATATATAACTGATATCAAATCATGGACTGAAACTAAATGCCCAAAATGCATTATTGTATCCTTTGGAAAGTCATCTACTGCAGGGAACTACTACATTGACAATATGCCCCTAAGAGTTGACCCATTTGTTTGGGATTTGGGAACTTATGTGGATAGTGACCTATCTTTTGACCAATGTGGGTCTATTGTTGTAAGAAAGTCCTTCTATACTGCATATCTTGTAAACAAAGGGCTTGTGTCTAGATCAAGGGATGGCATTGTTCTCCTTTTCTCATTCATCATTATTCCAGTCATTGAATATAAATGTCCCCTTTGCCATGTACCCATCCAGACACATGCAACAACTGGAACACTCACAAAGATACCTTACGAAAAAGATAGAAGGACTAAACAACATGTCCCACATAGGCCAGCTCATAGACCTGTCACTATATTCAGTATCCTACATACTACTATGATGTGACCCATGACTGGCATACAAGGCATCCTCTGTCCCATTACAGACGGATTTACTGCACATCAGCAAGTCAAATGTCATCAGAAATACTCAGTCTAGGGATCTAAACCTATTTTGCAACATCAACAGAACAGTTTGGAGGGACAGGTATATCTCACAGATGATAGAGCTGCAGTGGAACAGACTCCCCATCCACATATAACAAAGTTTATCCCAGTCCATATTCAAGCACAACTTAGATCTATGGATGGGAAACTAATGGACAGAGGCAGCTTCAAAATGCTTTATTCCATGCATAGGTCCCCTCAAATTATCTATGGTATGATCCCTGTTATTGTCATTTGAGGGAATATATAATTATAGACTGATGGGCAAGGCCAGTCTATAACCAAATGGGACAGGTTATTAAAGCACAAAAAGGGAAATTAGCTAGGCTTAAAATGGCCCACAAGGGCAGTTAGACTAGTACTTAGCTATGAACCTATGAACCAATAATAGTAAGGTGCATTTGAGAGGTTTGTTTACTGCTTAAATCCAGCTGTTAATAAAAACACATCTAACTGTGAAAACATGGACAGGAAACTCTAATTATGAAGAAACGTATATGAAACAATCAATTCTAATTATATCAAATCAATAGAAAAACATTTGAAAAAGTTAGGACAAGAGTCAGGACTACTTTCATTTAAATATGATGTAGACATTGAATAAAAAAAAGAAATACATGCAATTATTAGTGGACGTGTTCTGTATATTAAAGAGACTTATAAATATTGCTGTCTTGAAATTGTATATTCTACTGTATTCTACTGTAGAGAATTTATACAGCATGTGGAAAATTCCATACATACCTGCGCAAAAGATAGCTCATTATAGTAACTCAACTGTGTTGTTTTTCTGACTGAAAAAATGTAAGTCAGTATGTATAACATGAAAACTTAAAAAACGTAATAAAATAAAATAATATGTCATCAAATTGTAGCTACATAAATTCTGAATGTTTAAGTCAAATATGAAACAAATTAACACTGTATACTGCAATAGACAAATTACCAGACCATATAACAGATTTCAGTAACACATGGTAATATATTGATCATTATACAATAAAAGGTTATTTGTATTCCAAACATGTATGCTGACTGGATACTCAGTCAGTGTACTTATTGTAAATCGAATATATCCCAATAGAAAGAAGTCCACCCACTTAAGTCTTCTTGAGTGGCTGGCTATCTAGTGGAATATACTCCTTATTGCCATATTTTAGCAGGTGGACTGTTAAATTTCAGGAAAAACCAGGGAACATCTGCAAAAGTATAAATAGTTGAGAAGATGATTACCAAGAGTTCGATCAAATGTACTGCTGGTAACCATTTCTTTCAACTATCCACAGTTTTGCAGAGTGCTCCCAATTTTCCTCATATTTCTTTGCCACATCCCTTGTGTGCAGTCAAAAAAAAAGGATTTTACATTTGTAAACCTCCATCTATCCCATTGCACTATTCTGATGTACTGTGCTAGTGTGCATTCTTATGTGTCTTATGCATGAGTACAGGGAGTGGAAAAACACTTAAGTGCCATTACACAATGAGTTTATTTAAGAAGGGTAAGCAAATTCTTTCTTAAATAATTTCATTGTAAAACAGCAATAATCCATTCTTTGTGATCATACCTCACCAATCTTGGGTAAATACTGGGATAACTACACCTAGTCATGGAATATTGCTCAATTTCACATTAGAATAATTAGGTCATTATCATATTATATGGAACTATATGGTTCAATGGTTAATGTATGCAAAATTCTGCACTTAAATCTTTAATGTAAATGACTGAAAAACTGGTGGCATATATTGCAATATAACTCTTTATTTTCTGAACAATCTATATATTTTATTTTTTATTTGTTTATTGTTTATATATTTATTTAATTATTACTCGTACATTTGTTAACCAGGTATAGATAAGAAAAAACACAAACTGGACGAGTGGCAATAACGGTAATAGCAATTACATAAGAATGAGCTGTATACATTAACTATGCAGAGGTTTTAGATTTATATACCACTGACATATCACATTGTAATGTAAAGAAACATTGTAAGGGATAAGCACCATGTTTATACTATGCAAAAGTTGTAAAAAGCAGAATAAAAATAAATTACATATACATCATGTGTTAGAGGGAGACCTACTGGAGAGAAATGGGAGTCTCAGCCACACCATGTAGAAAGATAAAGCTCTGACTACACCCCAGGTTACTTATGTTTGGTTAGCAGTATGGGCACTGGTGGGACTGGGCAGTGGAGGATGGCAGTGAAAAGCCAATATATGGCCCACCCACTTGGCCAAGGAGGCAGCTTGGCTCACTGGCTTGGCAATACCTGAGAGAATGCAGACATATTGCTGCAGCAAGAAAAGCCTAGTAGGTCTGTTCTGTACTGCAAGAAGTGTGCCACTTGGGCTGAAGGTTGCATATGCTCTTGGTCAAGAGGCTGGGCTCATATGCCACCCAAGACAGCTATAGTGGATCTTGCAATGCTGCCGACTTGACTGTTGCTGAGTCTTAGTTCTTCCGTAAAATAAATGGGTCAGGAGGATTTTGCCCCAGTGGAGAACAAATAGGTCAACTGGACACAAGAAGGGGAGACATTGGGCCAATCCTATAAATCTGGCATGCCTTGTGGATAAAGTTCAGAAATATTAACTTATACCATAGACAATACAGACATGGCCAATGCATACGTATTAGCACGAGTGAGCAGATTCCTTGAAATAATCTAAGTTAATTGCACATATTTAGATGATGAGACATGAATTCTGCAACAGAAAAGGAATGCGACATAAGTAGTTTCAGACACAAATGAGGAATGCTGGGTATAATTCCAGGAACAGCTGGCAGTGGATTAGGAGTGTGTTTGCTTGTACAACTTGAATATATTGGTATAGTTAAACAGGAATATTGTAAAAGGAAGACCAGTAGGCAGATTGTACCATTTGCAAGATGGGAATAAATGACTTTGAATGACTGACATTTGCCAAGGAGGGAGAAGGATGAGAGTTGAACTGAAAGGGTTTATGTAATAGGTTTGCAATGCAACTATTCAAAGGTGGGAAGGAAGGGAATCGATGGGCTTCTGCTGCACATTGTTTAGTCAGACGTTGCAACTACTGTATATATATCTATCTATATATATATATATATATATATATATATATATATATATATATACCTGACTCTGTGATGTACATGGATGAAGCCCTGATTATGGTCCTGAAAACCCAAGATAAGTTAAAGACTTTGGCACTTGATGTGCTGATTGAGGCAGGATGAGAGTTAGTAGCTGACATCAGCTCACCCATCTGGTGGGGGGGTGGGGTTGTAAAGTCCACTGCAATGCCAGCATTTACTGGAGAGAGAGGTTTACAGTACATAGCAACACGGACAGGGTATGTGCTCACCTCTGCCAAGTTGTATAAATGTGTGTACTTTTAGAGTAAAATGGTGGGAAAATGAACACTTACAAGAAAATGTGCAGCAGGCCTTCTTGTCGGGTGTGGGGAGAGGGCTAAGGCAAACAAAAAGTAAGTACCTCTCATGGCAGCCTGTATGATGGCTACACTGCAAGCAGTTCTTGCCTAATGATGGGAAGGAATATGCAATCAGCAGGATGTTCTCATGCACAGGGGGGGGGGGGGTTAAGAACTTTAAGCAGTACTGTGGAAAAATGCTAGTTCTTATATGATAAACACAGGATATATGAAATCTGTGGTCTAAATAAAAATATTATGTTAGATTTTCTGTCAACTATACACAACATTTGTTTTTAACACATGCAGTGCTAAGTTATACATATAAAAATATTGTGTACACTACTTGTATGGAAGATCTGTAAAGCTGTAATGGTTTAGTGGAAAAGTTCACTCAGAATCTGCAACAGAATGCTGTGAGGGAAAAATTAGTTTGTATTTTATATTGCTTCATTGCCTTCTATTTTGTGGGTTATTTTCTTTATACTGTGTTTTGCTTCTATTTTACTTTTAATTGCATATTTAAACTAGGAAAGAGATCACAGCTGGTTTCTCTTGTGAGTCGCACTGAAAATAAATTTTCCCTCACCCTCCTATCCTGATGCTGTTGTGTTTTTAAACTCAACTGTCTTTCTAGTTACCTGCCCCATAAGTTAATTTGACAGCATATTTCCTTCCCTCTCCTCTTTCATTGGCTAGTGTAAGCACAAAATTATCATTTTTGTGAAATCACTTTCCATCAACTATTTGCATTTATTAGCAAGCCCACTATATTCCATAAAGCCAGAATACAAAGAGCACACCCCCTTCCAATCTGTCTTGCATTTTTTAAAATTAGTGGCTCCCCACTTAGATAGCCAAAGTTTAGTTATTCCCTCTTTCATATCTAACTGTTTACTGCACTCTGCAACTCTTAGGATATTAACCCATTTTTTTCATCTTAAACTTAAAATCTGCAACATCTACTCTAAGACCGTCAATTATTGGACAGCCCACATTCTGCCTCTCAGTAGTCATCTTGGGATTAGTTCTTCTGTTTTGCTCCTGTGTCAGAAGGAGCATAGGGACATTATTTCCTGGAGACTGCTGATCACCAGAAAGCCTAATAACTGTTTCATAGATATCAGCTTGGAATTCTTGGTTATATTTTGCTCCTAGTAAGAGAAGAAGTACAGTGCATTGATTCCTGACTGTTTCTGAATGGGCAGTGAGTGACTTCACTGGATCTTCCTGATTGGTCTTACTGCTATTCAAGGTATCTACCAGGAAAAGGCAACAACAAGCCTACAGACCCTTACATCATCTGTGACAAACGGTTGCTTGTAACCTCACTGTGGTTGGGACCGATGACATGTTGACTTTTGAGGAATTTTTAGTGAAACTGAATGTTTCTACCAGTTTCTTAAAATTTACATCCTCTTTAGGTGTAGATTCAACAAACTACCTGGATATTACAATTTCTAAATATTATGTACAGAAAAATATGTCTTGTATATTTATAGAAAGGAGACACACTCCAACTCTTTGTTTCATTAAAACAGCAACCATCCATTTTACCAGAAACAAAACATTATCAAAGGCCAAATGGTGTGCCTTTCTACTTTAGTTTCAGGTGGTATTACTTTTCAGATGGAGCTAGAAAAAATATGTAAAATGTTTTCTGAAAGAAGCTCTCCAGATTCATTGGCCAAGAAAGTTAATGATGAAATATTTTCAGGTAGACAAGACAAATATACTCCCATTTAAATGCAAACACCAGCACACAGAAGAATGAAACACCAGTGACATCAGACACCATTAACAATACTACAGGCAAGATAGGTGCTATGATTATTATAAACACCAAGCACCAGCACTTAAAAGAATTCTTAAGGACACATGGAAGAAAGTCTTCACAGTTAAACTCAAGCAAACCTTGGGAGCAGAACCCAAGATAACGTAGAATAGGGGTGACAATCTTCAGAATATCTTTGAAAGAAATAACAATGGTACTAGTAAAAGGACTTATCAGTCAAAAATGATGAAATGCATTTTTTGTAAATATTGCAAATTCATCAATGACGGCCCCTATGTCTAGGTTGAAAATTACAACAAAACCTTAACTTGCCCAGGGATCTGTAATTGTGCTACAAGAATGGTTGTGTACTTAGATACATGCACCTCCTGTCCTGGACTCTATATAGGAAGGACTACCTGGATGCTTAAAGAGCAACTATATAAACACAACTATGAGATTAAGTAACATAAAGTTTCTAATGCACTATATAAACATACCCTGGAGTGTTGAAATTACAAAAGATTTATATTTTTACTATTTACAGAGTTTTTACAACAAATGGAGTTGGGAACAATGAGTTACTGCTTGAGCAGAAGGAACTTTCTTGGCAAATTTGTTTAGATGCTATGAGAAATGCAGGACTTGATGACAAACTGTCTTTGAACTGTATTCTTAGAAGTAGAGCTAAAAGATTATTGTAATCAAACTTTTTTCTTTTAAGTGTTTTTTATGAAGTGTTTTAATGTGTTAAAGTATTTGTTACTGTTTAATGAACAACACATTTTTACTAGTTCTGGCAGCTAACAGTGTAACTTGAGACAATCAGCTTCAGTAAATGTATCTGAATTCTGATTGGTCATGTACTAATTAGAAGGTGTATTTTATCTTGAACACAACTTGCAGTTTTTACCTGTGATGATACCTTCAGGTGTGAAGCGAAAGTGCTAAGATACTGTGTATTTAATAAACTCGCTTGTTTTTATTGTGGAGTTGGCCCTTATTCCAAATATTTTGGGAGTATTTGTGAACAGTTTGCCTATTCTGGGGTGGTATTTCACTGGAGAGGTTTAGGTATTTGGTTTTACAAATGGTTGCTCACCAAAGAGCCTATGATGTGCTTCTCATCTTGGGATTGGTGCCTCTGGTGAGAGTAGAAGCAAAGGAGCATTGTATCCAGCAGCATAAAGCTTTAGTGAGACCAGCACTAGTAGCAGCCAGGCAGTAGCCATTCAGGCAAATCCCTTCTTTTCATAATTTTTGACACAGCTAATTCTTTCTTTTCAGTAAATACTGCTTGATTTGCTGTTGTCTAACCTAACTTCAGAATATGTTCCTAAATACTTCATCCATAAGTCAGCAGAGTTTACTTATCAGTTTCCCCTCAAGTGTTTAGCAGTGCCCTGTGTAGACGCAGACACCTTGAGTTGATATTTTTCCTGCAAAAGCACCCTTGAAATTTCACCAGTACCTAGTTGCACACAGGACAACTAGTTTGCAGTGGCAAGCACTGAACCCAGAGTTGCAAAATGGATATTCCTGACATTACTTCATATTTTCAGTCCAACTGTCTAATCAGTAAAAAAGGGCCTGCTGCCATGGATATGAACTTTCCCACCATCTCTGTGCTTGGTGGATATCAGCATCCTGATGCAATATAGAAATTGCTTAATGTTTACCAACAACCTGTTAATTCTCAAACTGATATGGTATGTGACAGATGCATTAAAACAATGCCAATGGAAGCAAAGCTCTCACATAAAAGCACTCCTAATATAAATCAGGTTGTCATTAACACACATTCTGCACCCATCACACACAGTTCAAAGCAGACACATAGACTCACATATACTGAGGCATTTAAGTATAACCTTCCCAAATCCCAAAGACCTAGAGGCCCCAAATGCACTATTTCAAAACAACACCCACATCAACACGTTCATCCACATCTCATAGAACCTCTACTTCTAAGCCAATAAGGCAAGCCACCACACAATATAACATTCTGGTCATTGGCTGAGTAAAGAGAAAGTCAAGATCAGTTGCTCATCTGGGGGCCAGGATCTACCACATTACACACACACTCAGGTCATTGGACTACAAGTACCAGTATGACTCAGTCATAGTCCATGTGAGTGTAAATGACTTGAGATGTACCTCCCTACACTATACAAAGAGAGACATCATGTAACTCCTGGAATATGTGTCCCATGTTGGGAGTATCCTAACAATGAGGAGCATTTTACCTAAGTCACAAAACACCAAATAGATTGCGCTCCCAGTCAACAATAAAGGATGTCTTCTATAGTTAAATCAAATGCAGCCAGGAATACACCAAAACAGTTTATTGCACAAAACGATCCAAAGTACAAACAATAGTCTTTCTTTTCTAAAGAGAGCAAGTATATTTAATCCCCCAATACAAAATGAAATTATGAATTTTGAGAGATGTGTAACTAGGAGGATACGTATGATGAGCTTGTATAACACAGAACCAGTCAAAAACCTAACTGAAGTTGAAAATAAATTATTAAAAGAGCTGAGTAATGATGACAAAATAAGAGTCATGAAACCTGACAAGGGTGGGGGTGTGGTATTTATGGATAAATGGGACTACACAACCAGAATGATGGATATTTTAGATAATGAGAAACAATATAGTAGAGTATCCAAAAATGAAATTAATATATCCTACAGACAGATTGACATAGTATTAGAGGACAACCTATTACAGGGTTTAATTGATATGGATCTTTACAACTTCCTTCGAATCCTAAAGCCAGTCATACCAGCTATTTTCGGAATACCGAAGGTCCATAAATCTATATATGACCCACCTATAAGACCTATTGTCTCGTCCCAGGGATCTAAGACCCAGCCTTTGGCAATATATGTGGATTCTAAATTGAAACAGTTCCATAAAAAATATAGTCATATTTTGGTTGATTCCTGGGATTTTTTGATGAAGATGGGTGAGTGTCCCTACAATGATGACAGTGTTTTCATCACAATTGATGTGAGAGATTTGTTCTCCGTCATACCACAAGAAATGGGTACGATATGGTTTGAAGATATTTTAACTGAAATGAAACTAGTAACGAGTGATGAATTTAGGTTGGTACTAGAAAACATGGAGTTGGTTTTGAAATACAATTATGTGTACTTTCAGGGTGAATATTTTCACCAGAAAGAAGGAGTGGCAATGGGCTCGGCATGTGCGCCTATATATGCAAACATTATTATGCTATATTGGGAAAGTAAGTTTGTGTTTTTATCTGACTATTATAGGTACATTGACTATTATAGGTACATTGATAAATACTATAGATTTTTAGATGATATTTTTGTTGTATGGAACGGGCCACTAGACAAGATAGATGAATTTATTGTATATATTAATCAAACTACGTCATTTTTACAATTTACTCACGATACAGGAAAAGATTTTATAAATTTTCTGGATGTGAGGTTAGATAAGGATTACACAAATAAGTGTTACAAATCTAACATATACAGAAAGGAGCATTTTTCCAATGCCTACTTACACTTTGATAGTGACCATTCATATATATTAAAAAAGAACATCATAAAGGGACAAATGATTAGGATGGCAAGGATGATTTCTGATGATTCAGAATTCTTAAAAGAGATTGAATTTGTTGGCAACATGTTTCAGGAGAGAGGTTATCCGTTAGATTTGATACACGGTGTTAAATACCAGGTTCAAAAAGGTAGAAGTAACTATAAATATACCCCTTTACTAGTTAAAAGTAACCATGTTTATGCAGTAAATGAAGAAGTGGATGGTAGTGTCCGAGATATGGTGGAGGGTAATCATAACCATCTCAAGAATAAAGTTTCTAGTACACCATACTTGACCCTTACATACTATCAAGGGGTAGGACAGCTTAGAAAATGTATCAATGAGACCTGGGTAATGTTTAGGGAAATGGCCAACAAGACTGATGTATTTAAAAATGATATACGTTACAGTTATAGTAGGAATAGGAATATTAAGAACATCTTAGAGAAAAAGGCCAACAATATACATGGGGCTAATAAAAAATGTGGGACATTTAAGTGTGGGAGATACGTGCAGTGTGCATTTATAGCAGGACAAAAGGAGATAAAAAAACCCAGTCTTAGAACAACACTGGTTGCCAAAACTTATAGTAGTTGCTATACAAAAGGGGTTGTATACCTAACTTTCTGTAAGGTCTGCTGGAGCTACTATGTTGGGAAGACCGAACGACACCTACGATCCAGAATATATGAACATGTGAGGGACATCAACAAACACAATGAAAATAATGCTATGTACAGACATGTTTTGGTCTGTAAGGATGCAGATTTCAAATTCTGGGTAATAGAGGAAGTAAAATGTCTTGAGAGGGGTGGTGATTGGGAGACCCAACTGGAGCTAAAAGAAATGATGTGGCAACTTAGACTGGCCTCTTGTTGTGGCAAGGGGCTTAATGACTACATTTCCATCACCCCAGCATTGAAAATGTGTGCAGCTGATCCCAAGAAACATAAGTTATGACTACCATCACCAATATCTAACAGAACTATGTTGGACCTAATCCTAGGGTAGATTACATATATATATATTTATATATATACATATATTATTACATTTTATTAGATGTATTTAATATATACATTCCTTGATACACTGTATTCCCTGATTTTGACTTTGATTGTATTAGGTGGGTTTCTCTCCATACACATCTATTTATATTTTTATACACATATAATTTTTATATAAAGTGTCATTAATTTATATAAAGTGTCATTAATTTATTGGATATTTTAAATATTTTAAATATTTTTAATATTTAACATACATTGTTTGTACATTTTTATACAGTATAATATACATTTATACATCATGTCACTTCCCCTAGTATATTTGTATTTATATTTATATGTATATTTATATTAGTATTTACACCTACATTATATTTATATTTTTTTAGAAATTTTCAAGAATTTTTAAGAGTTTTAAATATATATATATATTTTTTTAGAATTTTAAATAAATATATATAAATATATATATATATATATATATATATATATATATATATATATATATATATATAT
This sequence comes from Protopterus annectens, assembly GCF_019279795.1. Classification (NCBI taxonomy): domain Eukaryota; kingdom Metazoa; phylum Chordata; order Ceratodontiformes; family Protopteridae; genus Protopterus; species Protopterus annectens. The sequence goes on from NC_056743.1 coordinate 252,364,215, forward strand.
ATATTTATACATTATATATTATATTTTACATTTATATACATAGATATATTTATATATTGTAGTATACACATACACTTATATATACTTATATACTTACATACATTTATTATAACTATCATATATTTGTTCACCATCATGTCTATTATATATTTCCTATATTCGTATTTACTATGTGTTCAATACCTATGTATAGTGTGTATTTTAATCTACAAATCATGTAGTTATATAGATTTTTCAACAGTATTTTTTGGTAAGGTTTTACTTTAAGAAAATGAAATCAATTAATTAATTATTTAATTAGATGCCAGCTGGTAAGTGTAAAATGGTGCTAGTATTGTTAATCCTTGGATTCTGATGAAGTCTCCGATTGGAGAAGAAAGCGCTTAATCCTAGGCTCTGGTTATATACAGGACTATTGTTTGTACTTTGGATCATTTTGTGCAATAAACTGGTTTGGTGTATTCCTGGCTGCATTTGATTGAACTACAGAAGACATCCTTTATTGTTGACTGGGAGCGCAATCTATTTGGTGTTTTGTGACAAAGTGTTTTGGTTACAAGTTTCGTGGTCTACTTGGTTGCGAACCTAGTTACGAGGAGTCTCTACGATGGATAGCAGCAACCTTTTATCTGAACTCATCAGGGTTATTCAAACCCATTCTCAGACCGATGCCGGACCATCCGGCTCAGATAACAGTATTCCATGCGCACAGAGCAGTCCTAGGAGGGCTGGCGCGAGTAGGATGACGTCAGACACCGAAACTGAGCGACAAGAAAGGGCGTATGTACAGGATTATGGCCAGAGAGGTCTGAATGGCATTTCAGCTAACAAAAATGTTGTTGACAATGTTTTCGATGGGCAGGAGACACCAGATATGTACAATAACTTGGACTTTCATGCCTGGATTAATCGATCGTTGAAAATCAACAATAGGGAGAAGGGCAAAGACAAACGTGGTGGTTCCACTTATAAGGACCTATGTAAGACATTTAAATCTTTGTTAACTTAATACAAATCGCTGGTTATAGAGAATTGGTACTTTGAAAAATGTTTGGAAGAAAAAATAATACCACAGGGACTCAGACTTAAAAAATTTCCAAACTGTGCTAAAGATGACAAAGATTTTTTTTTAATTATTTGTGACATTTTAAATGATTGTGGGCTGGCAGTTTTAAAAGAAATGATAAAACTAAATACCAAAAATATGGAAATACTTAAAAAAGAAATTGATGTACTGTATGAAAGTATTAGTACTGATTTGTTATTTCAAGTAGATGAACACAAGAATGTTTATTTGAGAGTTTTACATGATGTAGATAATACTGCTAACACCAACATAAACAGGAAGATGTTAAAGTTGGAAAGGGATTTAGCTGTGTATGAAAAAGGTATGGCATACTATGCTGAATCTAAAAATAACACATTTTACAACCATAGAAGCAGTACAACTAAAAATACAACTTGGAGAAGAAAAGAGAGGTGTAATGATAGGGATTATACACATTTTAATAATTTTGGTGAAAATAGAAGGGGAAGACGGGAGCACGAATATTGGGACAGAGATTTACAGTATCACACACATAACAGATATGAAGTAAATGGAGTAGAGCGGCATTTCAGTAGTTGTGGGGATAGCACTAACACTGTCAGGGAAGTGATCCCTTTAGACCTGGAAGAACCCAGGAGATCAGAGAGGCTGCGGAACCGAATGCAACAACCCACCTATGCACAGGTGATAGAGAACAACAATATCCAACATGTGGCGAGATCACACAGATAACATATGACAATTTAGCATTTAGAACTAGTATATGTGATACTGGTATAGATGTTCAAATAGATGAGCAAAAGAAAAATATTATTTGTACCCGTAGAAATTTTAACATTTTTAATTATACGGACATACATATTACTGACGATTATTTTAACTTATTTATAAAAGGGTTTACCTTTGTACCCACTAACATTCCAAAAATTGAAAATATTCTGTTAGATATAAAATTGTTTACGAGAAAATTAAATTTTACACACATGTTCAAGGATAGAAACACTGGAAGTAAGGAAAGTACACTAAAGAGAGCAAGTATATTTAATCCCCCAATACAAAATGAAATTATGAATTTTGAGAGATGTGTAACTAGGAGGATACGTATGATGACCTTGTATAACACAGAACCAGTCAAAAACCTAACTGAAGTTGAAAATAAATTATTAAAAGAGCTGAGTAATGATGACAAAATAAGAGTCATGAAACCTGACAAGGGTGGGGGTGTGGTATTTATGGATAAATGGGACTACACGACCAGAATGATGGATATTTTAGATAATGAGAAACAATATAGTAGAGTATCCAAAAATGAAATTAATATATCCTACAGACAGACTGACATAGTATTAAGAGGACAACCTATTGCAGGGTTTAATTGATATGGATCTTTACAACTTCCTTCAAGTCCTAAAGCCAGTCATACCAGCTATTTTCGGAATACCGAAGGTTCATAAATCTATATATGACCCACCTATAAGACCTATTGTCTGTCCCAGGGATCTAAGACCCAACCTTTGGCAATATATGTGGATTCTAAATTGAAACAGTTCCATAAAAAATATAGTCATATTTTGGTTGATTCCTGGGATTTTTTGATGAAGATGGGTGAGTGTCCCTACAATGATGACAGTGTTTTCATCACAATTGATGTGAGAGATTTGTTCTCCGTCATACCACAAGAAATGGGTATGATATGGTTTGAAGATATTTTAACTGAAATGAAACTAGTAACGAGTGATGAATTTAGGTTGGTACTAGAAAACATGGAGTTGGTTTTGAAATACAATTATGTGTACTTTCAGGGTGAATATTTTCACCAGAAAGAAGGAGTGGCAATGGGCTTGGCATGTGCGCCTATATATGCAAACATTATTATGCTATATTGGGAAAGTAAATTTGTGTTTTTATCTGACTATTATAGGTACATTGATAAATACTATAGATTTTTAGATGATATTTTTGTTGTATGGAACGGGCCACTAGACAAGATAGATGAATTTATTGTATATATTAATCAAACTACGTCATTTTTACAATTTACTCACGATATAAAAAAAGATTTTATAAATTTTCTGGATGTGAGGTTAGATAAGGATTACACAAATAAGTGTTACAAATCTAACATATACAGAAAGGAGCATTTTTCCAATGCCTACTTACACTTTGATAGTGACCATTCATATATATTAAAAAAGAACATCATAAAGGGACAAATGATTAGGATGGCAAGGATGATTTCTGATGATTCAGAATTCTTAAAAGAGATTGAATTTGTTGGCAACATGTTTCAGGAGAGAGGTTACCCGTTAGATTTGATACACGGTGTTAAATACCAGGTTCAAAAAGGTAGAAGTAACTATAAATATACCCCTTTACTAGTTAAAAGTAACCATGTTTATGCAGTAAATGAAGAAGTGGATGATAGTGTCCGAGATATGGTGGAGGGTAATCATAACCATCTCAAGAGTAAAGTTTCTAGTACACCATACTTGACCCTTACATACTATCAAGGGGTAGGACAGCTTAGAAAATTTATCAATGAGACCTGAGTAATGTTTAGGGAAATGGCCATCAAGACTGATGTATTTAAAAATGATATACGTTACAGTTATAGTAGGAATAGGAATATTAAGAACATCTTAGAGAAAAAGGCCAACAATATATATGGGGCTAATAAAAAATGTGGGACATTTAAGTGTGGTAGATGCGCGCAGTGTGCATTTATAGCAGGACAAAAGGAGATAAAAATACCCAGTCTTAGAACAACACTGGTTGCCAAAACTTATAGTAGTTGCTAAACAAAAGGGGTGGTATACCTTGCTTTCTGTAAGTTCTGCTGGAGCTATTATGTTGGGAAGACCGAACGACACCTACGATCCAGAATATATGAACATGTGAGGGACATCAACAAACACAATGAAAATAATGCTATGTACAGACATGTTTTGGTCTGTAAGGATGCAGATTTCAAATTCTGGGTAATAGAGGAAGTAAAATGCCTTGAGAGGGGTGGTGATTGGGAGACCCAACTGATGCTAAAAGAAATGATGTGGCAACTTAGACTGGACTCTTGTTGTGGCAAGGGGCTTAATGACCACATTTCCATCACCCCAGCATTGAAAATGCGTGCAGCTGATCCCAAGAAACATAAGTTATGACTACCATCACCAATATCTAACAGAACTATGTTGGACCTAATCCTAGGGTAGATTACATATATATATATATATATATATATATATATATATATATATATATATATATATACATATATTATTACATTTTATTAGATGTATTTAATATATACATTCCTTGTTACACTGTATTCCCTGATTTTGACTTTGATTGTATTAGGTGTGTTTCTCTCCATACACATCTATTTATATTTTTATACACATATAATTTTTATATAAAGTGTCATTCATTTATATAAAGTGTCATTAATTTATTGGATATTTTAAATATTTTAAATATTTTTAATATTTAACATACATTGTTTGTACATTTTTATACAGTATAATATACATTTATACATCATGTCACTTCCCCTAGTATATTTGTATTTGTATTTATATTTATATTTATATTAGTATTTACACCTACATTATATTAATAATTTATTAGAAATTTTCAAGAATTTTTTAAGAGTTTTAAATATATATATATTTTTTTAGAATTTTAAATAAATATATATAAATATATATATATATATATATATATATATATATATATATTTATACATTATATATTATATTTTACATTTATATACATAGATATATTTATATATTGTAGTATACACATACACTTATATATACTTATTTACTTACATACATTTATTATAACTATCATATATTTGTTCACCATCATGTCTATTATATATTTCCTATATTCGTATTTACTATGTGTTCAATACCTATGTATAGTGTGTATTTTAATCTACAAATCATGTAGTTATATAGATTTTTCAACAGTATTTTTTGGTAAGGTTTTACTTTAAAAAAATGAAATCAATTAATTAATTATTTAATTAGATGCCAGCTGGATAGTAATAAAAAGGTGCTAGTATTGTTAATCCTTGGATTCTGATGAAGTCTCCGATTGGAGACGAAAGCGCTTAATCCTAGGCTCTGGTTATATACAGGACTATTGTTTATACTTTGGATCGTTTTGTGCAATAAACTGTTTTGGTGTATTCCTGACTGCATTTGATTGAACTACAGAAGACATCCTATATTGTTGACTGGGAGCGCAATCTATTTGGTGTTTTGTGACGAAGGAGCATTTTACCTTCTCAAGGATAATCCCACAATATTAAAAGAAGATGACTGATTTTAATAATTTGTTTAGTTTCTGTTGTCATTCTAAGGGGTGCAAAATTTGTCATCATGCAAGAAGGTCAAAAGACTACACTGCTTTGCCAGACATGATCTGCATCTCTCCCTTCTATGCTTTCAAACATTAACTAAAAGCTTGTCCTCCCGTTGTGCATTTTTTTAGGCAATTCAAAACTGAAGTACTTCTGATATAGTAAATCAAAACCAAGAAAATCTAAAGATGTTACTGCTCAGTGCTAAGAGTCTAAACAAAAAACTCCACTTTCTACAAGCTCTTCTCTCCCTGGAGAATGCTGATGTCTGTGTGATAACGGCCATGTGGTTTAAAGCCAAGGAAAGCACACTGGCAGTGGAAGGCTATAATGCTACTACATAGGCAGGGAATAATTAAAGATGGAAGTGTCTTGATTTAAATCAAAAATAAATATACCTCAAGGTTGGTCAAACAGGACAATGCACTTCGGATTCTCCACATACAAATCACCATAGGCAAAATTCCATACCACTTTCTAGCAAGTTATAGGTCCCTCTGTATCACCCAGGAAATCTATAACATGTATATAAACTTATTGGAAATACTCACCATCCAACTCAGTACCATACTCATGGGTGACTTTACTTACCCCACATACCTCTCAACTGTATAGATTTTCGCAGAATGTCCAGATTTTTGCCTCATATTTTTGGTGTGTTCCCCTAAAATCTGTACCTTTCTGGCAAATAGCTGAGGATTGAAGTCATTAAATAATGACAAATATTTGAGTCTAAGACTCCACATCCTTCAGAAATGTCATGCTAATGTAAAACCTATTATTCTATCATTTTTTTAAGTTTGTAAGAGCAATATTTAAAATCTGTCCCTATTTGTCCCCCCATCATTTTAGGCTTTGTCCAGATATTTTGCTGTAAGAGGTTGAGAGGTATGTTACCCCACAGTTAACTGGGAATCATATATGACACCAAACCTACCAGCACAGATTCCTGGATTTTGTAAACACAAAGTCACAGGACCAGATTGTCAATACACTGATCACGGGTGCAAACATAGTAGACCTGGTCCTCAGTAGTATGGGAGAGTGCTGCACACCCCCTAGTGTAATGTCTTCTTTGGTAAGGTCAGACCACAAAATGGTCTCCTTTGAAGTAAAAATGAAACCTAGAACCCAGCTAAATCTAGAATATGCAGAAACTACTCTAAAACTAACTTCCCACTATTAAGTGATAACCTGGCAAATTTCAAGCCCACATAAGCCCTGAGAATACTGCTGACTCTGTGGAACTGCTCCCAGAATCCCTATACAAGCACGTTAATAGCTGCATAAAGACAGCTGTACTCACCAGGAAGAAGTACAGAACTAACTCAGAAAAAACAGACCACTGTGGTGGAATCACACCACCAATAGGCTGTATAACAGAGGAAGAAAATAATGGCAAAAATTAGGAGGTCTAGCACCCAGCAGGATAAACTCACTTTCAGCAAACTAAACAAGCAACACAGAGGACAGATAAAGTCTATCAAAGCCAAATTTTAGGTGAATTTGGCCACCCAGGTCAAGGGCAACCACAAGACATTCTTTTGCTATGTTCACAACCTCAAAGCCAATGTACGATTGTGTGCAGATCTCCAACTTTACACTTCTCTCCCCCTCAACCTTCCCTCAGGAAATACAATCAAATATGACTCCCCCTACTATCACTTAGAAACAGGTCCTTAATGCTCTCTCTAAGGCCAAGAACACTGCACCAATGGCTACAAAAAATATCCCAGGATGTCTTCTGTATAGAATGAAACATGACCTATCAAACCCTCTGGAATTGCTATTTAACTGCAGCTTTCAAACAGGCTTCATGCCTCACAAATGGAGAACAGCAACAGTAATTCCTCTGCACAAAGGTGGGCCATTTACATACCCTGGAAACTACAGACTCTTGAGTCTCACTAGTCTCATATACAAAGCCATGGAAAGAATTAGCATGGAAATGATCAAAAGTGACACAGGAAACCTCCAGACACTGGACCCAACCCAACTGGGTTTTGTCAATGGCAGGTCATGCCTACTCATCTTGGTGGACTTCTTTGAGAAGGTCACCAAAGCAATGGATGAGGGCAAAGTGGTTCACACTGCCTACCTTGACCTGGCCAAGGCATTTGACACAATACCCTTCTCTGGGACTGTTGACCAACTCAAGACATTAGGTATAAACCCTTATGTCACCCAGTGGATAATTGCCATCTGGCTCACAGACAGGACACAAGAAGTTAGAATTGGGGAGGCCACCTCTACAAAGAGGCCAGTCACAAGTGGAGTCCCTCAGGGATCAGTCCTGGGACCATCCCTTTTTGACAATTACTTCTCTGAAATCAAGCGTAGTGTAGTGTAGGCCTCTGGCTGACTAAATTTGCAGATGATTGCAAATTAGGAGCAATCATAGAATCCCCCTCTGACACAAATGTTCTCCAGGAATGGCTGACACAGACAAATAACTGGTGACATAGCCATGGACTAAAACTAAATGCCAAGAAATGCATAATGGTATCCTTCAGGAAGTTCCACCCCTGGTAACTATCACATTCACAATACACCCCTAAGAGTTGACCTAATAGTCAGAAACTTGGGGGGACACATAGACAGTAATCTAGGCTTTCACTATTATATGTCTAAAGTAGTGAGAAAATCATTCCATGTTATGCAACTTATAAACAAAGGTATGGCATCTAGGTTCAAGGAAGTCATTTTTTCACTGTATTCAATATTCATCAGATCTTCATTAAGTACAATGTCCCCTTTGGTATGTAACTAACTAGGCACATCTAATAACTGAAACATCCACAGAGGTTCTTCACTTAATAATACAGGGCATAAATAACATGTCTTATGCAGAACGTCTCAAGGCCCAATCCCTGTTTTCTGTCTCCTACAGGCTGCTGAGGGGAGATCTATGCTTGGCATATAAGTCATTGTCAGACCCCATCCTGATGGACCTCCTGCATATCCACAAAACAAACACCAGAACTTCCCATTCTAAAGACTTAAAACTTGCCTGTGATATAAAAAGTTCTTGCTGGAGAGACAGGTATGTATCCCAGACACTACCCCTTCTCCGGAACAGGCTCCCCATCCACAAGAAGGTGAGTTCCTTCTTAACCCACTTCACATGTATCAGCATATCTGTCATATTGATTTACATATTTGGATGGGGGACAGGAAATTCATCCGTGGTTTGGCACCTGTGTCTCTAATAGACACAGGTAACCTGTAAATGGTTCATCTCTCAGGCCCCTGCTTGTAAATGTTTCATCGCCCAAGACCCTGCTTACATTTATCAAAGGTACCGGACCTTGTCAGAGATTTAGGATGCATGGCTAGGCTTATAAAAGCCCTTCTGATAGTTAGTCTAGTAAATGCCTATGAACGTATGAAGTATAATAACATTGAGTACACTGCAGTGAAAACTTCATGCAAAAATCTGTTGTTTAGAGTTGCAGAATGTTCTAAAATGTGGAAAATACACAGCATACAGAATAGTGCTTTATAACATTAATATCTGTAATATACAATGCAAAATACAATATATAATAGTGGGGTCTACTTCAGAATGTCGACCGTTCAGAATGCCAACTTTCATATGGCTGACACCATATGATCGACATTCTGAAAGGCCAACATCCTGAAATAGCACCATTTACCTACCTGTAATTCACTCATATTTATTCATTCATACACATTTTTTATTTATTCATGATTTTTTATATGTCTTTATGGTTTATGACATCTACTTCTGACCATTATTTGGTCGTAGTTTTATAATGCTGGTGGAATTACCAATTTATTCATTGACTAATTAATGAATAAGAATATTTAAGACATAGGAGGTGTACACATTACATCTGAAGAAGTCTAGTCAAGGACTAGATGAAAAGTGCTTTATCCTACTGTGTACTTAGTGTATTTTATTGTATTTTATTCATTTTGGATTAAAGTTCTGTGACGAGACTTGTTCCCGAGTGTTTGTTTTTTTTACCTAGTTTTTTGGTGTGAGTTCGTGAGTTTGCACTCATAGGCAGTGAACAAATGATTATAACTTCTAAAGTCTTGTATTTTGTCATTGTATTATCTGAGCTGTCTGTGGAAATCTTCAGTATGCAAAGATTTTCTTTATCTCATTTTTGGTTCAGAAAAGAAGACGGCGGGATGAACAGACTGAGTTACTTTAAATTCTGATACATTTTTGGCATAAAGGAAGGTTCGCAAGGCTACTCTCTCCTTATGAAAAGTAAGGTAAGGTTGGATTACCACAAGAGCTTGCAACTCTGACACTTTTCTAGCAAAAGTCAGAGCAGTGAGTAACACTGTTTTTCATGTAATGCCCTTTAAATCAGCCTTATGAGTTTGTTCAGATGGAAAAAAGTGTATATTTTTCCTAGTACAAAGTTAAGATCCCCTGGAGGAATCACCTGTTTTCTAGATCAACAAATGTATAATATCCATTTCAAAACTGTTTCACTTGAGATAAAGAAGACAGGACGAGTTCTAAAGGTAACAGGCCAGACAGACAGATGAATAAGAAATGCTAGAGTTTAGCAAGTCACACAGACCTTATAGAAACAAAAGAGCTTTTGCTTTTAAATAGTCTGGGTTTTATTTATGGCACCAGCTAAAACGTTTCTTCCATTTTGACAAATATCAGAAAATGGGTGCCTGACAGGAATTAAAATTGTAACATCCAGTATATTAAATCAAGAATTTCTAGGATAGGATGAATTCCAGACCCCCTTTCCTGTGTCAGTAAATCCATTCTCTGAAGACATTTGAAGTAATTGCCCTTGGTCATTTTCATGAGAAGGGAAAACTACTGTTGTCTGGGCCAAAAGGTAGCTACCAGTAATACTTTTGGAGAGTCAATTAGGATCTTAAAAGAACATGAAAGAGGGAAACACAAAATAAAATTACTGTCCATGTGAAAGAAAAGGCATTGGTTTTCCAGGCCTTTTTTCCAAGGAGTCTTTGAGCAGAACTTATTCAACTGTCTGTTGTGAACATAGGCTAAAAGATCTGCCTGGTGAGTTCTCCACATTTGGATAATGTCCTGATAGACCCCTAACTGTGACATCCATTTGAGGGGGTCTGTCCTGGTTCTACTCAGAATACCTGCCACACTGTCCTGTTATGACAGAATATACATAGCGTGGAGGGATAGGTTGTGCTGTACTACAAGTTCCAGGGCTACCATGCCTAGACTAAATAGGGGGTATGACCTGGTTTCCCCTTGTTTATGTACCACATCACAGTGGTGTTGTCTGTGATGGCCATCAGAGGTCCTGCAATCCACACATGGTTCAGAGACTTGAGAGCATTTACGATTGCCACAATTTATTTGATGTTTGTGTTTTCTTGTGAAAGAATGGTCCCAAAGCCCTTGTACATTTGAATACCTTGGCTACAGCCCCTCAGGCAAAGTCAGAGGCATCCATAGTTACATACTGGGAAGGGACAGAGGGGGACATTGGAAGACCTGGATTCATGTGGAATTGATCTATCCCCCAGTAAAGTTCCTTTCTGACAAAATTCAGCACAGGAATTTGGAAAGACAGAGGGCAGTGGTGTTGAGTCCATATTGATCTGAGAAACCACCTAAGTTTTCTCATAAGTAATCTGTTTAAAGGACTCATGAGAATTGCAGAAGCCATATACCCTTGTAGCCTGAGGAATTAAATTGCTGATGTCAGAGTTTTAATGAGAAAATTGAAGGAATTGCCCATTGTAAAAGATTTCTTTCTCCTGAGGTTGTAATGTCATCATTTGACAGATGCCTAACAGGCAAATTAGAAATGTTATCCTGTGGGAAGGAATGTGAGAGGACTTTTCCAAGTTGATTTGAAAATCTAGGTTGTGAAACAGATTTCTGACAAAGTATAGAGATTTTTGAGAATTTTGAAAAGAGTCTGCAAAAATAAGGCAATCATCCAAGTAAGGAAAATATGGACACCTTGTAGTCTGCGTAATCCAATCATTTGTGTCAGGCATTTTGTGAATATCTTTAGTGCTGTGAAGAAAACAAAGGATAAAGAAAAGAACAACTAATGTGAAATACAAACAGAAAGTCTTAAAAGCACCTGATGTTTCTATGAATGGTAGGCATATTTTCATCCAAAGTTGGTATGAAATTTTGAAGGGGGATTAGAGGTAAGACAGGTTGTAGAGAAAGCATTTTGAACTTTAGAACTTCAACATGGATATTTGGAAGAGGACAGATCCAAAACAGGTTTTCAGGTTCCCGCCTTCTTGGATACTAGAAATATTCTTGAATATAATTCTTGTTTTTTATACAGGTGCTATTACTCCATGGGAAATCTTGTCTGCAATGATGGGAAGAAATAACTGGGTCTAGTTTTGAGGCCGGGATGGAATTTCTAGGAGTGGGAGATGAGTAGTCCATTACCATTTATACCCATTTTGAATGACTAATAGCACCTAAGAATCTTATGCATCCCAGTGCCACAAAGAAAGATGTTGAGAAAGATATTTGAAGGGTTCAGTGGACTGCCAGGGTGATCAGGGGGTTGGGAAGAAGGGGTGGCCTAGTCAGTCATTTTTCTGTGGGATCTGAGAAGCTCCATTGATCCTTGAAATGTTGCTTTCCTAACATTAGTTGTGTCTGTTTGAATGGCCTTTAACAGAGGTTCCTGGACTGTAGGGAAAATTCCTACTATATTTTGGTATAGCAGACTGCAAAATTTGTTTTACAAGTTGAATCAATTTCACCCTTTCATCAAATGTCTTTACAACATCTGCAAATGAACAGGCAAACAAAATTTCTTTATCCACAGCAGCATTAAGGATTTTACACTTGCCACCTTCAGGTAAATTTTGGGTGCATAACCATGCAAACCTTAGCATAACTAGTCCAACTGCTGCAGCCCTAGGAAACTGCATTAGCAACATCATGTGAGCATCTCAAGGAGTGTTTAGTAACATGAGTGACAGTTGAAAACAAAGGCAGCAAAGAGAATTTAGACCCAAAGAAAGTAAATCAGCAGTAACTGGACATATGATCCTGCTAGATGGCAGTTCTGAAAGCTAAAGTTGAAGAGTTGTAAACAGTTTTCCTGAATCTGTCAAAGGCTCTGCCATCCCTGTCAGAGGGAACTGGATTAGAAGCAGCCAGGTGTTTAGACGGGTAGTTTTAGATACATAAATTATTGAAAGGTCAGCTTTGGGGTTGTGGAAAAGGTATATATGAGATTGTAAAACCTTATATAGTTTATCTGCTTTCTTAGGAACAGGAGGTTGGCTATCAGGGGAGGTACTGGTTGAAATAAAAGCACCCTGAAGTGCTGCAATAACTGGGGGTATAGCCACTGGTTTGGGGGGTCTCAACCTGGAATGGGTCATAGTACTGCTGTTGAGCTTCAGAGATTTTCTTATGTTCCTATTTAAACAAGTCCTTTACCCTTCCAGTAACATCAGACAAGGACAACTCCTCCACAGGGGAATCTGAAAACAGTATTTTCTTCTGATTATGACTCCCAGTTTTCAGGAGAAGAGACTTGGGAAACATAGTTTAAACCTAACTCCTTATATCAGAATCAGAATCAAACTTAATATTTGAAGGAGAAGTTCTCTTTCTTTTTCAATGTGTCTGGGCTGAAGAAACAGACCAGAGGGATTGAAATGCTTAGAATAACCCTTTAGCAAAACAGAACCAGTTCTCTTTTGATTCTTTTGAAGTCAGGGCAGAGGGTTAAAGATATTTTAATTTTTTAGAATTTTTCTTAGGAATCGCAGAAGAAAATAACTGCTTCAATGTCAGATCCTCTTCACAGGTTCAAAGGACCTCATCTGTAACAATTATCTAAGGGATGTCTACCTCCTCTTCTGAAATGATCAGGCACAGTTCACTCTTGTCCACGCTGGATGTACATCTGGCCCTACAGGATGTGTTAGACTCCTCTTAATGGCTTCCTGAGGAGTAATACCAGAGGGATCAGAAGAAGCCAATGAATGGTTCAAGGTCTCCCACATGGCACAATCGAATCATCCACTGAAGTCCAGGAAAGACAGGATGTTGAAGATATCACTAAAGAACCCTGTCTAACTACTTTCCTTTTCTTGATGACCAGAGGGAGGATGTCCAAGATACTGCCTTTAAACCACTGGTTCTCAACAAAGAGCTTAAGGGAACTAAGTCAGCTCCAAAGTGTTAAGACCAATAGGCTATGATTAGACGTTATATTCCTTACCTAAGCAGAAATGATAGGCTGCATGGAGTCTGTATCAGATATTTGAAATTCACAGAAGCACTTCCATTTTTCTCATGAATAAGCCAAAAACAGCAATACTTTTCATAGAAAAAGGAAAGTAAGCCCACAATGGGGTACTTACCTCAGCCAACCTCTGAACCACAGAAGATGCAGTGAAGAGCAAATCTTACTGGTAGCTTCAACAGCAAGAAAGTTGTAGGTTTTGGTTCCCATATGCCTACTTTTAAACCATCGCAGTGTCATGTTTCCTTGGACATATGGGCTCGTGGAAGGTGCCCTACACCTTTGGATAACGGATGAGCATCTGATCTTTGGAAGCACATGCCCCCCATAGCTTAGGCTGTTGCAACAGTGGTCTAATGATGAAAATCTGTCCCTACAGTTGTGAAAATATAAATATGCATCATCCGATATCTCAGCAAACAAGCTGTTTATGGTATTTCAAGTATGAACACATATTTACACCAAAGAATGTAGAATGGTTTAAAATGCGGTTTATGTTAAAATGATTATAGAGCACAAACAGATAAGTGGCAATGTATGCTTACTTCACAGTATAGGAGCCTAGACATGGCGTGGCACTCACTCTGCACATCTAGCATTTGCATTTAATAAACAGCTAACTGCAGTGTTTGCATGTCTGATGTTATCATTTGTAAAATCTGCACAAACTATAAAAGTATAATTAGTTTGCTGCTACCTCTGAAATGAAATTGAGGTGTTGCAACTCCCTATATTAATGGGATTAAACAGAAAGGCTGGTGGTGGAAAATGAATGACAAACTGGAACCATAGCTGCCTTTTAATGGATATTTAATTGCAGTGCTTTCAGACTTAACATTATCAGTTCTGAAATCTGCAAGTACAAAAGTTTGAAAATGAAAGCATGAACAAATTGGAAGTGTAACTGCCTTTTACCAAATACTTAAATGGATACATTTCTGCACAGCTTGTTTTTTATTAATTTAGTCAAGACTTGATTCTTCTTAACCTCAAGGACATTAACAGACCAGGCCTCTGTCAGCAACTGCTTCTTAAAGAAAGCTTTTACTCCTATTAAAAGTAATACTCTAAATCCATGTGACCTGCAACTGCTATATTTTTCTTTCCTTTTTTTTTCTTATTTTTAAAATTGTCAATAAATTGAAGTCAACCTTAGACAGCAATAAACAGGGCCGGACTAATGGGAGCCCTCACAGCTTTGTCAGATACACCCTTGTGACCTTGAACCATCCCCTCCAAATGCACATCTCTTAAAAGCTACTTTAGTGACAGGCATTGAATCTATTACTCTTCTACCTATGTGTGATCTAAAGATACATCAGATGTCTGACCTTGAGGAAAACCGTCCCCTTTAAATGGACATCCTTGAGTATTCTTCAGTGGTGAGCATTGGACATATTGTCCTTCAGCCATGACATCTGAGCAACAGACTACAGTCCTAAATGGAGTGATGTGCTTTTTCATGAGACACTACGACACCCACCTCCTGACACTTTGGTAATTCAGTGTGTTAATTTGTACATATGCAGAGAGCCAGCAAAAAAAAGCATGCCGCAAAGGCCACTTCTGTTATGAAGACTCATGCTACATCACTGTAGAATCTTGTGCTCAAAGAAGAAACATTTTTGAGCTATACATATGTGACCAGGCGAGGTTATCATTTAAAATATAGGTTGTGTTATGTATTTTTGATGATTGTATGATTCAAACAGTACAATAAACAAATTCATAGAAACTGAAGCTACAGTTACAATGCAGCTTTACCTGCTAGCACAGCTATATAACTGGTTCACCCAGTCAGTACTCACATATTATATGTAAATGAATCATCAGTGCGAACATTACACCCCCCCCCCTTTTACTTACTAAACTAGAGAAACACAACAAGATAATTCAGAACACTTGGCCATTACCTAATATTATGCAGTTCAGTTTACTTTCTCTAGTCTATCATTATCTAACTAAGACTGGTGTTACATTCTCTGAATCAATGTCCTTGAACTCCAGACAATAAAAAATGGAGTATTGATAATAAGGTAATACACACATGTGTGCGCACGTACACACACACTCACGCACGCGCGCGTGCTCGCATGCACACACACACACACACACACACACACACATACTATATTCACAATTGTAGAGCAGTGTGTGCTTAGCATTGCTAATTTTGCTGACAGTAATAATCTTATTACTCATGTTAATAGCTGCATGGTGTTTCTCAATAAAATATGCTTCCTTTTATAAATTTAGCCATGCAGGTATCCTCATCTGCTCAAGATAACATCGTTGTGCCTCCACAGGGCTTGGAAAAACACCGAAGTACATTTTCCTGAGATGACTTTAATCACCTTGTTGTTTTTGGTCAGTAGTCTGTTTTTCCATCTTTCTTGTGGTACAAATCTGTATGGAGTCAGCAGTGCCTGAAAGAATATTGCTTTTAAGACAATGTTCACTAAATACCCATTATTGCAGCACACTGTGGGTGTTAGTCATACATACTTACATCAGAAGAATTCAGAATGTGGAAGAAAATGGCGAACCGGTCACAAGTTGGCTGATGATCATAAAGGACCGATACAGTGAGCAAGATGACATGCCCAGATTGTGAAGGGTTTTTCAAATGGTGGATGTAGAAAAGAAAAATAAAAGTTAGACAAAATCGAAGCAGGTACAGAAAATGAACAAGACTGCCAACTGTTTCTAGAGTTGCATAGCAGGAATTGAACAAAGAAAGTATTTATATGTCTCCAGAACTTGCTGAGGAAATGCTTAAGATGGATTTGCTAGTGGAGCTGCTGTGATTTTGTTAAATTATTTTTGCATACACCACAACATGAATCAATGTCTTACTCAAATCATGTACCAGTGAAAATGTAGCCCTACATATCATAATAACTATGACTGAAACATATGAGGGCAAACTGCAGCAGTTAAATTTGTAAGCACGCAACACATAAGGATTAATATTGTTTGGCAGAACCGATAAGGAAAGACTGAACTGGTACTCAAAAGATTCCAGGTTTCACCTAAGAATGCTGAAATTCTTGCTGCAAATGTAATGTTATCAAGAACATTAATAGATGGCAAGCAAGTTGCATTAAACAAAGTGGGAATACTGAAAAGCATGCTAGAAAAGGCTGAACTAGAACCAAATGCCCAAAATTTCACAAGACTTGGAAAATGTTATGAGACATGGAATCATAAAAGTCAGAAGGTTCTGGGATGTTGTCTAAAGTAAAGTGAAACAAATGAGTTACAGATATAGTGCCAGTGCTTAAGATGAAAGAGCAGGGGATGTTTTTATACCTTGATATTTCAGAGTCAGTGTCTGTTAACCCAGTACTAAGAATTGTGCAATATCCCCTGCCAAGACCTGAAGACATTGCCTTACCCCTTATGAGGTGATTGGAAACTAACTGAAATGGAAGAGGTTTCCAAGATACAAGATCATAAAGTGACTTACTTTTGATGTGGGATCTCTGCCTGCCACTTGGCAACAAGCAATGGACATAGTACTTTAAGGAACTCTTAAAGTACAGTGCGGCCTAGATGATATTCTAGTGGTAAGGAAGAAAGAAGATGAGAACCTACTCAACTTCAAAAAAAAAGTGCTCAGTGGGCTAATACAGTCCTAGATTGTAGCAAATTCAGAAAAGCATACATTTTTCATGTGCAGTGTACCTTGTACATATGATTGACAGAGATGCACATTACAAGGTAAGATGGCTGCTGTACTATACAGCACCTAACCCACAATGTGTTATGGTCATTCCTGAGGCAAGTAAAGTTTTTACCTACCCCTTTGAATTGTATTACATTAATTTAATGCATTGCAGTATAGATGTTAAAGGAAATGGGCACATGACTGCAAACAGGCCTTCTAAAAAGACAAAGAAACTTACAGTGTTGAATGAATTGCTTGTCTGTATTGATCCATCTTTGCCTCTTCGGCAGGCCTGTGATGCTTGACCTTAAAGAAACGGTTCTGATCCTTTTAATAATTTCCATGGTAGTACAGAGGAAACGACTGCATTTGTTTTAGTATCACTAATATAAGCTGAATGGAGCTATAACCATATAAATAAAGAATATTTTAGCCTCCTCTTTGGAATGAAGTTCAACCATTACTTATAAGAAAGACGACTTTCCTGCTTACAGGTGACTATCACCTGCTAATCATTTCAGCCCTGAAAGAAGGTGAACCTTAAGTCCTGAGTGGTAAGGTGCAGACATACTCAGTTTTGTTTCATAAATAATAATGCTGTAATGTGACATCTGTGCTTATCATTTCCATTGATACTGATATGTTCACTGCTTGTTCAAGTATTACATCCTTCTTTAGACAGCAGACTCTTTTGCATGTTCTGCAGTTTCAGTATATCTGTTAACCCTTCAAACTAACAATTCTCAACTAGTCTTTGTAGCTATTCTGTATATTCCAAAAATGCTTCCGTTCCTCATTTGATTTGTCTTAGGGTGAAATTACACACACACACAGACACATACACGCAGACATACACACACACACACACACACACACACACACACACACACACACACACACAGTTGGAAACATGGAAATGAAAGGATAATATTAGCTTTCATTTGGGACTCAGATGCAATAACTCCAGCATACTATGCTGGTGTCACTGTTACTGGACCTAGAGTCTTTGGACAAATGGGTGTTGAGTTTTCACATAAAAGCCTCATCCTTTCAGTGGAGATAATGGAGAACACTGGACTGTGCATAAGTTGTAATCAAGAATACAGATCCCAACATAATTTATGGCAGTAATCCGCTGGTATTATTACATAATTGTTAGTCCCCCCTTTAAAAATGAGTACAACAGGTTTTGTATCAACATGCACTTTCTGAGAAACAAGACGTATGAAACTCTAATGCTGTGCCATTATTGACGGACTGTAATCCTCACCGATTTAGCAAAACAGAAAAAAAAAAATTATGAGGGCTAAGGCAAAAGTATGAGGCAGAATCAGGGATGCTACAAAGTAAACAGAACAGGTTTTGCATCAAAATGCATCATTTGAACAATTAAATATTACTTAGATTTGTGGCATTATTGACAGACTTTGATACCAGTGATTTACCAAAACAATTATGAGGGCAAGGCAAAAATATGATGCAAAAATCAAACAATAGTTTGTTAGCTTTATGCTCTATTTAGGAAGTAACCAGTATTAACTGCTTGACAAAGGTGGCAAGTACTTGTACATTTTTCTACTTAAAGGTGTATGTGATGGACAGTGTCAACTTGTTAAAATATTGTTGGTGATAGTTTTGAATATTATGGCAGCAGTGTACAACTGTCAAGCTACACTACCGCCACAATGCAAACACACTACTGTGGTCCAGTATCCTCCCTTATCACCCTTTCAACTAGGAAACCTGTAACACTCTGAAGTTACCAAAGCTTTTGACTTTAGAAGGACAGTCACTGCCATTTCTTTCTGTTGCTTTTCAGACAGTCAGTTCTGCAAAACTTTGCAATGGTGTATACGATTGGGTGTCCATTACATTTGGCAACCATGGAACTTTTATTATCATCTGGAATGTCAGTGGCTATGCAGTGTAGTTCCACTCTTTCAATACAGGTTCTCCAATTTTCAGTGGTAACAGCAAAAGCATCACTATGTCCAACATTCTCAGCCATGTTAGCACTGTGCTCATGTACAGCCTTACAATTGTTAGGATTTCCTGCCATAGCCAAATCAGGATATAAGTATTTATTGATAACCCAACTCACAGTTATATAAAGTTTATTCTTGAGTTGAAAGCAGATGCTTGAGCTTCAAATAGCACTTTGTTTAGTTTGCTTTTCAGTACACATAGTTTCAGATGTCTTTTTTATTTCCAAAATTCATGCAGCACTTACACCATTATGGCCAACAGGAAATTGTCTTCTCCACTGTTTTACCAGAATCTCCTTACCATGATTTTACGCTAATTTCTACTGTCTTCCTTTCTGAATACCTATGGCTAATGTGCACAAGTCAGCCTCATCACCACTTCCTTTTATCGTTTATTAGCTTAGCCTTTGATACAGGAACATGGCCTTTACAGTAAGGTCAGTTCTACAGTGTTGCAGAAATATGTCACAAAAATTATAACCTTTCTTCTGAATGATTTATGTTAACCAATGTCTGCTGACCCAAAATGTGCTACATGACTATCACATTTACCAGGAATGTATTTTTTTTTCAGATACTGTGTACATTAACAGAAATTCAAACATGTTTTTGCTGTGGACTGTGGAGGATAGTTCTGCATCACTGGGGATGGTCTACAGGAAACAATCTGCCTGTCAGTAGGAAATGGCACCACAGCAGAACGCCTGCCCTGACTGTTTACTTTGGCTGCAAAGCTCTAAGTCCCTTCCTGTAATTCATACTCCAGCTCCCCTGCTATTCCCTTGGCACCTATATCTGCAAAGAACCTCAGTATCACCACCTCTGCTGTTGCTGGCTTCTATTATTTTTAACTTCATAGACTATCTCTGTGCTCTATTGTTCAATTACAAAGGTTCCCTGCCAGATACGCAGGTACAAAAATATACTGCCATTATAATAAGACAGTCCAGAAATGCAGTCACCGCAGGATCAAAGAATTTCAGGAGAACAAGAAAATAGCCAGGAAAAAACATGCACCGGCATAAAAAATAAAAAACAGATTGTTTACAGCTGTGTTAGACTACAAATGCAGAATAATAAGGCCTCCTAACTGCATTTGTATTAAATCAATTGAATAAATTAGCAAAGCCCTTTAAACAAGTAATAATCCTTTAATAATGCCACTTGTAGAGTACAGTACTTCATCATGGAAGGTTTAGTTCATTCCTGGAAGTAGTCCGATATTTTAGATGTACAGTTAAAAAAAATATGGAAGCAGTTTCTTACATTTTGTTTTAATGATTAAAGACAATGTTTAGCAGGTAAGTAAGAATGCACATTTACTACTGTGGATAAAAAAGGACTGTGCATTTGCAAACCTCCACTAATGAAACAAACCCTAAAATTTTGAAAGTCACTGGGAGTGCTGACTGACAGACCACACACACACATACATGCACAAATGTGTATGTGTGTGTCTATATATATATATCTGTGTACATATGCACGTATATGTGTATATCTATCTATATAGATAGATGCCATACATACACACACACATATATATATATATATATATATATATATATATATATATATACATATATATATATATATACAGACACACACACACACATCTATGGATATATATATATATATATATATATATATATATATATATATATATATATATATTTATACATGCATTTAAACCAAAGGGTAAAAAGGCCACAACGACAAAATATTCAGTAAAAACTAGAAAAAAACTCACAGCCAAGCCAGAGTTTTCACCGTGTGATACCTTAAAACTCCTGTAATGGAGGCCCATGGGATCAGGGCCTGCCTTTCGTCAACTGGTGCTCTAGGCAAAAGGGCTCCACAGTACCCCATACCACACGGTGCCCCCATCTAGGTTTTCTACACCATCCAGATCACTTTTTTCTTCATTTTTCTCATAGGTTGTCTTACTTTTCAGTTCCTCATATTTTTATTCAACACATTTTAAAGAAATCATTTCTTTACAACAACAAAAAAAAAACAAACAAACAAATACTGGAAAAGCTCCCCTGCTAGAGCCTAAGGCTAGCCATGCATGGGGTATATGCAAATGACCTCATTATTGGCCTGGATGCAACCATAAAATGTTAAAAAGTAAAAAAGTCATGGACATTCAGATATCATGTAGCTGAAACACTTGATGTTCTTAAAAGGTAATTTTATATATCCAATGGGCCTCCATTACAGGATGATTAAGGAATCACATAGCGAAAACTGTAGCTTGGCTGTTTTTTCTTGCAGTATACACACACACACACACACACATATATATATATATATATATATATATATATATATATATATAAACATAGGTGTCTTTGTTTTGGTCGAATGGACACATGATCGATATCTTTTTGGTCAACACTGTTTGATCAATAGATATAGATGGTCTACATATGTGCAAGATCGACAATCCCCCAGTAGGGGGAATATTCCCTTTTGCTGGGGATTGTGCAATCTCGGGGTTAGTATACATACATACATACACACACACACACACACATATATATATATATGTATATGTATATGTGTATATATATATATATATATATATATATATATATATATATATATATATATATATATATATATATATATATATATATATTTATTTTTTTATTTTACATTTGTTGACCGGGCTAGTCTAACTGGATATATCTCCATTTTCAGTTGAGGCCTGGGGAGAAAAGCTCCAACATAACACAAAATATAACATACAGATGTATAACAAATAAAGTAGGAGGAATTTAGAATACAACAAAGGAGTTTAAAAAAAAGTACAATACTAAGAAGGATGAGTATAAAGGATTATATCAGTCTTCTAACTGTATGATATGAGAGATACATTAAAGTTCATTGATAGTTTACATAAATACTGGAAGTTATATTAATCTTACTATTATAGCAATAACCCACGCCTGGGTGTGGGTAATGCTAAATTTACCCACGGTTGGTGTGGTTTGGTCCCGAGGGAGAAGCCCGAGGCACCAAACAAAGCCAACCGTGGGTAAATTTAGCATTACCCACACCCAGAAGTGGTTATTGCTATTATCATGACATTATTTAAGAAAAGAAACTGTTACTTTTCTTAAATAATGGCATAGTATAATGCCTGTTTACTGCCCTTCCGCAGATGTCTGGCATCCGCGGCAGTTCTGATGCACCGCGCCGCGCAGTACATCAGAGTTGTGGCAAAAGCAACGGAGAATCAAGATCTCCGTTGCTTTTTAGTTCGCTATGTTAAATGAGTTTAACATAGCGAGACAGTTTTAAAATAAGCAAAGGACATCTCCGTTGCTTATTTTAAACTGTCTCGCTATGTTAAACTCATTTAACATAGCGAGACCTAAAAAAGCAACGGAGATCTTGCTTTCTCCGTTGCTTTAAACTATGTTAAATGGGTTTAACATAGCGAGACAGTTTAAAATAAGCAACGGAGATCTCCGCTTATTTTAAAGCTGTCGCTATGTTAAACCCATTTAACATAGCGAGACAGTGTTTTTAAAAAACGAGTTATACTAAGGGAAAAAAGTCCGGGCGACCGGACCTTTTTCCATTAGTATAACTCGATTTACAACGGGCACGCTGGCCAATCAGCGTGCACGTTTCGGGGGGGTCATGGTATAATACCAGTTTTAGTATACTGAGGGGTACGCTGAGTACGATTGTGTATCCAGAAGCAGTGTGAAGATAGAAGTAGGAATGATTGGAGATTAGTCAGGGTTACTGCAGGGACATAACCAGTGCGATTTTAGGTGACTTTTGAGTTTTTGCTTAAAGAGTGACAGTGAAGGTAGTAGAGTTAGATCTATAGGTAGAAGGTTCCAGTTTTTTTCCAGCAGTATTGGAGAAAAGGCCAAGTTGTTGGACTTGCTTATGCTAGCAAGTAATTTACTAGAAGAGCGTAGGGAATTAAGATTATTATAAGGGGTAATGAGATTAGCAAGTATAGGAGTATTATTTGGTTGGTAAAAGATTTTATGGGCAATGGTGATTTGGGAAAAAATCAGCATGTTAGGAAGTTCAAGCCAGTCTAGCTGCTTTAGATTCAGGCAGTGGTGAGTTCGAAATGCATTGCCATCTGGCAATATTGTTGTAGGCTTGCTAGTTTGAGAAGATTATTTTTTTTAGATTAGTGTAAATAGGTGAGGGGTAAAGAAGAGTTGAGATTAAATGAGAGTGGGCAATAGTGCTTCTAGCTATTGGAGTTAAAAAGGGTTTGATTCTATATAAGGAGCCCATTTTTCTGTTCACTGTTTGTATGGTGTTATTTATATGGCTATCAAAGTTAAGGTTGTTATCGATTGTGACTCCTAATAGTTTGGTGGTAGGATCGGGGAAGATAAGGGGGCCATTGTTGGATTTGACAGAGAAGTCTATAGGAGAGGACCCACTGGTAGGTGGAAAGAGTAGGAGCTTGGTTTTTTTGGCGTTCAAAAGGAGGCAGCATTTCAAGAACCAAACTTCTACCGATTTGAATACTTTTTGAGTTAGTGAGTGTAGTTCAGAAATGGAGTTGGCAGAACATATAAGTGTGGAATCATCGGCATACTGAATACAGGTGGCTTCAGGGATTGCTACATGAAGGTCATTGATGAATAAAGAAAAAAGAAGAGGTCCTAAAATGGAGCTCTGAGGGACTCCAAGGGTGACTGGCAGGTGGGATGATAGTTTATTTTCCCAGAGAACTGCCTGTTGCCTATTGTTGAGGTAAGACTTAAACCATCGTATAGCTAGGGTATCTAGAGAAAGAGATTCAAGTGTATTTATAAGCAGGGGATGGTTTACCATATCAAAAGCCTTTGAAAGGTCGATGAAAAGAACAGAAGAGAGGATGTTGTTATTATGGTTCTTATTAATGGAGTCGGTGAAAGATAGTAGAGCGGTGGTAGTATTATGAAATGGCCTAAAGCCATGCTGGCACTTAGCCAGTATGTTGTGTTTAGTTAAGTGGTCTAATAGCTGGTGGTGAATGCATTTTTCCATGACTTTTGCTAAAGGTGATAGTAGAGCTATTGGTCTGTAGTTAGAGTAATCGTTGGATTTACCACCTTTATGTAGGGGGATGATGTGGGAGATTTTCCAGATGTCTGAAATGATTCCCTCATTGATGGTTCTGTTAATTAGGATGGATATGGGAAAGGCAATAACTTTGGCTGATTTTTGAAAATATTCAGAAGGTAACTGGTTGGCTGAAGGAGTACAATGCTTAAGTTTTAGTAAGATTTTGTAGATGAGAGTGGTTGAGATAGGTTGAAATTTGAATGTTGGTAAAGATCCAGCTAAAGAGGTTGGGAGCCTTGTGTTATCAATGGAAAGCTGACTAGCTAGGGATTGTATGGTCTCTGTGAAGTAGGTGCTGAAGTTGTTGGCCGTTTGATGTGGGGTATTATGATCAGCATCTTGAGGGGATGGTGTGCTAGAGTGACCAGGGTGAAGGAGTCTATTTAGGCTAGTCCAAAATTTCTGTGGATTCTTTTGGTGTGTTTGCTGTAGTTTACAATAGTAGTTCTTTTTGTCAGTGAGTATAGCTTTTTTTGTTATGTTTCTTAGCTGTCTAAAAGTTTGTTGTTCAGGGGAAGTTCTGCTAGCTCTCCATTTAGCCCAAGCTTTGTTTCTAAGTAGAATTATTTGTGTAGTTTCTTTTGAAAGCCAGGGGGCTGGTTTGGATTTCATTCTAATAGATCATGTAGGTGCATGCACATCATCGTTTAGGTGCATTCACATCATCATTTAGGTGCATGCACATCATCGTTTAGGTGCATTCACATCATCGTTTAGGTGCATGCACATCATCGTTTAGGTGCATGCACATCATCGTTTAGGTGCATGCACATCATCGTTTAGGTGCATGCACATCTAGAATTGCTAGAAATTTAGAGTTAAAATATTTAACAGCCTCATCTAGTGGGAGTATTTTTAGAGGTTTCCAGTCACATGCATTGAGTTCATTTTGGAATAGTACAGGGTTAAAGTGTTTCTTGGTTCGTGAGGTCTTATAAGTAGGGGTGTTAGAAATGTCATTCTTTTGTCTTATAAGTTAGAGTATGATCACTTAGAGCATCTGGTAAGGTTCCTACATTATAAGTATGTGGGTGTTTATTAATAAGTATCCAGTCTAATGTTCTCTCTTTATTGGTTGGTTTGTTGATTCTGGTAGTCGAGGTGATAGTTTGAATAAAGCCATGAAGATTAATAAGTGAGGAAGGGTTATTAGCGTTGAAGGTTTTCCAGTCAGTGTTAACGTCAGCTAGTATTATTGTTTCTTGTGGGTAAGTTGAGGACACCCAGATAAGAATATCTTCTATTATAGTGTTGTTATTACTGGGGGGTAGGTAGATACAGATCACATAAAGGGATTTGTTAGGGTTGATTTGAAGTCTGGAGATGAGGACTTCAGCCTTACTGTCCAAAGGGGGGTTATAAGTTATAGAGGAGATCTGTAGGCCATTTTTATATAGGAGTGCTACTCCCCCACCCTTATGTTTAAATCAGTCTTGTCTCAATATGTTATAGCCAGGGGGGATAATTTCATTATCCTTAGTTCCAGGTTTTAACCAAGTTTCTGTAAGGCAGAAGATGTCAAATGAGTGACTATCAAGGAGAGCATGAAGGTGGGCAATTTTGTTGTTGATACTGTGGATATTGAGATGTGCTATTAGTAGAGAGTTGGAGAGTTTGGGCAGGGTTGGAAAGTTTGAGGGTGTGGTGCATTGAATATTTACTATGGAGGCATTGGTTGGGCCAGGATTAGGGTGTATGTCCCCATCCTTTAAGGTAGGGTTTTGTAGCTTAAATACTGGGTTGTGAGAATAATTAATTAGAAGTTTCCATTTTCTTATTAAGAGGTTGTTGTACTTAATGTGTGTACATCAATGGTATTGAGGTAACATATAGCAATGAGTGGAGATGATGTTAATGTGTGTATGGAAGTGGGAGATATAATGAATGGTTGTGTGGTTTGGAGGGAGGTTATGGAGGAAGAGATTAGACTTTTCAAAACAAGTTAGGAGATAGGCAGAGGTGAGGGCAGGTAAAAATATGGTTAAGAGTATTAAGTTGGTTAGGATAACTTTCATTGTAGTTTGCATATTGTTATGAATATCTATACAAATACAATGGAGGTAGACTGGGATAAGATAATCAGGGACTAGTGAGAGTGGGAGAGATTTAAGTAGAGGGAGGAGTAGTGCTATAGGGTATAGAACAGCACTATAAGTAGAGATACTAGAGAGAGAGGAGGAGGGTATAGCTAAGTGGAGTAAGTGTTTGGGGCAATTGATTGGTTGGATGAGAGAGAGGGTGTGGTTTAGGAAGTATAAGTGTAGGACCACTGGGGGTGGGTGGCATTTGGGGGTAGGTTAGGGGAGCGGAGTGAGCCCGCAGGGCGAATGGAGCTGGTTCAGACAAGAAGACAGGTTTTGAGGGAAAACAGTCAGTGATAAGGGAGTTGAGCCCAATGTAAGGTATCTAGGAGGTGAGAGACTAAAATAGCAGAGTGAAAGGAGAGCTGACTAAGGGCTGATTCAGAGACAAAGAAATAGGTTCAGGAGTAACAGAGGTAAGAGGGAGACAAAATAAGGTTTAAAGGCTGATATCAAGGAGCAAGGTAAATGATATCCTACACACTGTTTCAAGTTTTTTGTATTAGAGCAGGTTGACTTGGTTACAAGGGGTGGACCTGTCGATGATTTTCTTGAATTTTTAGAGCTCAAGTGGCAAATAAGGTTAAATGCATGTGTGCCACCTGGGCTCAATGATAAAATTTCTATTAGTTCTATGTTAAAACTAAAAGCTGTTTTTTTATGTAATGTTTTTAACATAAGATCTATTTTTGGGGGATCAATGGATCAATAATTCAGTTGTATTATTTTAGTGGGGTGGTACTTTTTTAGCATGGAATGATATCTTTTTCTAACAAGAAATGACATACTTCTTTAGCAGGAAATGACATTTTTTAGCAGGAAATGACATCTTTCTTGTTTGACTAATTGTTGAGTAGGGCAGGCTATTTAAATCAGCATTATGTGTGTCATGTAGTTCTGAAGAAGTCAATTTCATGTACTTTTGATGAAAGCGCTAAACTCTTATCGTGGTGGAATAAAACTGTTGGATTTTTATTTTTGGTGCAGTGCTCTTGGTTATTTACTCCATTCAGCTTTTCCTAAATGGCAATACTCAGATCTGCTCTGAGCTATAGCAGAATGGCAATAGATCTATTGATCCCAAGGATATTGCCAATATCCTGGCAGATTCAGTGCCAACTTTACCTCCCCAACTCCCTAAAGGGCCCAGGGCCCATCTCAATATGGAAAGAATGCCAAATTCTGGAAATCACAGCCACTCAGATAAAAAACGCACTCTCCAAAGCCAAGAACACAGCATCCATGGGATCAGACGACATCCCGGGCTGTGTACTGCATGAACTACAAAATGTACAGGAACCTCACCTATATGTCATGTTAATCATAGCCTCATCTCAGGCTTCATGCCTACAGAGTGGAGCACAGCTATATTCATCCCACTCCACAAGGGGGGATCCACTTTGGATCCTGGGAACTACTGTCCCATCAGTCTGACGAGCCTGATCTGCAAGGCCATGAACGTATTATCATGGAACTTATAAACAAAGACATTGGCAACCTTCAAACACTGGATCCCACTCAGTATGGGTTTGTGAAGGGCCAATCTTGCTTCCTGAACCTGACTGACTTCTTCAAATCAGTCTCCAGAGCCGTGGACGAAGGTAAGGTGGTTCACAGTCTACTTGGATCTCACCAAGGCTTTCGACTCTATCCCCCACTCTGGAATCATAGATAAACTTACTAAGCTGGGCATTAATCCCTATGTCACTCGATGGGTTGTAAACTGGCTTACTGACAGAACACACACTGTAAAGGTAGACATCTCCAAATCCAGCTCCAGACAAGTGACAAGTGGTGTACTGCAGGGTTTTGTCCTGGGACCACTCTTGTTTGGCATCTACGTCTCTGAAGTAGAGGCCAACACTAAGGAATTCAGGCTTACAAAGTTTGCAAATGACTGCAAGCTGGGAGCCATTATTGAATCCCCAAATTATGTGGATATACTACAAAAGGGCCTTACTGAAACAGATGCCTGGTGCCAGAGCCATGAGCTCAAGCTAAATGCCAAAAAATGTATAGTGGTCCCCTTTGGGAAAAACCACATACCTGTGAACTACGACATAGGTTGCAGTACACTAAACACTGTAAGTGTGATAAGAGACCTAGGAACACAGGTGGACAGTGGTCTCACCTTTGATAACCACATAGCCACAACAGTTAGAAAATCCTTCTACATGGCACACCTCATCACTAAGGGCTTTTCATCCAGATAAAAAGGAGGTCATTGTCCCTCTGTACTCATCCCTCATTAGACCCATTACAAAATACAATGCCCCATTTGGTATGTACCTCACAAGACATCTGCTGCAACTAGAAAGGCCGCAGAAATACCTCACAAAAAGAATCACAGGCCTTAGGCAGATGCCTTATTCTGACTGTCTAAAGAAACTCCAGCTATACTCTGTCACATCACCCCTACTCAGAGGCAATCTCTGCCTAACATACAAGGCCATGTCAAACCCAGAGTTGTTGGACATGCTATACACTTAAAGAAATCCCAATCCCCTCGCTCCAGAGATCTTAACCTTGTCATCATGATGAATAGAACATGCTGGAGGGATAGGTTCCTGACCCAGAGACTCCCCATACTCTGGAATAGGCTGCCCATACATGTCAGGCAGAGCACCTCAATGGCCCTCTTCAAGAGGAACCTTGATGATTGGATGGGAGATAGGAAATTCACCCCAGAGATCAAATCAGTAGCCCTGCTAGACAGGGGTCTAGGAAACTAAATATTTGTGGGAAGCAATAACCAGGGAATTGTTATGGCTAGGCTTGTATAGGCCCTAGGGCCGATTGCCTACTACCTACCTATGAACCTATGAACCTATGGTCAGCCATAGCCCACTAGATTTGGCCTGCACCTCTGAGAAGTATATCACAATCAGCAGAGGCCCCAAGATCAATCCCTGGGGTACAGGCTTTAAACAAAAGCCAGTAAATAACTTTTATTTCAAGATAAAAATGACAGTTTTAGACACGTAGTGGATGTGGAAACTATCTTGTCAGGCCGATCATTATTGAGAGATATTTTCTTGTGTGTGTGTGTGTGTGTGTGTGTGTGTGTGTGTGTGTGTGTGTGTGTGTGTGTATCAACCAATGAAATATTTAACCAGGTAGCTTCAGGGGAGAAGCACAATCAAGAAAGGTAAAGATCATACTGAGACAAACTTGACTTTTTTACAAATGTTTCTGTGTCCAAGGCAGGTATGAGTAGCATTCTACCTTCTTCAAGAATGATACTTCTTCAAGAATGATACTACAAAAAAGTAATTGACTTCAGTTATTGGCTTCGTTTTTACTGTTATTCAAAGGGGGTCTTATATTTGCCATCCTGGGAGGATATACAGACCATACTCTTTTGCCGATGATGACCTGATTTGTCTCTTCTAGGGTTTTGATTATTGTCAAAGACATTGTTCACCTCCATAGTGCCTTTTTTTAGTGAATGCTAACCTGATAAACCTACCAACATAATGAAACAAAAGAAAATATTAAGGTGTTAATGATCAATGCTAGGAGCCCAAACAAGAAACTCTAATCCCTTCAAGCCCTTCTCACCCTGAAGGACATTGACATCCGTGTAGTGACTGAGAGATGGTTTACAACAGAGGACACCACTCAGGCTGAACAGTGCTATAACACCTTACACATATTTAGACCAGCTACAGTGCTGGAGGGAAAAAAGTTGAGGTGTCTCAATCTACATCCAGAAGAGACTTGCATTAAAGCTGGTAAAGCAGCATGATGCAATAGGGCTTCTTCATGCCCAAACAACCCTCAGAAAGGTTCTGTAACATATATTAGCTAGCTGTAGAACTCCCTCTATGACACAAGAAAACCACAATGCCTGCTTACAGGAACTAAATTCACCCAATATCAAACTCAGTACCTTTTTCCTAGGTGATCTAAACTATCCAGCTATAGCCTTGGAAACCTCCACCATCACTAGTGCGTAAGCGCATAGATTCCTGGACTTTGTCAATACAAATGCCCTGGGGCAATTAGTCAGAGTACCTACTACAGGGAATAACATATTTGATGTTGTTCTTACTAATATGGCAGCATCTTGCACCATCACTTGCATGTTTTCATCACTTTTTATGTTTGACCATAAAGCAGTCGCCTTCAAAATAAAACCAAAAACAGAGATTCCTTCCACACAAGGCACCTTCAGAAATTTCTTTAAGACAACTACCTACTCCTAAGTTACACATTGACAAGCTGCAGATCCAGACCAAATCCAGTTAACTCTACTGAATATGTAGAAACAGACATCGCCATACTGTACCAGCATATAAACAGCTGCATAGATGCAGCTGTACCCCATAGGAACAAGTGCAAGGCAAACCCCAGAAACAAACCCACATGCTGGAACCATAGTATCAACAAGCCTTATAGGTTCATAGGAGGTTACTAGGCTAGTGGCCATAGAGCCTTTACAAACCTAGCCTTGTTAATCCAAAGTAACCCCATTTGTTCCTTTTGGAAAAGAATTTTGACCAAAAGTAAGAAGGGTAATTCCCAGAATGTTACATACCTTGTCACTGAAATAAACAAACAAGCAATTCAGGAGCTTAATAATATCCACAAAAGCCAAGTTTCAGGCTAAAATAGCTACTCAAGCCAAAAACAATCAAAATGCATTTTTTTTAGTTATGTCCATAATCTCAAAAACACAATGCAGCAATCCACTGAGTTGATTATGACCAATGTTTCCTACTATGATGTTAAAGGTATATCAAATCTACTGGCTGGTAAATTTATCTCTAGCCTTATCCCTCTCTCCTCCATCTGTCCACAAGATATACCTGAAACTGGCTCACCTCCAGCTATCACACATGACCAAGTCCGAAAAGTGGTATCAAAAGCTTAAAATACTGCATTGATGGATCCTGACAATATCGCTGGATGCATCTTAAATGGCATGCTGCATGATTTAGCCACACTTTTAACAACACTGTTCAATCTCAATCTCTATACAGGTTTTGTACCAAGGAAATGTAAAACAATTACAATCATTCCCCTGCATAAGGGAAAACCTTCCACAGACCCAGTCAATTGCATACCTATTCATTTGACCAGCCTCTGTTTCAAAGTCATGAAAAGACTTACCATGGAACTAATCAATCAGGACATAGGGAACCTCCAAACAGTGAACCTCTCTCAATATGGATTCAGTCACGTTTACTCAGCCTGGTGGATGAAGCCAAAATAGTACACACCACATACCCTAACCTGGCCAAAACGGCTAATACAATTCCACACTCAGGCATACTTGAAAAGCTAAATAAATTGGGAATAAACCTGTATGTCACCCACTAGATTACTGACTGGCTCAGAAATATGACGTAGGAAATTAAAATAGGTGAAGTTACCTCCACAAAGAAAAGTCAAAAGTGGAGTTTCCCAGGGTCTGTGCTGTGACCTCTCCTGTTTGGCATATACTTTTCTGAGGTTAAAACCAATACCAAAGGGCTCTGGCTGACTAAGCTGGCAGATGACCATAAGCTAGGAGCAGTCATTGAATCCCCAAATGACTTAGCTATCTTGCCAGAAGATTTGTCCCAAATAGCTAACTGGTGCCAAAATCATGGACTGAAGCTAAATGCCAAAAATGCATTACTGTATCCTTTGAGAATTCCTCCATCCCAGGAAACTACTACATTAATAATGCACCCCTAAGAGTTGGCCCAGTTGCTTGAGATTTGGGAAATTATGAGAACAGTAACAATTTTTGTCCATTGTTGTAAAGAAAGTCCTTCTGTATAAACAGAAGGGTTGTGTCTAGATCTAGGGGTGTTATTGACCTCTACTCAGTCCTCGTTAGGCCAGTTACTGAATATAATGCCCCCTTTGGCATGTATCTGTCCAGACACATGGAACAACTGTAATGCCCACAGCTATACCTTAGTAAAAGGATACAAGGCCTAAACAAAATGCCCTACATGGACTGAGTTAAAGAAATGAGGCATACAAGGCATTCTCCAACCCAATATTGATAGATTTACTGCACATTGGCAAGTCAAATAGCATCAGAAATACTCAGTCTAGGGATCTAATCCTTGTCTGCAACATCAACAGAACAGTTTGGAGGAAGAGGTATATCTTGCAGAGGATACCGCTGTTCTGGAACAGACTCCCCATCTACATGAAACAAAGCTCATCCCTGTCTATATTCAAGCGCAACTTAGATCTGTGGATGGGAAACAGAAAACTTACTCCAGAACTGTCCCCTCTACTACAAATGGACAGAAGCAGCTCCTAAATGCTTTATCCCATGCATAGGTCCCCTCAAATTATCAATGATATGATCCCACTTATTCTCATTAGGGGTAAAATATAATTATCAACCACAGAGTGGGTAAGGATAATCTCTAATCAAATGGAATAGGTTAATTTGTGCACAAACAGGGAATGGCTAGGTTTAAAATGGAAAACACAAATAATCTGTAATTCCAGTGGTGAAACACCAACCAAAGAATAAAAAACTGGAAACAGGCTGAATGCAAAGGAACAATTTTAGTGTACTGCAACACTTTATTCCACACTTTTGTCCAAGACTTCATCAGAATGCACAATGTTACAAACAAGTTTAAATACAAATCCCAGCCAATAAAAACAAACAACCATTTATAATCTTAAAGGAACAATACGCAATTAAAAACTGTATACACTATTTGTGCAAATACACTCTACATTTTTTAAAGAAACATTTAATATTGACAAATCCAATTAAGTCCAGGTTCTTTATCTGAGTTTAATTTGATTTGCCATAAGGCTTATTTTTGCTCTAAATCAGTCCTAAAATCACCACCCCTCAAATCACTAACTCCCTGTTCTAAAACTGAAAATAAAAACTTTTTGTAATTTTGACACTTTAATGTGTGGTTAAAGGAAGCATTCTTGTGATCTTTCTTTTTATACTATATAAATGTTCCCTAATTCTAACACATAATGTCTGCATTGTCATCCATATATGGAATGCAATGCAACTTGTACAAACCCCTATATAAACCAGTCCTTTACTTTTATAAATAAAATATCCCAGTACCTTGATGGCATATGCCAAATGACTCAAGTTAACATATGGTCCTTCTAGGATAAACCTGCAAACATTACAACTTCTACATTTGTGCATTCCATTTAGCTTATTAATATTTAATATTCTTTCTTTCTTTGTACTTAGTTCTCTCGCTCATATAATAACTTTAAATGTAATGGTTCTTATACACAAATTGTGGACAGGGACCTACTATCTTATATAAGTCCTGATTCCCTTCTAATATTTTCCAGTTATCTTGTATAATACCCCTAATGGACCCACTATCCAATTTCATGTCTAAACTACAATAAACCTTGGTGTCTGACCTTAAATCTTTGTTGTTTTGGGTTCTGGAACAACTAAATGGAACATCTAATATAGGGGAATAGTGTGTATCTCTTCTGTTTAACACCATTCCCACTAGTTCCCTTAAATGTTCTTCTTTATATTCCCTATCTATAAACAATGATATAATAAACTAAAATTTTTCTACTAAATGACATAACTCACTAGTCATACGACTAGCCCTGATGAACTGTCATTTGGGTATATTATCCTTTATAAAATGAGGATGCTGACTAGTATACTGTAGGTAGCTGTTAGTAAAGGTATTTTGCGATGTATCCTATTCACAAACCTCTTTTTAAAGGTGTCCCATTCCAAGGTGACATCCAAACAATTGACCTTAACACTTACATCCCCCAACATAAATTTTAAAAAACCTGACTCTAGATTTAAACATCTTAGAAACACATCCACTTTTCTCTGGTCCCCCAACATTATAAAGAACAAATCATCTACAAATCTTTTAAAATAAAAAAACTGACGCTGTTTCATAAGGGGTTCTAACACTAAGTGCTCCCACCAACCCATATCAATATTAATGAAAGAAAGGGCTGCTGGAGATCCCATAGCAACTCCTCTTATCTGTCTATACACTTTTTTATTGAATATAAAAAAAAGTTATTTAGCAATACATCAATCAAGTCACAACAAAAATTACATTCATTATTCAAAAGGTCAGAAAATTTCACCAAAAATTCTCTTACATATTCAATCCCAACATCATGTGGGATGCATGTGAACAAAGACACAACATCAATAGCGAACATGCTATGCTTTTGAGAATCAAAACTAAACACTTTTGTAAAATTTCTAACATTGTTTAAAAAATCCCATGAATCTCTTAGGAGTTCATTTTACTAACCAAGGGATTTAAAAAAAATCAACAACCAAGGAAATTCCTTTTTTCCCCCTTCCTTTTTAAAAAAAAACGTAGAGTGTATTTGCACAAATAGTGTACACAGTTTTTTAATTGTATATTGTTCCTTTAAGATTATAAATGGTTGTGTGTTTTTATTGGCTGGGATTTGTATATAAACTTATTGTTTGTAACATTATGCATTCTGATGAAGTCTTGGATGAAAGCATGGAATAAAGTGTTGTGGTACACTAAAATTGTTCCTTTGCATTCAGCCTGGTTCCAGTTTTTTATTCTTGAAATTGTGAAGACTGTTGCTATAACCAAGTGGATATATGTCAGTTGATTGAGTTTTCAGAAACTCAAAATCCATATCAGCGAGACAATGTCACTGAATTTCTGAAAACTTGTTCATAGGTGATTACTAGGCTAATGGCTTAACAGCCTTTATAAGCCTAGCCAATATAACCTGATTTTTACCCAGTATATGGCCCCTAGGGGCAAGAGGATGGCATGGGTTTGTGCTTATGCCTTGAATATCTTATAGACTGGGTCTTGTCCATAAGGGACATAGGCGCTACCCTGGGTCGGGTCTATGTTAGAATATCGAAAGATGTAAACACCGAATGTTTAAATGTTGAACTGTATTCAGCGAAAGCTGAAAATAATGAACATACAGAACAGCAAACACATACACACAACACAAGCACACCAAACAAACAGCAATCCACACACATACACCTAAAATCTTACACCTAACCCTACACTAAACTATACACACACCACTAACTATCCACTTACCTTAACCCAAACCCTAACTATCGCACACTCACCCGTGCCTTAACCCACCTACCCCGCCCTAACCCTCACGTCCACATAATCGCACACTTACCTGACCTGCGCCCTAACCCTAACTCACCTAACCCACCCTAACCCTCACATCCACACAATCGCACACATACCTAACCCGCGCCCTAACCCTAACTCATCTAACCCACCCTAACCCTCACATCCACATAATCGCACACATACCTAACCCGCACCCTAACCCTAACTAACCTAATCCACACTCAATTGCACACTTACCTGAACCCAACCCGTAACTTTCCACCACAGTGCTGAAAATACCGAAGCAGAAATGGACAACCAAATTCTTTCCCTAGGAAAAAATTTAGTTTTCTGTTGCTTCGATATTTTCAGCTTTCGCTGAATACAGTTTGACATTTAAACATTCGGTGTTTACATCTTTTGATATTCTAATATAGACCCCCCCCCCCCGGGTCTATATCATGAAATTGAATAGGAAGAATGTTGACCGCTCTAATGAGTGAAACTGCTGAAACTCGAAGGTCCGTTATTGAGGTTTTAGAATATTTGCCCTTTCCTCACTGTAGTGCGATCTCGAAGTTGGAATATATATTTAGCGGGGGGTGGGGGGCACAGTCCCCCACAATAAGGACTTCGAGTTTCGGCATTTTCACTCATTAGAGCATTCGACATTCTTGCTATTCGATTTTATAATATAGATCTGCTACCCCAAGTGTAGCTTTTCAATTCACCATCCATTAAACCAAACTGTGTTTGAAGAGGGCCAGGGAGGGGCTCTGCTTAACTTGAATAAGAAGCCTGTTCCAAAGAAGGGTAATCTCTGGGACACATACTGGTATCTCCAGCACATTTTGTTTGAGTTGCTAAGTGTAGACTCCTACATTGGATGATCCTCATGCTGTCTTGACTTGCAGATGTATAGCAGCTCCATCAGGGCTAGACTTGAGTGCCTTGTAGGTAAGGCATAGGTTCCCCTTTAATAGGCAGCAGGAGACAAGACTAAAGGGATAGGGCTTTTAGTCTATTCACATAGGACATGCTGTTTACACCCTGTGTTTTCTTTGTGAGAAACCTCTGAGGTCAGTCCAGCTGCTGTAAGTGCCTAGTCAAGTACATGCCCAATGGCACATTGTACTTTCTTAATGGTCTAATGAGGGCTGAGTACAGCAGGACTATAACTCCCTTGTATCTGGATGCCATACCTTTACTTATAAGTTATGCCACATAGAAGGACTTTCTCATCACTGTGGACACATGATGGTCAAAGTTCAGGCTACTATCTATTTCTGTACTTGGATCTCTCACATCTAAATTTACTCTTAGGGATGTGCTATTGATGTTGCAATTTGCAGAAGTATTTGACTTCCCAAAGAGTATGATAATGCATTTTTTCACATTTTGTTTTAGACCATGCTTCTAGCACCAAGCATTTGTCTGATTTAGGCTGTCCTAAAGGACATCTACATCACTGGGGGAATCAATGACTGCCCCCAGCTTGCAGTCTCCAGCAAACTTTGACATTCTTTTTATCTAATTGTCTTTTTATCTAATCTCAAATCAATAAAAAAATATTAAAAACTAATTTGATTATTGAACACTGCAGATGGCTACAGACAGTCAGTGTTGGTGTGGTTTAAGATGTTAGGATAGTAGGAGTTGCAAGGCAAGTTAGTCCAGGGCATAATTTTTACTTTGCCAGTGCCCATTCCTGTGCTGTACTAACATCCTTAAGAAGTCTGTTTGTGCAGAAGCAGGGATTCATTGTGTGAGATATTTTCTCTTGTCTCTGTGGTTGTGCAATTATGGAATTAGTATACATGTATAAGTAAGGGGTGGGGGGCACAGGGGGACTTGCCCCCCCCCCATAAAACAAAGGTTTGCAGGAGCATTTGCTGTATTTTATATGAAATATAATTAGATGAAATATGTTTTCAATGAAATGTGTTTCCAAATCATTTTTCCAGAGGTTTGTGACTAGATAAAAATAATATTAGATAAAAACAACAGATCCATATATCTATGAATACAATAAGTAAATTAAAGTCTTTGTTAGTCCATCAAGAGTAAAACTCTCAGCAGCCATTAAATTAGGTGTAAATAAATGAGAAAATTAACAGAACTTGAAAAAACTGAAGTTGATGTCCCTCTTCTGTAGAAGCATGGTGTTCCCCATTTTTTTTCTGGTTAGGGCATTTTTTACTAATAGTGTTTAACTGTTCACATATGTGGGTAAGGATAACAGACTCTGGCTTTAGCTATATCTTAGCCAGTAGGCTATGTCAGCATTAATTTCTGATATTCATGCATGCTTACTGTTTTAGCTAACCAAATTTTAGACTGGCAGATATGAGTCCATGATGTATCTACGATGAGGGAAAAAAACACAAGAGGGTCATATCATCAATGACCCCAGGGTTTTATGCATTCCGACATCAGTGAGCCTGTAACTTTCTTCCTGTGCATAGGTACAAGACCAACTGGTGCATACACCTTTATTGAGCTGCATTCAGTTGGGAACAAGTCCTTTGAGGATCAGGGTGCTCATGTTCTCTAGTTCACACCTGGCCCATTAATGTTCCCAACTGCTGTATTCTTCCTTACCCATTCCCTAGACAACCTCCACATCATTTACATCACTTCACATCTGTCCCCTGCTTAATTTGTGCACACCTCCCCCACAGGCCACTGCATTCTGCCCATATCCAGCGTCTGCAGCACACTCACATCATCCATTCTAATATGCCCTCTTCTGCCTCTTCTATTATTACAGCACTGATCTCTCCTCTGTCATAAGTTGCTAGTACATCTCTTCTTAAACACTATGCACCTATCACTGAGATGCACCGGTTTTTGAAATCAGTGACTTAACTATTCATGAGTACCACTACATCCACATCACTCAACAGCAAAAAGGCATGCATCTGACTCATTATGGTAAAGGTACTTCCAGAACCGCCAAGTCCCTTGGCTGACAGTCATGACATCCTCGGGGTCTAAAGGCGGGCAGTAGCAGTCAAAATGCATTACTACTTTCCATTCAGCATTCTGCCCTCACAGTTACACATCAATCAAGGGGTAACACAGCTTTCTAATTTCCAGCTTAGCATATTGCAGCCTTCAGTGCTCAGATGGAAATGATCATCTACAGATTCTGAGGCCTTTAGCTGTATACTAAGCCCCTCTGCGAGTCCATTATCTCCACGTTCCATATCACTACCTGAAGTACACTCTGAATTCTGCACTCCTCTCTTTTTGGACCTGTTGACAGAAAGAAAACTGACAACTGTCTGAGAGACATAAAACAGTAGATTTCTGAAACAGTTTAGCAGAAGAGGCCTAAATGTAACATTAGACACTCAAGTAGATCTCACTTTAATTGTCTGATAAACTTGCCATGCTGTCTGACTTTAGGCACACAGCACAGTTTGGAACCATTGCCTTATTTTCTGAGTTTCACTTCACCTCACAGCAGAGGTTATTTCCATCTAGGAAATACCAGGACAGTTTCTGTACAGGGGATTTCAACAAGTGCAAAAAAAGCTAAAAGTCGAGTTTCAGGATATCCTTAAACCAGTAAGCAGAGTGGTCACAATACATTCAAAAAGTGAATATAATCCTCTAGTTGCAAAAAAAAAAAAAACTGTAAGCTACTGCACTATTAAAAAAACAGAAAGCTATAAAGTAACCATTTATTACACTGTCTAGCTTAGTTTTCTTTGTATAAACCATATCTATGCAGTAC
Organism: Protopterus annectens; assembly: GCF_019279795.1. Classification (NCBI taxonomy): domain Eukaryota; kingdom Metazoa; phylum Chordata; order Ceratodontiformes; family Protopteridae; genus Protopterus; species Protopterus annectens. Next base: position 252,403,515 of record NC_056743.1, read on the forward strand.
CCTGAAGTGATATTTCATATTTTACTTACTCATATTTTAAAGCATGTTTGTTTGTTTGCTCGTGTGTGTGTGTGTGTGTGTGTGTGTGTGTGTGTGTGTGTGTGTGTGTGTGTGTGTGTGTGTGTGTGTGTGTGTGTGTGTATGTGAGTGTACTTGTGTATACGTGTATGCACATGTGGGTATCTAAATGTGTGTTTGAGATAGGACATGACATATATTGCAGAAAGAGGAAGAAAACATGAATGGTGACAAATTGTGGGGATAGAAGTAATACTGCAGAACAGTAAATAACCTATACTGATAAAAATTCAAAAGCCCAGTGGCTGAAACAGCTTGAAGTGACTGCTGGACCCCAAGACTTTTTAATTAAGTTCAAAATTCCAGTCTGTAAAATGCTTTTAAGCTATGTATTTTAAACTGTGTGCTATGTTTTACCACTAAGCTGAGAGCAGGACAACATTGTGTAAGTTAATAAGAAGTTTGTTTTAGTTTTAGGATGGGCACTTCACAGTTTATCAAAAAATAAAATCACAAATGAATGAACAAGTAAATGAATAAATAAATGCACTAGAGCAATGGGTCGTATTATTCTGTCACAGGCTAAGCAGTAATGATTTAGTGCAGCATACACTATAGATGATGGGTGATATGCAAAAGAACTTATACTAATCATAATTTTATTAGGATATGTCACACTGGTTAAGTTTTTCTTCACAATAAGAAAATTAACCAGTACATATGAAATGAGAAAAACCCACATTCATTCTCCAGCACAAAAAGCACATGCCTGTAAAAACATAAATCTTTTCTTTTGCTAAGGAAAAAACAGATACAAAGAAAAAAATCACTTCCCAAGAAATAAACAGCAAGCTTTAGTGAGAAATGCTATTAATCTTTCAGTTGTATCACCATAAATGTAGTCAAAATCAAGGACTGCAGAACTGCTCAGCAATATTACATGTACTTTGGTGAGTGTCTGATGGGAGCTGAGGGCCCCACAACATATCTTTACTAATTTTGTATTAATGTTTTCTTCTTAAGTCATAAATCCTTTCAATTGTTTTAGTGACTGTGAAACAGGTCAACTGGAAGGGGATAATAAAATCTACTGCGTTTGTAGGGAAAACTCTGAAAATAGATATTGGTCTATAAGTCCAAAGTAGTAACGCTTTAGACAAGTGTACTGTAGATGTCAAACTAGTGGTGCTGTCTGCTGCTGCTGCTGCTCGGAGCTACAATGCCACATGATATAAATGGTATTTAGTTGTAGAACCAGCTATGCAGTACCATTACTGTAACATAATTGAATACATTAAATTTTCTAATGTAAGAGGGCTGATTTACTTAAATCTTCCAGTGATGGGAAAAGTTAGATGTCTGAAGGCCTTAAAGGCAGTGAAAGCTGCATCTCCAAAGCCTGACCTCAGACAGTCAAAAAAGACAGAGTGTCGCAGATTAGCAAAATCAAATTCAGGTAATGTCTTTAGAATGATGTTCCCATTATTTATTTATTTGTGCATAATTTAATAATCTAATATCCCACTATACAATGTGGCTAGCTTTGTTGGATAACTTATATAGTTCTGATGTTTTTCCACATGAAAAAAATACCTGCAGGAAAACAGTTTCTGAAATGACAAATTTTAACTCTGCACGAGAATACGTTCAAACACCCCATAGCAAATTAAAGCTGGAAGGGTCAAGGGCAAACAAATGAAATCTCCCCCACAGCAAAGGTGAAATATGTGTAGTGTGAGAGCTTTTTTTTTTCTTTAAGTTAAAAACTGGAAACAGTATGAAACATTTTCGAAAGAGAACACTACAGATAACACAGCAAGAAGGAATAAAGGCACAATATTTTACACACGACTACAAATGGTATAATAAAATGACCATTTTACACACTGAACTAAAAATGCCAAAAAGAAAATTAAAGGTGTTCCTCTTCTCTAAAATAAACTTTCTTAAGAGTGAAACTAGTTCACATGCTATTAACCTTGCCATAAATATACAAGTTGAAACAAATGGTAACTGACACATGTTAAGTAAGAATTTAAAAGTGAAAAAAATCAACAAAATTAGCTTGTTCTCATACATATTTCAACTCTGAGTAATTTGGTAAAGAAGTGAGAAAACAAGGGTACATTTACTAAACTACATAATATATTACACATAAAGCAGAAAAATGTATTCTTATACTGAATATTTTACTTTGCCATCATAAATACAAGAAAAAAAGCACATTAACTAGATAAACATATGCTACAGATTAACATGAATTAATAAAAAATATATATTCAAAGAGGTGTAGCAAGAGAATTTGGTGCTTGAGCCAGCATGCCCATTTACTTGGTCCTTTCTAATTAATTCCAGTTGAAATTTGTGCACAAAATCACTAACCTTCATTGTGAGTCTGATGAAATATGTATGTAACTTACAGAAGTGCTAACTCTTATTGTAGGCCTGATGAATTTCAGTTGAAATTTGTGGTCGAAAGAATTAAAATGTTTAGCGTGGCCGCGGTGGTGCAGCAGTTAGCGTTGCCGCCTCACAGCAAGAGGTTCTCCCGTTCGATTCTCGGCTGGAGCGCCTTCTGTGTGGAGTCTGCATGTCCTCCCCACAGTCGAGTGACATTAAAGACATGCAGGTAGGTGTGTGCGTGAATCTGTGTGCCTTCTTTGAAGATTGGGCAACTCAGCACCGTAAAAATCCACTGCCAATAATTAGCGAACTGGAGATCTGCTGTGGCGACCCCTAACCGGGAAAAGCCGAAAGAAGAAGAGCGTGGCACGGCCTTAACTCTTTGTAGCACATGTAGCTTTACTTGCTCCACATACTGCCAGTTACAGATATGCATCAAAGGAATGTAGAGCTCTAAGTGTTTTACAGCTTTGAACTGCTGTAACACAGATAGTGTTGGCATAAAGTTATTTGCACTACAAGGAGCTTTAGCCATTCTAGTGTTCTATGAAACACAGAGAAAAATAGAAGAAATAGAAACTGTAGATGTGGAAAGTGTTTTGCAACTTTAAAAGCTGTAATAATTTCACACTTTTGATGTAACTGAATCATCTAGGGCCAGTTTTAACACCACTGAGTGACTTTATGCTTTCATTCCAACAAGAAAACGATGGCATCATGAAGTGTATTACAGCTTTTAAAATGGATTCAGTTTCCCAGTATTACTCTGTGGTGGGTACTGTTTATGCTGGCTGTAACATGCGACATTAGAATGGTTCTTAAAATGATTTACCTTGATTTAGGTGTAAAATTACAATGCTCCATGTGCTACATAAATGTTAGAGCTGGTGTCTCAATTTTAAACAGCTGCAAAAAAGAGAAACAGTGCATTTAAATTCAGAAAACTGCCTACTATATTTAATGTGATCAGGTTTTAAATGTGTTGTGAAAAAAATAGTGCCAATGAATGATGGATTTTTCATCACTCAAAGAGTAAGGAAAAGATATTTGTAGAAAATGGTGAAACGTTTAGGTTCCTTTCATTGTGAATGGCATACAAGAAGGTAGATATGATGGCTATATAGTCATGCATGCCCAAAGCATGACGAATATAGTTTAATGACTGTTGACATAATATTTCAGTAAAAGCAGAAAGCAGAAGTGAAGACTGATGAGGAGTGCCTGTTACCCCAATAAAAACACAGCATGTGGTATAATTTCAGGAACTACTACATCTTTGGTGAGCATCGGCTGCAAGTAAATGTGTCCCACAGTCACACAATGTTGTGAAAGAGATGCATTTTTAAATAAAAGTAAGTAATGTTTTTTCAGAAGGATTTGGAAACAATATCTTTATGAGGGAGATTTATCTGGAGTGCTTAATGCCTTACCTGGCCAGACAAAGTAATGGTATAACATACTGAACAGAACATTTTCATTTTTATCTAGCAGTAGTAGTCCATTCTTTACATATACCACGCAAAAAGTGCTAGACTTTATGTAACTTAGCAAAAATGAAGATTCAAGGACGAACCAATCAGACATTTAGAACATATGGCCTAGTGCTGCAATTCTCCTTTATAAATAAAAAGGCGCAGGAAAGGCACCAGCTGCTGCAAGGTGAGCACAAGATTATCTGGTTTGTTACTCTTTAACCAGTACTGGGGGATAAGTAGGGCAAAGTAAAGTGATAATTCAGTAATTCATACTCCACATTCATATTAATTCCTTCCAACTTATCTCAGGGATTTACTTTTGTTCCTAGCCTTTTGAGACTTAAATAACTCACAAAATATATGTACGTTTAGTCTGTATTTCCATTGGGTATGCTGTTCAGAATATTATTTCAAAGACCAAGGTCAACAGTTAGGAAAACCTAATCTCAAAATAAATAGAAAAATCCAGCAGAGCATAAACAGACAAAGGGGAAATAAATTAATTATCCAACTGAGCTGCCAAAGTCTATAGTTAAACAGCTGATTAATAAATATAGACAGCCTTTTTGTTTGTTCTTATTCTTTAATTCTTTAAACAACATACCTCTGCAGAGGAAAGCAGGACATTTGGAAAGTTCACTTTCATGTCATCAGGTATTTCATATCAGAATTAGGCTTTAAGTGAATCAGATATAGAACCAGAAAATCCTCACTTTGCATCCAACTACACTTCTTTTTACTGCTACTTCCTTCTGAGTAAATAGGTTCTGCTGGAATGAAACTAAGAACTCCCTCACACTCTGTTACCCAATGATGATGAGTTAGCCAGTGACCCCAATAAACCAGCAAGTGCAAAGGGTGTAGTAATTTCATGCTGCCAGAAATGCAAATATTTCTTGGCTGTTTCATCAGCATAACGGTCTCCAGTCCCTAGCTCTGTGGCTTACAGAGATGAAGCCCGATCACCTAGATGACTTAGTTCTATTAATATATGCGAGGGAAGGATGGGACTGAGCATTACATGTCAGTTCAACTATCTCTGGGGGTTAGAGAGGTGCCTCAGTCTCACTGTTTGGGTTACACCTATAGGGAGTACTATGTGTTACACTTGCAGGGCACAGCCATGCCAAGCACATGAACTCCTTGTACAAGTACACTGGCTAGGAGATTCAGCATGCAGAGGTATACAGCTTACAGCGGGCACTACTTAGTGGAGATCAAGAGGGCTGCCACAGGCAGGGAACAGCTCTAAGGAAAAGGGTAGGCAGCTTCATCTCATCTAAAGGCTGGCCTACAACCTATTACCTGACTCTCACCATAGAGAGAACAAAAGGGTTAATTAGCTAACCTGTGTAGAAATGAATGGATCATGGAACTATTGCATAGCCTGAGGATAACTGCCTCTCTCTCTCTCTCTCTCTCTCTGTCTCTCCAGTGGAAAGAATAGGACAGCAGGGGAGCCATCCAGTTTACCTTCTGTAGCTTTACTGAGTAGTTTGTTTCATTCTTCAATATTGTACAGAAAGTTTCACACACATGGTAAGCCAAAATCACTTCTTCAAGAAGTGAGTGACCTAGAACCTTAGAGACTGACTGGCACGGCTAGGATTGAGTGGTTAGTAGTCAGTCCTCCTGTCTTGGGAGATTGAAAGGGATTGGCTTTTGCTGGACTATCCTTTGGTTGGAATGCAAAGGTTAAACCCAGATACACAAATTGTTGTATATGCCTGTGTAAGGACAGTGCATTGCAAGATGGCACTGAAAGCATGGAGGTGCCAGTGTGCCATACATTTGCACAGGGCCTGTAATGGCACATTGCAAATCCCTCAGTCAAGATGTAGATGTTAACCTGAGACTACAACTGCTTGAGTTGGTGGTGGCTCAGATGAATGTAAAAGATCCCACAACACCTATCAAAGAGTAAGGAAAGTTCCCTGATGCTCTGGCAAATCCCCCTAGTAGAATAAATACCACTTCAGGTCTCCCTTGAAAATAGGCTGCTAGCCCAGTGGGACTAAGTCAATCAACAAATGATAAATAAATTGTTAGCCCAAGTAATCCACCTCTAAGCCCCATAAAACAATAGAATTATTTTTGCAGGAAGGCTGTAGTTCTCAGCTCCTCTTGATATAGAGGTTCTGCCACTACAGCCCCAGTTTCTATGTATACTACATCCAAGGTTATACATTGGAAAAAATGGAAAATAGAAAATAAAATCACCCTCTTACAGAAGATGTACAACCTCACACTGAAGTACAGCAGATGTAAGCTCTGACATACTGTGATGTCAACATGTGTGAAAGTGATCTTATAAAAAAATAAAAGTGATGTTAGAAAATTCACTAGAAAAAAACAAACAAACAAAAAAAAAACAGATTATTGATCACCCTGGTCAATAAATGAAGATAGCTAGGCAGACAGAAAGATAGATAGATAGACAGACGGACAGACTGATAAATAAATACATTTGGTCTGCAAGAAAGAAATGGAGCTTTGACATTAATAGTGGTAGAGCTGCTTTTAAATTTGGTTTCTTTTGCAAGATATGGGCAGCAGGAAGAATTACAAATTTCACAGCAAGAGTGGAATACAACTTTCTGTGTCTCTGAACTCTTGACATTTCACTATCTGATCCATAACAGGACACTACTTCATAATTTATAGCATATTTTTTAGTTCAATACCTAAAACTCATTTTACATTTACTATGTGTAGTAATCTTATGAGTGCAGAAAGAATGCATTTTTCTAACTTCTGCCTATGACTTAGGATCAAAACAAGGCAAGGCTGAAAATCTGATTGTACAAATTTTAGGTGAACACAGCATAGCAACACTATTAGAATTTTTTGACCTGAAACTTCAAAGTCAGTATTTCTTTATAGTACCTCATCGTTTTCAAAAGTGACCAGAATTGTGGCTTTGTATAACATTCCTGACCACTACTGAAAATGTCACATTTGTAAAGTTATTTAATTGTATTCTTTGGGTATCTGAAGAAGCTACAGACACTTCACAGCAAATACACAAAAAGTCAGCATATGAACACAAAAGGATATCTACCCAAAATCTGGGTTTTGCCTGCAGGAAAAGCATCTCATACCTTTTGACTGGGGCAATGCACCCACTACACAACCTGTGTTTAACAACCACTGAAGCAAATACATATTTTTTCCATATAAATCAAGTCTTTGTTTTTCTTCTTTCTTTGCTGTTTTTGGAACAGGAAAACAACATTTCTGAAATACTATTTTCAAATTTCTCTAATTCAGGCACTTGCATTCAGAAAAAAAAATGAATTGTGACCCCATAATCTTTCACTTTCAGTAATGTAAAAATTAGTAGACGTTGCTATCCAGCTTAACCAAAAGCTTACCTCTCGGCTTTTGCTCAGAATTTGCTAGTTAAATTTCAGCATGATCAAATGTCATTACATCATACATAAAGCATTCTAACTACCACCCAGATACTGACTGTGCAAACAGGCCGTGAAATCAGTCTTCGGGATTTGTCATTTTTGGTTCTCTTTTTTTGCTTTAATTTTTGCTTTATGTTTTTTTGGGGACCTCTGCTGACCTGACTGACCTGAGGTACAGGGAAGCTTGCCTACTATGCAAAAAAAAAAAAAACCTTTGAAGGAAAACAATGACATTCAACATTTTTTGCTCTCCTGCATTTCATAGTTATTTTCCTGAAGTTCTACAGCTTGCACTTACGAGTCTTGGAATTACAATAGTCAGTTTTCTACTTTTTCCTGCTTTAGATGTGCTGCTTTATTTATCTTTTCTATACTTGCTGTCTTGAATAAACTTTTTGATTTCTGAATTAATGCCTGCAAAATCATAGTTTCCTTGTCAAAGTTTTGAATCTAAACCAAAATATAAAACAATTTAGGGTCCATGCAAATAGCATCTGCACTCCCCTGCAGCAGTACTGAACAAAGTGAACCAACTCATTATGCAATTAAGAATCTTCAATGTCACATAGATTAAGCGCGTTCGTCTGCAAACCGCAGACTTCAGAATCTGTTAAAAATGTCATTAAGTGTGCTTATATAGTTACTTACAATCAATAAAATCACTCTAACAATTATATTTTAAATTTTAAATGATCTGTCATTTAAAGAAACAGGAATAAAACTCATTGCAATATATAAACTTTTTAATCTTTTAACTGTCTAATGTTCATTTGTTTCTTGTGCAGTCATTCTAAATTTAAACCTTCCCAACATATGCTTGTGTGTAGCTGGAAGTACTGTTAACTTTTCTCATACTACTGTGTAAATATCCCCGGTTACAATGTTTTATATATTCTGCACTCCTTGTCACCAATGATGCAGTTAAGACCTTATACTCTCAGCTCCCAGTAAAATTAACAGCCATAATTTAGTTTATGAATTTAGAAAAAGTGCTTTACTGTGTATCTTAGGTAATAACTTGTCTTAAGTCTGTGTCAAAGGACCGAAGGCCTGCAATCTGTAATGACATTTTACACACTTTCCTTGAAGAAAATATAACCTTTAGTACTGATCTATTTGGTCTTGCCTGTTTATCATTGAAGTCTCTTTCTACAGATTTTGTCTCCATTACAGCTTTCCAGAAATAATTTTTTAAAACAATAAAATTGCACATGGTCTGAACTCTCTTTTCTAACTGTATTACACACTTTTCACCTTTATTACCAATTTTTGTGTCTTACAAGTGTTCATGTATTTCCTGTCATGATTACTCGAAACACAAGTATGCAGTACAGTCTTACCTCTGGCAAAACAGTTTGCGGTAAGAGTACAACATACAGCTTATCTTTGAAATCAGTGCAAATACATTCAGGAAGAAGATATAAGCAGCTTATTTCAATCAATGATCAAAAGGTTTCATTTTCTATAAATAAGTAGTGTGTATACCTTACTACTCACTGTCTACACATTGACAGATTATTTTCAAAAGATACCTACTGGTTAATGTAACCCGCTTTATGAGACTTCTACTTAGTCAGCATTCAGCTGACACTTACTGGACTTAGAGGTGAGAGGTTCTAGAATGAATGTAAACACTGCATTAAGTCTATGCAGTCCCACCTGTAATAAGAAATGAATCAAGAGGGGCGTGGCCAAGGATGAACACAGGATAGCAGCAGATTTCTTCAGCTCCACCAATTTCATTACATTGACAGGAATTAATTACTTAAAAAATTAATTCTTGAAGTAATTTTCTTTCTAAATATGTTTGTTTTATATAGTTCTTGAACTATATCTAAAAAAGAAAGGAAATCTTAATAATATTCCTGTCAGAAATTACTTTGGAAATTTTCCTGTCAGTTTATCAGTCTGAAATGAGTTCCAGTAAAACAAATTCTCAAGACTCCAGCATCAAGAAAGAACTTCAGTCTCTGATAATTATAGTCCAGCAACTTACTGCTAAGATGGATAAAATGGATACTAAAATAGACACTTTCATAGAAAAACTACAAAACAAATAGACTTGTTACATATGGACCTGCAACAACAGAAGATCCAGATGACAGGCATAGAAGAAGCTGTGAATGACATGGAAAATAAAATACAAGAAGAGGAAATCAACATTGAGTTTCTGCTGAAACAAAATACACATTTACAAACAAAGCTGGATGACCTGGAAAATAGATCTAGGTGCAATAACATTAGGATTTTTGGACTGCCAGAAAATATTGAAGGTAACAATATTACTTCTTTTTTAACAACATGGCTCCCTAAAACTTTAGATTTACCAGAAGCATTCTCTTTTGGTATCGAAAGAGCACATAGATCTATAGCTAATACTAACTCTAACAAAAACTATCCTAGATCAGTTATAGTTAGATTTCTATCATCTTTTGATAAAGAGATGGTTCTTAAATCTGCTTGGGCTAAAGCTCCTGTTAAGTTTAATGAGACAACTGTGCGTTTTGACAATGACTATTCTTCCATGGTAATTGCTAAAAGAAAAGTTTTTCTGCCACTAATAAGGGAGCTTAAAAAGCACAGTTTAAAACATACCTTCTGTTTCCTGCCAAGCTTAAAATCTTCCTTCCTGATGGTCCTAAGGTCTTGATGATTTAGACTCTGCTTTACTGTTTGTCAAAGAAAAAGGATTTTGGATAAAATAGAAGAAATGGAATGGGCTAGTTCTTCATTAAAGAGATTGGCAACTGAAGCTTCCTGGAAGACTTCAGAGAAGAAGAAGAGACTAAAAACAAATGATTTGTTATATGTTTTTTCTCTCTCATCATTTTAGTTCATTATTAATCTTTTTGAATATAGTTCCTGCATTTCCAGAAAGCCACAAATATTTTGGAAAAGATTTAATCAAAGTTATTCTCTATGTGCAAAGAAATGTTTTGTTTCATAACCAGTCAAAATGCCTGAGGATTTAATGGCAGGCTGTGACTCGATTTGTTTTCTTTCTGAAAAAGTAAGGTTAGTAATTTGATACATTTTTTATCTTTATCTTTTTTTTCCTTCTTCTTTATTATTTTCTTTGTTTAAACAATGACATTCTATTTAGATTATGTAGTGGGTAAAGGGTGGGGAGGGCAGGGAGAGAACAGTAATGAAAATATCATTAATAGAATAATAACATATTTATTTCTTGTAAAAGTTTATAAGTTCTTCAAATGCTATTTCTAATTATACTTTCTTGATTATACTGCTTATGCTTGTTTGTAAATAATCTGTCATGCTTTAACTAATAATAATCAGAACTAAATAAGAGTAAATAATATGTTTTATTTTTAACTCTATTAATATAAACAGTAAGTAACATTCCATTGGATATACTTCTTACAGCTTTCTCTTACATTTTTTATTTCTGCCTCACTCCCTTTTATTTTCTACTCTCTTTTCTTTTCTTTATTAATATAAAGAAATGCTTTTGACTGTGTGGGCACAGTGAATAATAGGATTTGTATGAAAATTGAGTTGGGAGAAGAATGCTGAGTTTTATTGCTTGTTGGTAATTTTGAGTTTAATTTCACTTGCATAGAGGCTGTGATGATCTGTGGAATACATTGTGGAGGTTCTGTCATGTTTAGATGCATTTACACTGCTAAATGAATGTTTGTCACTAGTTTTTAATAAGTTTCCGCCAAAATGTTAAGAGAGACAATCTGGGATGTGGGCTGTCTTATGCACAATGTCCTTGAGTTACCTCAGAATCTTCAAATCACAGAATTCTCACAGAGAAACTGAAAGCAGTTAGTATAAACATTGACAAGGTTATCACACTGACACGCCACAGATTCAGGAAAAATACTCTGTTCATAAAATATGTCAGTTATAATGAGTTTAAATGATGTAGTTTCTTGTAGTAAGTAAATGTCTTATTTTAGAAGGCATAAAAATGAAACATTTATTTAAATGTTTTTGAAAATCTACTTAACAGCAGCATAATAATCTGTGTTAAAATTTGTGTTCCAAACATATACTTTACTATAACTCATTTAATTCATCTGATTGACAAACATAAATAATCTTATAACTCTATTCTGGAAGAAATGTCATGTGATATATTTTAAAGCAGTAGGTTAGCATGATTGTAAAATCTGGTTACCAATATGTGTTTGCTGTGCATTGTTTTGTATAAAGCAGACAGATTTATTCTGGGGACAGCAAGTGGGATGGTGCTCTGCAGGGACACAACTCAGTGAGATCAGATATATATATATATATGTGTGTGTGTGTGTGTGTGTGTGTGTGTGTGTGTGTGTGTGTGTGTGTGAGTGTGATGGCTTTTTTTTCTGAGAATCTGCATGGCTATCAAATATGATTTGTAATGATTTCTATGAATACAATGTTTTACTCTATTGACAAAATGAATGTTTGCCACAAGTTTTAATAAGTTTCCCGCCAAAATGTCAAGGGAGACAATCTGGGATGTGGGCTGTCTCATGCACAGTGTCCATGAGTTTCCTCAGAAGCTTCACTCACAGAATTTTCACAGAGAAACTGAAAGCAGTTAGTATAAACATTGACAAGGTTATCACACTGACACACCACAGATTCAGGAAAAATACTCTATTCATAAAACGTGTCAGTTATGATGAGTTTAGATGATGTAGTTTCTTGTAGCAAGTAAATATCTTATTTTAGAAGGCATAGAAAATGAAACATTTATTTAAATGTTTTTGAAAATCTACTTAACAGTAGCATAATAATCTGTGTTAAAACTTGTGTCCCAAACATATACTTTACTATAACTCATTTAATTCATCTGATTGACAAGCATAAATAATCTTATAACTCTATTCTGGAAGAAATGTCATGTGATATATTTTAAAGCAGTAGGTTAGCATGATTGTAAAATCTGGTTGCTAGTGTGTGTTTGCTGTGCATTATTTTGTGTGAAGCGGACAGATTTGTTCTGGGGACGGCAAGTGGGATGGTGCTCTGCAGGGCACGGCTCGGTGAGATCAGATATATGTGTATATATGTGTGTGTGTGTGTGTGTGTGTGTGTGTGTGTGTGTGTGTGTGTGTGTGTGTGTGTGTGTGTGTGTGTATGTATGTATATGTGTATGTGTATATGTATGTGTGTGTGTGTGTGTGTGTGTGTGTGTGTGTGTGTGGGTGTGTGTGTGTATATATGTGTGTGTATATGTATGTGTGTGTGTCTGTGTTTATGTGTGTGATGGCTTTTTTTTTTTTAGGTAATAACGCAGGTGTTTCTGAGAATCTGCATAACTATGCAATATGATTTATAATAATTTTTATGAATACAATATTTTACTCTATTGACAATAATGAGTTTAAGTAAATGCTCATATACAAACAATTCAAGATTTTTGGAAGCTGTTGATAGAATTCACATGACAGAAAATAGATGCATCTTAATGCATGTAATGTCTGAATCATATTAGCCAAAGTTTTTGATTTAAATGAATGTTAGAACATAATTTTCTCTCCTCTTGATTTCTAACATTAAGATTATTTGAATGCTATTAGAATACAAGTGTTATATATTACATAGATCTATATAATAGTATGAACAGTTTAAAAAAAAAAAAAAAAAGTTTATTTTAGTTTATATGATGCTGTTTTACCAAATGTGTAGTTTTGTCTTGATAGATAATTGAATTGAAAACTGTTAACCTCAGTTAAATATAACTAGTATTAAATTGATAAGGTGGTAGCTGAGGTACTGCTGCTTAGGGTAGGGGTTAACTTGAGTAGTAAATACTGCTCTAAGTTGGAGTTTTCAACTCCAGGCGGATGCAAGGTTTAATCCTTACATTATTTTCACTTGTTCATTGTTATATGTATATAGTTTTGACATCCACAATATATTTTGTACACTCATTGTCACTACAAACAAAATTGAATCCTATACAAAATCCCATAAGAGATTTAATAAATACAGCTATGTTTAAAGGTACACCTAAAAGAGGAGATGTAACATTATTTATCTTGTTATTTGTTATTTCGATCATAAGATTCTTGAGTTTTAAAAATGCCAAATGACATCTTTAAAAGGAATTTCTTTAAACATTAATGGATTGAATAATCCGTGTAAAAGGGCAAGCCTAATAAGATACATTAATCTACACAAGGCCAATCTAGTCTTCCTGCAAGAAACCCATCTCTTGATATGCCCATTCCTAAAACCATTAAGTCTTATCAGGATGACAAAGGAATGTTTTGTATGGTTACAATACAAATTAATGGGAAGACTTACACTTTAATTAATGTATATTGGATACCTGGAATTGGTATTAATACAGTGAAACATCATATTGATAAGATCATATCATTCTCTGTAGGGGATATTATTTTAGCTGGTGATTTTAATTGTATACTACATGAAAGTGATACTACCACTATAAAGAAAAGAAGAATTACATCTAATGCAAAACATTTAAATGATTTTGCTAATTCTTATCATTTGAATGATATTAATAATCAGATAGAGTCAAAATCATTACCATACACCTTTTTTCTAACAGATACAAAACTTATTCAAAAATAGATAGGGTCTTTATTTCTAACCAGATGGTAACAGATTTAATTAATTCCAAAATCATTTCATGTCCTATATCTGATCATAACTCAATTGTTTTCGAATTCATGATAAAAATACTCATAATGTTCAGATCAAAAGGATACCAGCATACTTAACTCAGCTAAAAGACTATAAAGAATATATACTTTCAGAAGTACAACATTTTCTAGACATAAATAATACTCCTGAAGTCTCCATTGTCTATGTTTGGGATGCCTTAAAATCATATCTATATGGACAAAGTATCAGATGGTATAATAACAAAAGGAAATCTTGGGATAAGGAATTGTTAGATATTCAAAGTAAACTAGACTCTTATAAACATAATAATAAAGAAAATATTATGGACAAGAAAGTTATTGAAGAAATAAACAAACTAAATGAGAAATACAAAGAAATTTTAACTCATAAAGTTAAAATAACTTTAGAGAAATACAAGTTTTTGTCTTATTCAATAAGCCCCAAATACTTACATAGACTTAAAAATAAAACAAAAGATTGAATAAACAAAACCATATCAAAGAAATCTTTTCTCTAAGGAAAAAGAAGAATGTTTCTAGTATACCAGAAATACTGGATGAATTTAGAAATCACTTTCACAAGATTAACCATAACAACATTAACATGGAACCTAAAGATAAAATAAAGGAGTTTATAACCACAAACATGAATAAAAAGCTTAATAAACAACAGATTAAACTATTGGACAAGAGTATTTCATATACAGAAGTTATTACACAAATAAATAAGCTTAAATCAAACAAAGCACCGGGTAATGATGGTATTATACCAGAGATATATAAAATCCTTTCTAAAACTACATATTCATTAATACATAAGGTTTTATTCTGGCCCAAACTGAGTTAATAACCCCCATCTTGGCAATATACATTTATTTCACCAATTTTAAAACCTAATAAAGATCCAACTAGATGTTCTTCATATCGACCCATCTCATTACTTAATGTTGATTATAAAATGTTTATGAGTATTTTTGCTGATAGATTGAAGACAATTATCCCGGCATTATAGACATAGATCAGACGGGCTTCATTGTAAATAGAAATACTTTTGATAATATAAGAAGAACTTTAACATTAATTGATTTTGCAAATAGGAAAAGAAAGATTTAACACTTATTAGTCTTGATATAGGTTCAGCATTTGATTCAGTAAGTTGGGACTATCTGTTTACCTTACTGAAATGCACAAATTTCTCTGATGCATTTGTAAATTTAATTGAGCATTTATACAAAGGAATGCTGGCTTATATTAAGGTAGGAACATATGTTTCACAAAAATACCCATTCTTAAAGGTACAAAGCAAGGATGTCCACTTTCTCCACTATTATTCACTTTAGTAATGGAGCCTTGGGCTAATTTGATTAGAAACAGTACTGACATAGAGGGTTTTGAAATAGAAGAAAATACA
Organism: Protopterus annectens; assembly: GCF_019279795.1. NCBI lineage: Eukaryota > Metazoa > Chordata > Ceratodontiformes > Protopteridae > Protopterus > Protopterus annectens. The sequence goes on from NC_056743.1 coordinate 252,418,849, forward strand.
ACATCAAAAATTCAACTTTTTCAGATGATGTTCTAATTACATCAGCAGGATCTAATTCTTCTATGCAGTCTTTATTTGATAAAATGATGAATTTTAAAAGTATTTCTGGTTTAATATTCAATGAAGAAAAACTAAAATACTACCTATATATACACGAAAAAATACTCTCATTAGTGATTTTACTAAATATGTACCCAACTCAGGTCAGATAACTTATTTAGGTATAATACTATCTAAAGATATTAAATCTATTATATATAATAACTATAATACCTGTTTTCTTAATATACAAAATCTTTTTAATACCTGGAATAATATGTTTTTACTATGGAGGAGAGACTTACAATTATTAAAATGATAATATTCCCCAAGATTTTATACTTAATACAATCAATAATACTTTCACCTACAAAATAACTATCAAGAAACTGAATACACTAATGTTAAATTTCTTATGGGCACCTAATAGACCTAGGATTGCATTAAAGAAACATACTAATAGCTGGTCTCAAGGGGTATTTCTTTTCCAGACTTTAATTTATATATTATCTCTTCTATTATAAAAGTTATTAATTTATTAATAGATCGGTCATATGTCAAAATGGAAAGATTATTGGGAGCTAATTAGTATGCACTTCATGAAAATCTCCTTAACACATAAAAATATGATTATAAATAACTCCATGTTGTGGTTGCTAAAGGAATTTTGTACTTCACCTATTACACCTAAACATATGGTCTGTTACCCATTAAATATTATTATTAGTTATCGTAACTTTATATTCATGCACCCTAAGTATAGGGAATGGAATTTTATTGTATTCCTATAATTTATACTCAGGGTATGCTTATGTCATCTACTTCTGAAGGAGCTCATTTAGCTATAGATAATAATCTAAAGTACTGGTATCAGCTGATATCTGATAATAAAGTTAAAAATCTAGATTTCTTAAAACAAGAATTTGATCTAAGAGAAACTTGCTGGTTAGAGGTTCAGATCTTTAGACAACATCTCATTGATAGAATAGATCTAATGTCTATAACAGTTAAAGAATCTATTCCAAAACTGATTGATTACTTGATAATAAATTTACAGCATAAAGTTTCTGATAAAGGTAAACTTTCATATATACATAAAATTATCAGACAAGAAACTTTTACAATGTAGATTCATACTGGAATTATTTCACCTCTATTAATGGGGACCCACCAACTCAACAAGATAAACAATATATATTGGAATCTGCTTATAGAACTACATCTTCCATTGTCTGGAGACTTTATACATGGAAATTTTTACATAGATCTTTTTATACACCTTTGATGATGAATAAAATTAATAATAAAGATAATCTATGTAAGAGATGTAATGTAGAAATTAATGCTGACTGGGCTCATATGTTTTATGACTGTATGAAGTTGAAAGAATACTGGAAGTCAATTAATTAATTTTTGCAGGCTCTTTTACAGATAATTTCATTATTTCTAAGTCTCTTATATTATTCAACACACCTGTACCTCAATGTGTTAAAAGATTAAGCTTCCCTTGTTATGGTCTATCCTAGCAGTGGCTAGGAAAATAATAACTAGAAATTGGATTTCAGATACACCTCCTTCGTTCAATGAATTTAAAAATGTTATGAATATAATGTGTCATATGGAAATAAGCACAATTAGAATGAGAACAACTAGAAAAACATCACATTTTATTGTATGGGATAATTTACAAAATTTGTTAAAAAAATTCTAATTTCAATAGCACAGTATTTTAGTTTAATTAATTGATCTGATTGTAGTGGATGTCTTTGTAAATACTTTAGTTGTTTTGTTGAATATTATAATAATACCTATTTTTAATTATTTGTATAAAATTGTTATGATATTTCTCTTATATGTTAAAACAATAAACTTGTTTTGAAAAAAAAAAGAAATGAATCAAGAAACTGCAGTTCAAGTCAATGTAAGTGAATAAGGCTGAAACTGCTTGGATAGTAGCAGGTAGGTTACAAAATGTAGCCACCTAACAATGCTTGCAAAGCAGCTAGCAAACATGTGGGGAGTCATCTGGATCTCCATCTGGCAAGTTCTTTTTGGTATTCTACTTTCCTGAAACCCTTCAGTGAAACATACCATTTACAAAATGTATAGGGCCATTACTGAAGCCTTTTGTCATGGTGATATCACACTGAGTTCTAAAGTGACGAAAGTGAAATCCTGGTAATCTAGGCAAAGCATAAAAAGCTGGTCATTACCATAATATGGGAAACAGCTGCAAGAACACAGTGACGTAGAAAGAGAGACAGAGAGAGAGAAAGAGAGAGAAGTTTGATTCTGTATGGCACATTTTGCCTAGTTGTCTTGAAATAGATAGAATGAAATGATATAGTTATATTATGAGTAAGCTTTATTTTGCTAATATATAGTAAAGGTTGCTGGTAGAACAAGGGCTATTTTTAAAAGACAAGTGAGATATAAACATCCTGTATGATTGGTCTGAATTTCTGTGGAGGCTTTCTTTAAATAAGTTCTTATAGAAGCAGAGGTGAAATATAAGCAGAAGGAAGAAAGGTTTAGAGTAAAGTGGTATAGTGGAAGAGACAACGATGAATGCATTTAAATAATGTAAAAAGTTAGATAAATCTGGGGGAGAGGTACAAAAGATTTTTAATTAAGGATGTTTAGAAATATTACTTTAGAAATGATGTATGATAATTATGATGAAATTACTTCAGACGGAAATGAGGTAGACAGGAATTTTATGACACAGCTTTGCCTTTATGGAAGAAGGTGTATGGATCTGCTTTCTAATGAGCAATGGGAGAAAGTATACAGATCTGCTTTATAATAAGCAATGAGATTCAAAAGAAATACTAAAAAACAAAGTTTTGGTTGTGGCAATGGGGGAGTGGTTAATTTGGAATGTTTAGAGCAGTGAGATAAGGAAAACTGTATTTATATAAATATGTACGTTAGCTGATTGTATTTATTTATTGACATATTTATTTATTAACTTTGTAAATATGTACTTTGTAAGTATGCTTCAGTATACAGCTCTGGGATCTTTTATATCCACCTGTGCTACCATCACCTCAGGCAGATGGGACCTGAGTTTAATGTGTTATCAGAAACATAGCATAGTCAGGAATGCAATTCCCTACTTATGCTGTACTACAATAATAATACTGAAAAATTAATATAAGCACCTGGTCTGTGAAGAGAGTGCACGATCTTCTGATCTTACATCATCAAAGTTCAATTTTCTGCCATCAAAGCCAGTGACATTGGATATAACCTAAACTAATAAGTGCAACGCAAACATTCATTATGGTCTTCTCTTTTCCAGGATGGCCTGAATTCTGTGCAGAGCTTGTTTGTCCTTCTTGTCAATGCATTGCTGTGTGGCAATCCTCTAAATTACTAGTAAGCATAAGTGTGGTGCAAGAGTGTGTATGTGTGTGTGTGTGTGTGTGTGTGTGTGTGTGTGTGTGTGTGTGTGTGTGTGTGTGTGTGTGTGTGCATGCAAGTGTTTGTTTGTGGCATCTCATCCATGACTGTTTCGGCATCCACGGCAGTGCAAGCATATGATGCCTTTCACACATTTAGGCCAGCTACTGCTCAGGCAGGGACGAAAGGTGGAGGTCCCTCTATCTACATCAAAAACAAACATACCTTAAGGTTGGTCAAACAGGATGATGTGCATGTATGTCCAAGTCCAAATTACCATACTTAGAATCCCATGTCATATTCTTGCAAGCTATAGAGCCGTGAAAGCTACAGCTCATACTTAGACTGAGTGGAGGCATTTACCATTCAACAATACCATAGTCATGAGGGACTTTTTAACTACCCTATCTATTAACTAGGAATCCTAAATGACCCAAAACTTGTAAGCCCAGACATTCCACAAACACCCTGGACATTTAGTCCATTTGACACTAGAGGTGAAAACATACTGGATATGGTACTCAGACATGGGAGAACTTCACTCCTCCCCCACCCTCAGTGTAGTGTTCTCTTTGGTAAGGACACAGCATAAAGCTGTCTCTTTGAAATAAAAAACAATGCTTTGTCTCCAGCAAACCCAGACTCATTTAAGAATTACTCTGACACAAACTACCTATTATTAAAACATTACCTGCCGAAATTTTAAGCCCCTCCAAAGCCAGAGAACACATCTACATGTACAGAATTGTACAGAGAAACCCTGTACAATCAGGTAAATAGATGCATAGACAGTTGTGCCTACCAGAAACAAGCCCAGAATAAACAAAAAGAACAAATCACCCTGGTAGAATCAAAGCATAAACAGATTGTACAACAAAAAGAAGACGAGTCATAATTAAAATTAGGAAGTGCAACACCCAACTGGGTAAAAACTCTGTCATGAGGTTAAAAAAAGTACAGCTGTGTACCTACCATAAATGTAGATGTTTGAGTGTATTCACTGTTGCAGTCATTACACTTGGGTTATCCTGCTGGCAGGCTACCCGCAGTCTGCCCGAGTTCCAAAGTCTAGGTCCGGCGTCGGTTACTGTCACCTCTTCCCTGACGTCAGTGCACCAGGGGTATAAAAGATGCAACCGATGCCATTTTCTTCAGTTTTTCTTGCCCCAGATGTCAGGTGCCCCCAAATAGGAAAGGCTGGGAAAAAATATGCCAAAAAACATGCATGTACTAAAATAAACATTTCCTTCATCTACATACAAATACATCACATAGGTTGTAGAGAGTTGAGAAGTACAGAAAGGTCCCAGCAATGAAAAGGGGGATGGTGGGTGGGTAACCTGGACTGCAACAGTGAACACACTCGAACATCTACATTTATGGTAGGTACACAACTGTACTATGTTCATCGTGTTTCACTGTTGCAGTCATTACACTTGGGTAGAATCCCAAAGCTGAGGTTGGGTGGCTGGGCCTAAATAGGATTAGGAGAGGCTACCAGGCCCTGCAGAACTGCAGTGGCAAAGCCTGCTCTGGATTTAGAGTAGAGAGGTAAGTGGTAGTGCTTGGTGAAAGTGTGCACTGAACTCCAGGCTGCAGCTTCTAAAATGTCTTTGGTTGGTACTCCTCTGAGAAAGGCTGCTGAAGTGGCTGCTGCTCTGGTAGAATGTGGCCTTATGCCCTTAGGCACTGATTTGCCATGTTGTGCATAGCAGGAGCAAATGCAGTGTCCTAACCATTTTGAAATTGTCTGCTTTGAGATAGGCTTTCCTTGTGATCCTGCAGCATAAGCTACAAACAGTTGCTCAGTTTTTCTGAAAGCTTTTGTTTTGTCCAAGTAGAATCGTAGCTGTCTGTGTATATCCAAAGTGTGCAGAAGTCTCTCCCCTTTATTCTGGGGATTTGGATAGAAAGTTGGCAAATGAATGGTTTGGTTAAGAGCCACACTGGAAACCACCTTTGGCATAAATGTTGGGTTTGTCCTTAGAGAGACCCTGTCCTGATGAAAAATGATGAAAGGTTCCACTGCCATTAATGACTGTAACTCTGAGACTCTTCTTGCTGAAGTTATTGCTAGGAGCAGAGCAGTTTTCCATGATAAGAATTTTATATCAGCTGTGTTGGCTGGCTCAAAAGGAGGCAGTGTGAGCTTTTCTAATACAAAATTGAGGTCCTAAGTAGGTATTGGTGCTCTCCTTGGGGGTCTTATGTTTCTTGCCCCTCTGAGGTACTGCCTTAGCAGTGGATGTGAAAAAATAGGAGGCTCCATATTGTAATGAGCTGAAATGGCAGAGGCATGGATCTTAATAGATGAAAAGGATAGGCCTTTGTCCAGCATCTCAGTTAGGTATTGTAAAATCTGAGGTATATTTGGAACAAGTGGTTCGAGTCCTTGTGGCTGGTTCCAAGCACAGAATCTCTTCCATTTTTCTGCATAAGATTTCCTAGTGCTGGGCCTCCTGGCTTCTAAAATGACATCCATAACAGCTTTAGAGAGAGGTGTGGTCTGAGTGACTTTATTATCTGCCATGCAAACAGATTTAAGGTTCTGGGTTGACTGTGTAGAATCTGATTGTTTTGCTGAGTCAGACAAGTAAAGGCCAGGCTGGGACTTGAGACAAGCTCTTTAGGATTGGGTACCAGTGCTGACGTGGCCAGTCTGGGGCAACCAGGATAATTTTTGGCTTCTCTTGTCTGACTTTTAGGAGTACCTTGGGAAGAAGAGGCAGTGGAGGGAAGGCATAAACTGTCAGGGTTTTCCAGCTGAATGAAAGAGCATCCACTTTCCTTGCTTGTGAGTGATAAGTTCTTGTGCAGAATTTCTGTAGTTGGCAGTTGTGAGGGGAGGCAAAAAGATCTATGTCTGGGCATCCCCATTTCCCTGTTATCATACTGAAGACCTGTGGATTTAGTTTCCATTCATGCAGATCCATGAGATTTCTGCTTAGTTCGTCTGCCAGTGTATTTTTCTTTCCTGGCAGGAATTGTGCCTGCAGATGTACTTGATAGGTCAGTGCTGTGCTCCACAGAGTCATGGCTTGCCTGCAGAGGGGGAAGGAATGTGTGCCCCCTTGCTTGTTTATGTACCACATAACTGTGGTGTTGTCCGTCTTTAGTAATAGTTGTCCTGGATGTAGTAGATCCTTGAAGGCTGTCAGGGCATTCTGTACAGCTAGCATCTCTTTTTGATTGATGTGAAGATGCATTTGTTCCTTGGGCCACATGCCCTGAATACATTTTCCTGCCATGTGTGCCCCCCAGGCATAATCCGATGCATCCGTTGTTATTGTCTTCCTGGCTGTGGGAAAGGTGAAGGGCTGTCCCTTGTTGTGGTGACAGGCCCTGGACCACCGTCAAAACTCCTGTTGAAGACAGGGAATTATAGTTACTATTGTTTCCAAGCTGTGGCAATGTTGGGTCCAAACACTTTTTAGATACCATTGTAGTTTCCTGATATGCACTCTTGCATATGGAATTAGAAGAATGCAGGATGCCATGAATCCCAGGGCCTGCAGAATTTTTCTTGCAGGGAGCTGGGTCATTGTTGCCATCATTTGAAAGTAATGAGTCAGTTGCCTTTGTTTGTCTGGCGTGAGATAAGCCATCTGGGCAGTTGTATTTAAGCTTGCACCCAGGAATATTATCTCTTGAGAGGGCACTAGTTTTGATTTCTTTTCGTTTACTGTGTACCCTAGGCAAATTAATAATCTTTTTACAAACGCCAGATGCTTTAGTAGAATGCCCTTGCTCTCTGCTTGAATAAGGCAGTCGTCCAAGTAGGGATATATTTGAATTCCTCTTTGTCTGCAAAATGCAATTACTGGTGCCAGGCATTTTGCGAAGACTCTGGGCGCAGTAGATAAGCCAAAGGGCAGTGCAGAGAATTAGTAATGCATTGAGCCAGCTATGAATCTGAGGTATCTTATGCAAGATTGTCTGATTGGGACATGCAGGTATGCCTCCTTGAGGTCCAAAGTAACTAGCCAAGCCTTCTTGTCCAGCATGGGTAGAAGTTGCTGCAGTGTTAACATTTTGAATTTTGGAACATCCAGGAAAGTATTTAGGATTGACAAGTCCAGTATTGATCTCCAGGCTTTGTCCTTTCTGGGTACCAGGAAGAGTCTTGAGTAAAACCCTTGTCCCTGTTCTTGCTGTGGTACTCTTTGAAGAGTTCCCATGTCCATGAGAGCTGCAATTTCCTTTTGTGCCTCTGCCCATTGGTTGTGGGCAGGTCCGGCATACCTCTTGATTCTGGAAGGGTGTGAAAGTGGAACATGTAGCCCTGAGAAACTATATTCAGTACCCATTTGTCCTGGGTGACTATAGGCCAATTTTGTGTGAAAAGTGGTAGCTTTCCCCCTAGGGGTGCTGCCAAAAGGTAAGTGCTTGGCCTTTGTAGAGGAAAGTCATTGGAACTGTTTTCTATAAGGTTGTGATTTGTCTTGTCCTCCTTTGGGGGCTGAAGCACCCCATTGTTTAGGTCTGTAGGAGCCTTGGGGCTGAAATCTGCCTCTTGGGTGTCTGTATCTGCCTCTTTGTGGCCTGTCTGACACTTGAAAGGACCAGTTTTTTGAAGGCCACTTTCTACTAAGCCTAGGTGGTTGAACCTGTAAGAAATCATTTACTGTCTGCATAGATTTTGCTTTATCCTCCATTTTCTTTAACACCTCTTCTGCCTTAACACCAAACAAAGTATCATGCTGTAGTGGAGTATCCAATAATTTTGCTTTAACATGATCAGGTAAACTTCGTTCTTTTAACCAAGCATGCCTTCGAATGACAGAGCCTGTAACTGCGGCTCTGCAAGAAGCCTCTAATGAATCAAAACCACTTGGCAGAGTATGCTTTCCCACTTGTTCAGCTGCATGCAATAATTACTGCATTTCCTTATTGTCAGGATTTTCTGAATTTGTAAGCATTTTCTGTTTTAACAAAGACATGAGGTACTGTTGATATTTAAGCGTGTGAAACTGGCAGTTTAAAGCCCTTACAGCTAAAGTAGCAGAAGTGTCAACTTTTTCCCCTCATCTGTCCAGTGCTCTAGAATCCCTATCAGAGTGAACAGGATTTTTAGCAGTGGAAGCCTTAACCCCTTTGGGACCCTGAGAAATTGTTTCAGGGTCAGCAGCAGGGTTTTTATAAAGAAATTTATGAGAGTCAGGGACCCTGTAATACCTGTCTGGCTTGACTGGTGCAGGGGGTAAAGAATCAGGAGACAGACTGGATTCAGAGAAAACATCATCAACAAAATCAAGCACAGGGGGGATAGCCAGAGGCCTGTGTTGAGGCAGTAAAAGAAAATCTCTGAGCCTTTTCTTGGATTCTGAATAATCCTGGCTCTCCCAGTGGAAATGTTCCCTCATGGTGTACAGAGTTTCCCCAAAAGAGTAATCCTCAGGTGGAGAGGCTGAAGGTATAGATTCTTCAGCATCAGAGTCCTCATAGGGAGGAAGAGAATATCCCTGTTCTGAAGAGGAATCAGAGGAAATAGAAACCTGGTCAGAGGAATCATAGTCAGTGTCTTGCCTAGGCCTTTTATCAGGAGGGGGATGGGAACCCCTGATCAAAGTAATTAAGTCTTCGGCCATTTTTAGCATCTGTTTCTTTGTCATGGATGACTGTCCAGGAGAATGCTGTACTTGTTTCCTTGTCTTTAATGGTGTCTTTGACTGTACCTTGGCTGCTGCAGAGGATTTAATAGTAAGCTGTGAAGGTCTGAAAACACCCTCAGAAGCCGATACCTGCTCAGCGGCTCTGGACCCATCTGAGGGAATATTTTCCGTAGGCCCAATAATTTGAGTATCCAGAGGCCTAGTTGTCTCCACATGGGAGTCAGATACGGCCTGTGGCTCTGAGGTAGTGGGTGTCAGGGGCTGCGAAAGCGCCTCACTGTGAACCGGCGAACTGGCGACTGGCCTAGAAGAGGCTTCGTCATCGGTTTTGGACCTCGGATGCCTGTCCTTTTCCTAGTCTTTACGTTTTTTATGAATTCCAGTCGTCAGTTGTTCCAACGGCATTATATAGTTAAACCTTCGGCCAAAGTAATGTAATGCAAAATCAAACTGATGTTTAATAGTGCATTTGTTGAATCTAGCACAAAACCGACAACTAGTAACGTCATGGTCAGGGCCTAGGCAAGGAATACAGTAAGAGTGAAAGTCCTTATGAGGTATTTGCTTCCCACAAGAAATACAATTGTTAACTTTTACTGACATTGGTCTGGAGCAAGAAAAAGTTTCCCCAACGGGGTACTTAGCTTTATTGAAGACTTCGGTTCTGAAACTCTATTTAGAAAATCTCAGGAGTCGGCCAACTGGCACTTGCGAACTGCTTCTCCTTCGGGCACCGCATGGCAAGAAAGACTGAAGAAAATGGCATCGGTTGCATCTTTTATACCCCTGGCACATTGATGTCAAAGAAGAGGCGACAGCAACCGACGCCGGACCTAGACTTTGGAACTCGGGCCGACTGCGGGTAGCCTGCCAGCAGGATAACCCAAGTGTAATGACTGCAACAGTGAAACACAATGAACATCAACTAACAGGGCAGATTAAGTCTAGCAAAACTAATTTTGAGGTAAAGATAGCCTCCCAGGCTAAGGACAATCACAAGGCTTTCTTTATCTATGTCCAAAACATCAAAGGCAGTACACAACAGTGCGCAGAATTGATTGTTAATGGAGTCACTTACATAGAGCTGGGCAATATAACAAAGCTGTTGGTTGACAAATTCAGCAGCAGTTTTACTTCTTCACCCATGCAATCTGACACCACTTAATACCATCAAAATATAACCCCCCCCCCCCTAAACTATCACTAGGCAGAAGGTCCTAAATTCACTTTCTAAGGCTAACTCTCCATCAACAGTTCCCAATGATATCATGGGATGCTTCCCAAATAGCCTCAAGCATGACCACTCTGGACCTCTAGAGTCACTATTCAACCATATCCTCCAGTCAGACTTTGTGCCATATGAATGGAGGAATGTAATGATCATTCCTTTGCAGAAGGGCAGTATATCATCAGACCCTGTAAACTACAGACCTATAAGTCTGACTATTCTCATATGTAAAGCCATGGGAAATATTATCAAGAATGTGATTAATAATGACATAGGAAACTTTCAGACACTAATTCCACCCTAGTTTGGCATCATGAAAGGCAGCTCATACCTATTCAACCTGGTGGACTTCTTTGAAAAGGTCACCAAGGCAATGGATGAAGGCAAAACGGTGCATATTGCCTACTTGACCTGGCTAAGGCATTTCATACAATATCCAACTCAAGCATTCTAAAATAAAACTCAGACAATTAGGCATTAATCCTATGTTGTTCTCTGGACAGCCAGCTGCTGTTTACAAAGGACTAGGAAGCTAAGCTAGGGGAGAACATCTCCACAGAGAGGCCAATCACTAGTGGAGTCCCTCTGGGTTTTGGGCTGGGCCCACTCGTTTTGGCATTTACTTCATAGAAGACTACAAATTAGGAGCACTCATAGAATCCTCCCACATTCATAGGTAGGTACTAGGCTATTAGCCCTAGGGCCTATACAAGCCCAGCCAAAAAGGTACCCTGGCTTTTGCCACCCAAGAAAATTATTTTCCTGTGCCACTGTCGAGCAGAGCCACAGAAGTGATCCCTGGGGTGAATTTCCTATTTCCCATCCAATCATCAAGATTTTTCTTGAAGAGTGCTAATGAGGAGCTTTGTTTGATATAGATAGGTAGTTTATTCCAGAGTATGGGAAGTCTCTGGGACAGGAATCTATCCCTCCGGCATGTTCTGTTTATTGTGGTGACAAGGTTTAGGTCCCCAGAGCGTGTATCTCCTAGGGATTGGGATTTCTTTAAGTGGAGCATGTCCAGCAGTTCTGGGTTTGACATAGCTTTGTATGTTAGGCAGAGATCACCTCTGAGTAGGCGATATGCGATGGAGTAAAGCTGGAGTTTTTTGAGACGGCCTGCATAGGGCATCTGTTTGAAGCCGGTAATCCTCTTTGTGAGGTATTTCTGCGGCCTTATCAGTTGTTGTAGATGTCTTGTGAGGTACATACCAAAAGGGTCATTGTACTCTATAATGGGTCTCTTTTTTTTCTGGATGAGAAACCTTTTGTGATGAGGTGTGCCATGTAGAAGGATTTCCGGACTACTGTGGCGATGTGATTATCAAAGGAGAGACTACTGTCCACCTATGTCCCAAGGTCTCGTATCACACTTTCGGTGTTAAGTATACTACCACCTATGTTGTAGTTCATGGGTACAGAGTTTTTACCAAAGGGGATGACAGTGCAGTTTTTGGCATTGAGCTTGAGGCCATGGCTTTGACACCAGGCATCTGTCTCAGTGAGGCCCTTTTGTAGGATGTCCACATCGTTAGGAGTTTCGATTATGGCTCCTAGTTTGCAGTCATCTGCGAACTTCATTAGCCAAATACCTTCTGTGTTAGCCTGTACTTCAGAGAATTAGATACCAAACAGGAGAGGACCCAGGACTGAACCCTGTGGTACTCCACTTGTCACTGTTCTAAGTCAGATTTGGAGTCTGCTACTTTCACAGTGTGGGTTCTGTCAGTGAGCCAGTTGGCAACCCATCTTGTGACATAGGGATTTATACCTAGTTTAGTGAGTTTATATATAATTCCAGAGTGGGGGATGATGTCGAAAGCCTTGGCAAGATCTAGATAGGCTGTGTGAACCACCTTACCCTTGCCTACGGCTTTGGGACTGCTTCAAAGAAGCCTATCAGGTTTAGGAGACATGATCTGCCTTTTACAAACCTGAAATGGGTGGGGTCCAGAGTTTAAAGATTACCAATGTCTTTGTTTATGTTCCATGGCCTTGCACACCAGGCTCATCAGGCTAATGTGGCGGTAGTTCCCGTGGTCCGTGGTAGCTCCCCCCTTGTGGAGTGGGATAACCGTTGCTGTGCACCATTCAGTGGGCACAATGCCTGAAGCGAGGTTATGACTGAACATGGTACTTAGATGGGGTGCCAGTTCGTTCTGTAGTTCATGTAGAACGCAGTCTGGGACGTTGTCTGGTCCCAAGGATGCTGTGTTCTTGGCTTTGGACAGTGTTGTTTTTACCTGTGCAGCCGTGATTAGGAACTTTGCATTCTTCTGTTATAAAGATGGGCCCTTTAGGGGGTGAGAGGGGGGTAAAATTAGCACTGAACCTATCTGCCAGGATGTTGGCAATATCAGTTGGGTCTGTATATTTACTGCCACTGTGCTGTAACTCAGAGCATATCTGAGTGTTGTCACTGACATTCTTGACATAGCTATAGAATGCTTTGTGGTTGTCTTTAGAATCAGTGGCAATTTTTTTTTTGTAACTAGCTTTGGAGGATTTTATCAGGGATTGCAGCTTCTTACTGAGGCTGACCAGGGAGCTCCTCCACTCATGGGATTTTACTCTCTTTTGCAACAGTTTCTTCCTTCTGTTGTACAGTTTGTTTATGGCAGGGGACCACCAGATTGACTACCTTTTCCTGGAGGATAGTGTCTTGGTTCTGTTTGTGATAACATGATCCATGCACTCGTGTAAGTGCTTATAAAGTGCAATTGTGTAGGATTCAGTAGTCGTAACTGTATTGTCCATCTGCATGGGTGTCATGAAGTTCACCACTTCTGTCTTAAGAAGCATGAATCTGGCTTTGGAGAAAATTTTTGCCGTGGTTTCCTTAATGGGGGTGGGGGAGGGGTGGGGGCAGGATGTGAATATAAAGGGTGATTAGCTTATGTTCGGATTGGACCAATGAGGCATGGACTTCAGGTGTGGAACACTGGTCACTCACATTGGTAATGACTAGATGTAGGATATTGTTGCCCCTGGTGGGGGTGTGGATAAGTTGATCCAGGGCATTGGAGTTTATGAATTCCAGAAAGCATTGAGTGAAGGAATTGGTACATGAGTAGTTTTCCCAGTTAATGGTGGGGTAGTTGAAATCGCCTATTATTAGGGTGTTTGGTTGAACCCTAATCATTTCCAGTACATCAAGAAAAGAGGAGTGTGAATCCTGGGGCATGGTGGGGGAATCTGTAGCAAGCTACAATTTGGATTGCAGTTTTGCCCAGAGTTAGTTGCACTTGGATAATCTCAGATGCATTATGCTGAGCAACTAGCCTGGAGGTGTGGATATCCTTAATGAATATGGCCACACCTCTGCCTTTGGTGTTCCGGTCCAGGTTACATGGCCGAAAAGTGTGGTATGAGTTATAGCCTGGTAGTGCAGGGGTGCTGTCTGGAGCCTTGAACCAGGTCTTAGTCACTGCACGGATATTGATGTTTTCCATTTTAAGGAGTACCTCGAGTGAGTGCATTTTGAGATTTAGACTTCTAGCATTGAGTAGCATCACCCTCAGTTTTTGCTTGCCTGTTCCTGTTATGGTGGTGAATTTGTCATTTGAATCTTGCCTAAAAAAGGCACTATAGGGGCAGCAGGAACATTAGCCAGTATCCAGAATCCCAGGGGTGACAGGTGCAGGCCATCTCTGGCAAAGCATCATGGTCTGTTGACCATGTCATCCCAGGCAGACAGATACTGGATCCCTTTAGAATGACACCAGAAGCTTAGCCAATTGTTGAAGTCAATCATTTTGTCCTTGTACTGCGGTATCATTCTGGGTGATGGCAGAATGCTACTCAGGGCTAGGGTCATACCTGCCTGGGCTACAAGATCGGAGAGCTCTTCCATGTCTCTTTTCATGTAGTCCATGGAAGTACATCTCAGGTCATTCACACCAACATGGACAATGACAGAGTCATATTTGTACTTGTTGTGGAGTGACCTGAGTACATGGGTTATGTGGTGGATCCTGGCACCTGACAGGCAGCTGACAGTACCTTTCTCCTTGTTTAGCCTGGTGAGTGGGACATCAGTATGCCTGACTATAGAGTCACCTATGACTAGTGTGTTGGGTACGTTGTTTTGCCTTACTGGCTGTGGTTGAGTGGCACACTGAGTCTGCAGGCTATGTGTCATTTGGGTTGTGTTGGGGATGGAGCTTGCTTGCATTTCTGCTTTGAAGGTCTCTGTTGCTTGAGCAGATTATTATTGAGAGCCTCTGCAAATGTTTTTGTGTTTCTATGTGTGGATTTTGGTGGTGTAGATTTAGTGAGACTATGTGATGAGTGTGGTGTGGTGCAAGTGTTTACCTTCTCCTCTTGACTGTCAAGTTCAGTCTTGGTTGGAGAGAGCTTTACCTCCACTTTGGCTAGATAAGTGCATCTCTCACAGGTTGTAGTGTTGGGTGGTAGGAGGAGAGGGTTGTCTGTGTACATGAGGCAATTTCTACATTGTCCCAAGATGCCCAGATTCATCAGATAGACAGGAGAAAACACTGGGAGCTGACCCTTGGACACGCCTGAATAAAAAACAATTTTCCTCTAGATAAGTGTGGAAAGTGAGTACAAGAGCTGTTTTTCTCTAAGCAAGCGAGGACAGTAAGTGCAAAACCGTTTTCCTTTAGGTAATGAGGAAGATTGAGTGCTGTAGTAATTAGTAGCATATTTAATGCTTACAACAAGTTTTGAACAAGTGCTGATCACGAATAAGCAAATGCAAGTGCTAAAACTAAGAATCTGTACCTGGAATAAACTAGTTACAGGAAAGGGGGGAAACAAGTGCAAATGCGGGCTTTTAAATCAGAAAGTTGAGAGAGATGGAAAAACTTCTCAAATGGCCAGTAACTACAATTTCTGGGCCAGAACCATTCCTTATGTGGTAGATCAGTTACCTAGTGCTTACCACTCCCACTGATAAGTTAGAAGGCTTCCCTCCAACACAGAAAACTTGGGGGGCTCAGAAGCTTACATACAGTCCTGGATACAGCAAATCTGAATCTGGACTACCCTAGTTACAGGAAAGGTAGGAAACAGGCTTATATATTTTTTTATATATATATATATATATATATATATATATATATATATATATATACAGAAAAGTAGTTAAAACAGCAGTAAAAAACAATTCAAATACAGTGCAAGCTAGCACACTTGAGTATGTAGCAGTGTTAGACCAAACAGTTTAAAAAATGCAATGAAATTAAAAATGACTAAAAACAAGTGCAGAAAGAGTCTATTAGCTAGAATGAGGTAAAGAGATTGGACTGGGAGGAGTTTCCCAGATCAAATCTACAGTGGGGGCGAGCAACTGAAAAAGCCTTCAAATTTAAACAACAAGACAGGAATAGGGGTGGTGGGTAGGGAAAAAACACCTTCAGCAGAGATCTGAAAAAAACTATACAGTGAAGCAAAAATAACAGTGTACAACCCTGAAGTCAGCCAGCAATGATATAAAAGTAGTCAAGCAACAATTAGCAGTACACAACTCTGAAGTGCCAGAAAAATATACTTAGCTCTGTATATCTCCAGATAGTCTGAAGAGCACTCCTGTCAGGACACAGGAAGGCTCCAGCAATGATAAAGTAAATAACATCCTATAGTTATTACTAACACAGACAAATGAGTGGTGCCAAAGCCACTGCTTAAAACTTAGTGCTAAAAAATGCATAACAATACCGTTTGGGAAGTTGGCCACCCTAGGAAACTACCTCATTAATAACATACCCCCAGGAGTGGCCTCGGCAGCCAGGGATTTTTGGACCTATGTGGATAGTAACCTGGCTTTCGACCAACAAGTGCCTACGGTAGTAAGGAAATTATACTATGTTTCTCAGCTTATAATCAAGGGTATGACATCTAGGTCCAAAGAAGTCATTGTTCCTCTGTATTCAGCTCTCATCAGGCACATCACTTAGTTCAATGTCCTCTTCAGTATGTACCTGATCAGGCACAAGGCAGCAACTGGAACATCCACACAAAATGAATACAGGATGTAAACAACATGTCCTGTGAAGATTGCCACAAAGCCCTATCTCTATATTCTATTTCCTACAGACTATTGAGAGGCGATCTGCCCCTGGCATACAAGTCATCATTGGATGCCATTGTGATGGACCTTTTGCATATCAGCAAAAATGGTAGCATCATAACTACTCAATCTAGAGACTTGAACTTGGATTGCAACATAAATAGAGAATGTTGGAGAGACAGTCATGTGTCTTAGAGAATTCCCCTTAACTGGCACAGGCTTCCCATGCATGGGAAGCAAAGTTCTTCCCTAATCACATTCAAGCATAACCTGAAAAGTGGATTGGAAATCAGAATTTACCCCAGGTCTAGCACCTATGTCTCTAATGGACTGAAGCAGTCTGTAAATCACACCTTAGCTTACACAAATAACCTCTAAGTATTACAAAAGCCTATACATTTGGGATGCGTGTCTAGGCCCCAGTGGTCATTAGCCTAGTATACACCTATGAACCTATTAATGTGATATATATATATATATATATATATATATATATATATATATATATATATATATATATATATATATATTCACATTTATATTCATATTGCTCCATAATACATGCTTCAAGAAACTTAAGTGCACACCACATATAATGAACTGGTACAAATCCTGTCATTAAGCCTATTTGTGAACATTTGAAATATTCTTATGGTAAAAATGCACAACAGTTCATTAGAAAAAAAAAGGAATATAGCAACATTCCATGTAAATATGCTTTTACTGTTATTGTTCTTGTGGGAAGATTTTTGTAATATATTCTGTCAATCGTCTTTCAATGAGATCTGTGTCTTTTAATAAGCTGTGTTTTTTTTTACTTGTTTTTTCATTGAAGTTGTTTTGCAATAAACACATTTACATATCTTATTTACTGATAAGATTTTCTTTAACTAAAACATCTTCAAAAAACAATATTCATTAACTGAATAAATTACAATTAAATCTATATTTGAATTAAAATGCATAATCCTCCTTTAATGTTATTCTCATCTTTTTAAGTTAGAGACTATATAATTTTGTAAATAGGTATTAATAATAGAAGAAACTTTAGTCAATGGATTCCTTATTAAAGGTTTTAGAAATATTATGTTTTTATTTATGATGATTTCCTTTGCATGAGGTCTTGAAGTGATGATAAGAATTCTTCAAATACTGGGGAAGTCTCTTTTTTCCTGTCTTGTTATATTTTCCTCACCATAGCAAGAACAGTCCATAATGTATAAAAAGTTTCTCTGGTCATTTGGGGATCATCTGTAATGCTGAGCAGTATTAATTTCTTGTTGAAAGAAGAACTGTTAGTCCCTGCAGCTTAAAAAAAAAACAATTTCTTTCCAATAACTTTTTAAAGATGGACAATCATATAATATATGTGACCAGTCAGCCTTACAATGTTGTTTGCATCTCCAGCAATCTACAGATTTTTTTTCAGATAAGGATATATTTGTTCCATGAGTAATAGGATTCCAAAATGGCTTTTTTTATATTAATGTTATATGGATCAAATAATTGATTTAATATAGAAATTACATACTTTGTCTCAATTTTATTATACAAAATATTATGTAGATGACATATGAGTTTTGGCGTTTCTTTAAATTAAGATTCAGATAGTGGAAATAATTTGTCACTCTTGCATATCATTTGATACTTTGCGTGAGAACCCAGTCTTGAAATTCTAATTTGAATCAATTATTAATTCTTGTATCAAATTTTCCTATGTACCCTTAAGACAGTTGGACCAAAAAATATTATTGCTCCATCCTTCAAGATTCTGTGAATCATATTTTCAAAAAAAGTCTTTAGTTATGTTAATGAAGATTTATGTCTCAAGCCAGAGTTTTAAATCTATACTTCCAAGAACTGTAGAGCCATATAAGGTTATCTATCTTTTCAGAGGAAGACATCATAATTTTCATTTTCTTTGGATTGAATAGTGAAATGTGAAAAATGTTTTCCCCAGTTTGCTATATCTTGACAATTAGTTAACTTGTTGCCTTAGCATGCATTTCTGTATTTGGAAAATTAATGCCTGCTGATTCCCAAGGTCTCATCTGGTAGTTGAGAGCTATTCTTGTTATTTCTTTTTTTTTCTTTTTGACAACCAATAAAAGTTATTTAGTTTTTTAGATGTTCTTTATTATAAGAAAGAGGAAGAGCTAGAAGTTGTATTATATTTACAGGATTTATAGGAATAAGCTCATTTTTATTAGTTGCAATCTGTCTTCAAAAGTGTTTCAATTTATTTTATTTGAGATTGAGTTTAAAACTTTCTCATAATTAGTATCCCCAGTTTCTTTACATTTACTTTAATAATAATACCTAGACATGACAAAGATTGTGATTCTTTACCAATAAAATTACAACATGCCAGTTGTAGATTTTTTTTTAATTTATAGATATTCTAATTCTGAAATATTGCATTGAAGCCCCGACAGCCTTTCATATTTTTTATCATTAAGAACAGTTTTTGTACCTTCTCTTCAGAGTTTTGTAAAGTTGAGAATATATTGCAGCACGATTTTAGAATTATAAGCATTGCCCATGCCTATACCCTGTAGTTGTGAATTATATTTCAGTTGCCATTTTTTTCCATAAGTAAAGCAAAAAGAATTGATAATAATGAACAACCTTGTTTTGTTTATCTAGTTAAGAGAATTGGTTCTGAAGAAAACGGACCCACTTAACATAAGCTTATTTATTTTCATACATATTTTCATACATTTTTGAGATAAGGAGAGATGAACTGAGGGGGGAATTCAAAGGCTTCTAAGGTATTAAACAAATATTTCCAGCTTAATGACTCATACCCTTTTTCAATATCTAGATTAAGAAAAAGAGCTTCTTGTTTTTTTTATTAAGATATCTATAAGTGTTATTGTTCTTTTATATTATCCTATATTTGTCTTTTTATATGAAGCCACATTGATCTGTATTAATTATATCTGGTAGATATTATTTTAGCTTTCAACTAGAATGGATATAAACATTTTACATTCAGTATTTAACAGAGAACTTGTTCTATAAGAACATAATTTTGAATTAATTTCTTCTTTCAGAATTGGAATAATTAGTGAATATGTCCATGAAGGTGGTATATCCTCTTTTAATTGTACACCTATAAGAACTTTGTGAAAAAGCTTATAATTTCTTGAGGAAATGTTTTATAAAACTCTGAAATTATTCCATCTGTCCCTGTGGATTTATTTGATCTAAGCTTTTTTATTTTTTCAGATATTTCTTTTACTAAGACTTGTTTAAGTAATTTGTTTTTTTATCTCTGCAGGAATCTTTTTTAATGGTGTGTTAGACTTAATGAATTTATCATTGTTTATTTCCTGGTTTAAATATGAGTAATACTTCCTAAAATCTTCTAAAATGTCTCCTATATTTGTACAAGTTTTATTGTTCAGTTTTTTCTTTCTAATATATGACTGGTTTTGGATTGCATTTTCATTCTTTTAGATACATTATTTATATACTTAGGAAATGTAGCACATAAAACCATTTTTAATGTTTCTAAGATTACGCCTATCTTATGCATTAAGTTTGCAGAATATTTTTATTTAAGCCTATTTCAGCTTTTGTTTTGTCACCTTTTAAGCTTAGATTTGGCATGTTGTAATTTAGATTGCATCTCTAGTACCTCACTGCACCAATCATTTATTTTCTTTTAATACTATGCTATAGAATTGATATATATGCATACCTTAAAGGGTCCTATATGATTATCTTACTAATTCTGTCAGAGTTATTACTTTGCATAAAAATGAACTTCTGATTGTGATCTGAAAGGGGACATGGGATTATAACAAAGTTTAATATTTTAGATATTTAATTTATCAGTTCTGGATTATGTACCATACTTATATGAGTAACGGGAAATGTTTAGAGAATTATGATCTCTCATAAGGAATGGATCTGTTAGTTTAAAAATTTCAATCCAGCTGAGTACTTTAGCTGACTAAGTTAATGTAAGTTCTCTAATAGCACTAGTGCCTGTATCATTTCACAAGCAGTTGAAATCACATCCTATTATTAAACTTCCTTTGTGCTATTAAGAATAATCTATAAATGCTTTTTTAGCTAATTTTACTCTCATCCCTGGAAAGTAATGTATGTTAACTAAGGTCCAAATTCAATTAGTGTATATTATCACCACAAGTGATATCAGTCCTTCTTGATCTTAGTAAGTATGAATAATCTGAGGTATTACAATACTGTTTTTACATACTATTATAATCCCTCTTTCATTACTTTTAAAGATTGATTGAGATATAAGTGTATACTGACTTGGATTTCAAATATTTTTGTCTTTATGTTGAAAAAGAGTTTCCTGAAGAAATATTATTTGTGCTATATTTGTGTTGAGATATTTTAACATACACCCACCCCCTTTTTTGGATTTCACAGCTCAGTTTAGTGTTTAAGGAGATTAATGATACCTCCATTATAAAACTTTACAGTAAATCCATATACAGTTTCTAAACAATAAAACAGATAATATAATGATATTCCTCTAAGGATGTAATAAATGGACATACAATCATGTTTCAGACCTATCAGTACATTTATAAAGTAGTTAGTTATAAAACAAACATATGATAACTAAAGCTCTACATGAAATAAAAAAATCCTAGCCTAGAAGTGATAAACTTGCTAGACTATCCCACTAGAATTAAACTTTATCTAATAGGTTTAAGAAAGAATGGATACACTTTCAACAAAACAGAGGTCTGCTGTACGGTTTCATTTTGAAAAACATACACATATAGCACATCACTTCCCTTTTCCCTTTGACTTCTCTTCTATATCATCTCCTATTTTTTTGTCTTTATCTCTTGCCTTTACAATTTCTTTATTTTCCCTTTTTATTTCTTTATGTACTCTTCATAAGCTTGCAACTTTCTTTCCAATGTTTCTTCTACCTCTCTCTCTTTCCTTCCCTCTCTTCTTCCCCCACTGTTTTTCTCTCTCTCTTTCTTTCTTTCTTTCTTTTCTAGTTTCTTTTTTCTCCTTTCCTTCCGCTTTCCCTCCTCTCTCTTTTATATATTTTCCTTTCTTTCTCCCCATCCTCTCTTACTTTCTTTTTTTCTTCCTTCCCTTTCCTCTTCCACTCTCTCATACTCTATTCCTCTAAATAAGAGGTTCTTGAATTATAAGTCAGTTGTAATTATTTATGTTTACTATATGAAGCAATTGTAGAATGGACTAAGTCATAATTTACTTTATTGCTGCTGCAAAATAAAGTATATGTTGTTTAATTATCTTACCATCTCAACATTTTAATACAATCTTCCCCTCCTTTCCTTTTCCTCTTCTCTTGCTCCTACCTCTTCCTTTTTTGAGGTAGTCTCTATTACTGTGTTTAAACATTTGGTGCCCTTTTGCTAAGCATAGAGGTAAGGACCTCTGAAGTAATGAACAACAAGCAGCGTTTTCTTAATATTGTCTCTGCTTCTTTCCCCTCTTTTCTCTACTCCTTTCCCACAATCATCATATTTATGTGTATTATTTTCTATTTTCTCTTTCTCCTCTACCCCTCCTCGCTCCACACTCCGCCTTCCACTTCTCCCTTCCTTCCTCTCATTTCTTACTTATCCTCCATACTTTCTTTGTTTCTTATAATTGTCAGTAAAATAATACCCAACTTCTCACATATCCACTGATGTAAATATCTATTCTTGTAAACATGTACAACCCACAGAATGAAGCAAAATATCTCAATGTATTTCATTTCTTGCCACTTTAAATGATATTGTCTATAATGCAAAACTTTGAAAATATTTCTGTAAATATAAACAATGAACATTCTAGTTATTTAGCACTGATCTGTAAGAAAGTGCAGCACAGACACAGTTTTTAAGATAAAATTGTTAGTTCCTATAAATTTTGCATATTGGCATAGAATCAGATTTATCTTCTTATAAAACTTCATTTTTTTATTTCCATAATTACAATATAGCTGTAACTCTGAATAGAATAAAATATAAAGGAAAAATAAATATCTATGCTTTGTTAATCTTTGGAACTAATATGACAGTACTGCATTTTCTTCTTAAGTAGTTACTTAAAACAAAGTTACTTATTACAAAGACATGCATCTGGAGCCTTTCTCCCCGGGCCTCCGCTGAAAATTGGCTTCGTTCCAAGTCGGATTTTCCCGGTTAACAAATGATAAATAAATAAATAAAATAAACAAATAAATAAATAAATAAAGTATAGCTTCAAATCAGGAGGTGTGGAGGAAAGAATATGCAGTACACAGTTGAAAAACAAAGACTGATGTATATACACACACTGGAAGCTATAAACATTACTCATGATTTCTTGTTGATATAAAACTGGACTTGTTTTGTTGGTAAGATTTTATAAAAGTACAGTTACTCAGCTCATTACTTTACCCGTTTTTTTTTCCATTCAGCTGTCCTCTCCCTTCCCTTCTTTCTCAAAAATGCATTGACTGATTGTGTTTGTATCTGACATGTCAGATAACTGACTGGTTGTGCTTGAGGAAATTTACTTTGGAGAGTTCGTGCACAGGGCTGGAAGTGAGTTTTCTTTTGAGAGAGCAAAGGGAAAAAATCACTCTCAATGCCATACAAAGTCAGAATTCTTGCAAACTCTCCTCAAAAGAAAATAAATCCCTACCCAGCTCTGCTTCAACAAGGATAGGTCTTAAACCAGACTATCAAAACATGAAAACACACCCAATGCTCTCTGAAGGGACAGAAAGAGGAGAGAAAAAATTATACTTGTGAGTATTTCATCTTTTCTCAGTTCTCTAGGTCATCTAATTTAGTTTGTTGCTAGTTTATCATTTCCTTTAGTATGTCAGTTTGTTCCTGGAAACCATCAGTTTTACTGAGAGTTCTTGCAGAGAAGACATAATTTGTTGCACATCTTTCTTCAGAGAGGTTTCTGTATGTGAATATTTTGAAGTGCACATCTTTCACATTTAGCAGGTAAGTCTCCTGGTAAATTTGATTGGAAAATATTGGAAAAATCAACACAAAATTCAAAAGTTTGCTAGATGAAGGTGTTATGAAGCAGACAGAGTGATTTTTTGATTGTAGAAATAATATTGTCCTGGGTAATAAGAAGATAACTACAGAACTCTGAGTATTTGCTGATTTTAGTTATCCATCTTGCCCCCCCCATAAGCTGTGTCTTCAAACCATATATCTTTAAAATTATATATTGCCACATTCTATCTGTACTGTCCACTGTGAAAAGGAAGACATTTAATTATTGATATTCAGTGGCATTGCAATTAAAACACAGAATGCGTGAAAGATATTCTATGTGCCCCAAAAGCTGGATTCTAGTTCCATCTGCATTGCCAACTATATACAGAAGAATGTGTTAAAAGTTACTTGCTATGTGCTACAAAGGTAGGCATAACTCATAATTCTGTGTTAACATTATCACAAGCACTACAGAAGGCAGAGGAATCATTTCTGATATTATAATACAGGTATGTTATATGCTTGCAAGTTAAAATTCTACTCTTGGAATAACCAGATAAATATTATAGTTTGTGCTACTAGTATAATCTAATGACAAGTTAAGACCTGTTAATTCTAAGACACATTTCAGAATAAGTGACATGCACATCATGCAAAGTATCTTGGTTTGGTGATACGTCCTTTCTTAGAGGATGGACACATGCTGCCCAGATATTACAGCTGTGAACCAACATCTGAGACTTGAATGTTTACCACTTCTACTGAGTGATCATGTAGAATAGTAGCATAACATGTAAACAGTACCAGCAGCATTTCCAGAGTCTCCTGAATTAGGGGGAGAAGATTGTTGGGCAGCACAGTACTAACAAGATCTTTACTCAGAGCATCTTGTAGCTGTTCAACATACTGATCACCACTGCAGTAGCCTTAGCTGTATGAAATATATCCTGTGAGGATATAGCAGCTACCCAGCTTCCAAAGCTTTAGGAAATCCTCCATGTATCCAGACCATTAATCATCTTGAGCTGAGCTGACTAAAAGTCAGGCTTGGGTGCCAAGCCCTTCACAGTGCTCCTGCAGTTGAAGACAGAAAACTCCTCTGTGGGCTTTCTAGAATCATCGGTCAGCTTGTGCTGTTACTTTGCTGGGCAGGTAAGTTCCCTTTGAGGAAAAAACTTCCATTTTAAAAATTATTTTTTATACTTTTATGTTCAAGAGAGTTATTTTTAAGTTAGCAGTTTGCGTTTTAACGGACTGTCATCAGACTGTATTATACCTTTAAATGAGAGCACATTTTTTCCTAACAATTTAAAAGTTGTTTAAAGTAATTGAAAACATTTTTTTTCTTCTTGTGGAGAAATTGTGTTTATTTTCCTTTGTGGGGCTGGCAAAGTGTTTTAAAGTGATTTTTTTTTACTGTATTTTGGGTGAAAAAATACTTTTTTAAATTTTTTTTTTTTATCGATTTCTGCTGCTTGTTTTTCCTGGGAAAGAGGCATCATTTTAGCTTGACCATGCAACAAACAGCCAGTCTCACAGTCGGTCTTTCTTCCAGCCACAAAAATAAAATGTTAAGCAAACAGCCATTGACACCAGAGTAGACTAGCAATTTGCCTCAGCTACAGGGGGTGGCTGTTTTGGCTGTTGTTTTTTCCACAGACCACTCCTATTTTACCCCAGAATACTCTAGTGTAGCACCCACAGCCCCTATGGACAGGGGTTAGTCATGTCCTCTGCGGCTGTTGGGGTCCCCTCACTGGGCAATGAAGAGCCACACTTACTGGTCCTGGGAGAGGGAACAGCAAAGACTTCCCTGTTTTGTCAGAATGTTGTGCCCATCCCTGAGGAAGCTGCTGCTGCCATAAATAACACTGCTGGCACAATTGTTCCTGTCAAAAAGAAACAGAAAACTAAACATGTCCCTACTTCTCCTCAAACTTCCATAGACAGGAGTACTGTACTGGGTCTGGCTCAGGGTTTAGTTCAGGCTACTGTTCCTTCTTGTAATGTGGTTTCTGATAAAATAAACAGTGATACCTTTTTTCCTAAAGAGAAGGGGCAGTTACATGGTTTTCTTCTCATATTTCTGATTCATACTTAGAGGAGAGTTCTGATTCTCCTAGTAGGGGTTTCTCTTTCTCTCTCTCTCTCTTTTTTTTTAATTGAGACTATTTCCAGAATGTGCCAATGTTTTCAGTGAGAAAACACTGAGGTTTCTCCATCCTTTACAAAATACTATGAGCTATTACAGAAGGAATTCTTTCACCCATTCCTCCAGTTCTATCAGCTTTGGAGGATGTGTGTCACTGCCTGCAGTTTTTTCTTATAGTCAGGCAGCTGACCCTAAAAAGACGACAGAATGTATAAAGATCCCCAGTCTTTTAAGTTTTATACAGTCTTACCAAATCTGACCCAGCAGCTATAGCATTAGTTAATGCCCACTGCTGCTACACATTTAGTTAATGCCAACCCTACTTTTTTCCGACAAGGATGGGTAGATTATTGACAAGTTTTGGACAAAAGGTGTATGCTTCTGCAACTTAGATTTTCATAATTTTGACTTGTCAGGCTCATATGTTAAAGTTTATTCTGACTATTTGTAGAAGTATGGGGGGTGTTTGTCTATAGTTTGTTTCTGTTAGAAAAACAAGCTTTAAATAATTTAGTTTCTTCAGTTGTATAAGTCACTACTCACTGTTTACAGTTTTCAGGTGATGCTTCTCCCAGGACTATGGCCAGTGGTACTGTTTTGAGGAGGTTTATGAGGCTGCATTGTCAGAATCTTCTAGATTATGTAAAAATGTGATTTAAAATTCTCCTTTGGATAAAGATTTAGTGTTTGGTTCCTCTGCTGTAGATGTAATTAAAAAGTGTGATGAAAGGGGTAAGTTGACACACAGAATCTGTAAGATTTTTCAACCCTCTTTTTCCAAATTTTCTAAGGGATTCTCTAACTGTACAATTTTGGCAAAAACAAAACAAAATAAACTGTCTCAACAGAATGCAGATAAATGGACATTTAAGAAGAAATGGCAAAGGGGTTCCAACAAGTCAGAATGATTTTCAAGGGACTTTGTTTCCCTTGCCACCCTGGCAGCCCCTGTTCCCTTCCAGAAAGTCTGAATATCCTCTTTTCTCACTGGCAACAGATAGCTTCACACAAATGGGTTCTGAAGATCATTCATCAAGGTTACAAATGGCAGTAGCAGGAAATTCTTCCTTTCCAAGGGGGTGTAATTCCTCATCCACCAGACCAGACTCTTTTATTTTCAACTGACATTCATCACATGGTGTCCCAAGCAGTAATAAAGCCAGTTCCTCCTTCTTCCCAGGTGGGAAAACGTTTTTATTCAAGGATGTTTTAGTGCCAAAGAAAGAGGATGCTTGGAGGCCAGTTCTGGATCTTTCTTTCCTAAACCTGTTTGTGATAGTGCCCAAATTCAAAATGATGTCACTTGACAATCTGTTACCTCTTCCTCCTCATTCAAGTTTCCTGGTAACACAAAATTCTAAAGATGATTATCATCACTTCCCTATTCATCCAGACTTTAGGCGTTTCTTAAGGTTTTGTGTGTCAGGATTACATTATCAGTTCTCTGCCTTACCTTTTGGACTATCCACTGCACCAAGAGTGTTCACAAAGTATCTAGCTCCAGTTACAGCTCACTGCAGGCTAAGGGCTATCCATATTATTCCATATTTAGACAACTTGCTTATCTTTGAAAAGTCTTTTTCAAAGTGTCAGGAATCTCTTGCTTTTGTGAGAGATCTGATACACAAGCTTGGGCTCCAAGAAATTATTCAAAAGTCTTTTTGGACTCCTTCACATAGGATTGTTTTCCTGGGGTGTCAGCTAGATACCTCAGTTCAAAGAAGTTTTCTTCCCCAGGAAGAAAATAAATCTGTATCTAAATCTATTTCTAAGATTTTCCTTTAAGACTTTGGTTACTGCAAGGAAAATAAGGATTTCAGATCTCATGGCATCTATGATTCTCATGATACCCCTGGCAAGACTCCATATCAGAAATGAACAGTGGTGTCTAAAGTCTCTTTGATCCCAGCACCAACTTCCACAGGAAGAAAATAAATTTCTATCTAAATCTAAGGTTTTCCTCTCAGACTTTGGTCACTGTAAGGGAATACCTCAGGATTTCAGATCTCATGGCATCTATGATTCTCATGATACCCCTGGCAAGACTCCATATCAGAAATGTACAATGGTATTTAAAGTCTCTTTGGTCCCAGCACCAACATCCTTTTTCTTTTCAAATCCCTATACTAGGCTTTGTCAAAAGAAAAATGATTTCCTTAAATTTGGGTCTCCCTTTCTCCTTCCCTGTTCTAAAGCAATCATTAACGGCACAAGCTTCAGACTTTGCTTGCGGGGGGGCAGTCTCCAAAAGGGTAAAATTTTAAGGTGTATAGCACACCAAGAACAGCTGTAGGCACATAAATGTAAAAGAGATGCTTGTCCTAATCAGGGTACGTAACTCTCTTAATCATCTAGTGCCAAAGCCATGACCTAAAACTCAATGCTAAAAATGCATTATAATGATATTCAGGAAACTGTCAACCAAGTTAATTACTTCATCAATAAAACACTCTTCAGAGCTGACCCAGTAGTACTAACCTGCATTTGAAGAAAACTCCTGCAACATTCTGGGCCCAACTCCAAAAGACTTGCTCTCTGTATAAATGACTTACTCTGGTGTAAACCTGCCCTGATCACAAAAGACATGCTCTTGGTATAAGTGACTAACTCCAGTTTAAGGCCTGTCTATAAAGTATGCTTACACTAGGGCTCAATTCTGAAAGACTTGTTTTCAGTGTATTGATGGACTCTGATGTATTACACCAGAATAAGTCACTTACACTGAGAGTAAGCCTTATTGAATCTGGCACCCTGTGTAAGCATTTTTTTTCTCCCAAAATACTACTTTTTGGTTTAATATGCAAACAATAAAGTCCTTAAAGTTAAGCAATTTATGGCATATTTTATACAAAAACAGCAGTTACAGAATGCTGAACATGGTTAATGTTCTTCATGTTTCACTGTTGCAGTCATTACATTTGGGTTATCTGCTTGCAGGTAGCCCTCAGTCGGCCTGATTATCAAAGTCTTGGGTCCTGCATCGGTTGCTGTCTCATCTTCCATGATGTCAGGTAGTCAGGGGTATAAAGCATGCAGCCGATGCCATTACATCAGTCTTTCTTGCCGTGTGGTGCCTGAAGCAGAAGCAGTTCGCAAGTGCCGATCGGGCGACTCCTGAAATTTTTGTTTTCGAGTTTCAGATGTGAAGTCTTCAAAAACACTAAGTACCCCATTGGGGATCCTTTTTCTTGTTCTAAACCAATGTCAGTAAAAGTTAACAATTGTAGTACTTGTGGAAAGAAAATACCTCATAAAGATTTTCATTCGTACTGCATTCCTTGCTTAGGCCCAGACCACAACGTCCCTCGCTGTTGGTTTTGTGCCTTAGTCATTCCTCGAGCTATTCGTCATTGGTTCATTTTTGCTTCTAATTATTTTGGTACTCAGTTCAATTATCCAGAAATGGCTTCGGTAAGCCATCCAACTACCGACATTCCGAAAAAATGTAAAGATAAAGACAAAGACAGACAGCATAGGTCCAAAGCTACCGACGACACTTCCGTTAAGCTAGTCGCCAGTTCGCCAGTACTCAGTGAGGCACTTTCACAGCCCCTGATACCCGCTAATTCAGATTTGCAGGCCTCTACTGAGACCCATTTGGAGTCTGGTATGCCACAAGATCCTACAGTCCAGCATTTGCTCAGACCCAATAGCAAGCACTAATATACCCCAACACTTGATTGCCCAGCAGGGCAAGGCTCATTATTCATCCCTCACCAACCAAGCGACTAAGCAGCTCACCCTACTATTCTGAAATGACCAAAGGGCAATTTCAGGTATACTCTCCAATCCAGCTGGTGAAGCTGGGTATCCTGAGGCAATGTTACAACTGCCTCATGTACACAGACAACCCTCTCCTCCTACCACAAAACATTAATATATGCGAGAGATGCAATTATATAGCTAAATTGGAGGCTAAGCTCTCTCCACCCAAGACTGGAACAAGCAGTCATGAGGCGAAGGTTAACACTTGCACCACACCTCCAGCTTCACATAGACATACTAAACCAGCACTGGCAAAAAATACACATAAATACACAAAATCGTACTCAGAGGCTCTAAATAAAAACCTGCAAAAGCATCACAGACCTCCATAGCAGACATCCAAAAAACTGCACCTCCCATCACAAACCAGACAACACATAAAACACAAAATCACAGCCCTTAAGGCGAAATAACATACCTAACACACTAGTAATAGGTGACTCTATAGTCAGGCACATTGACATCCCACTCACTAGGCTGGACAAGGAGAAGGTTACTGTTAGCTGTTAGCTGCCTGTCGGGAGCCAGAATCCACCACATAACACAAGCACTCAGGTCACTCCAGAACAAGTACAAATATGACTCTGTCATTGTTCATATTGGTGTGAATGACCTGAGATTTACCTCTCTGGACTACATGAAAAGACACATGCAAGAGCTCTCTGATCATGTAGCCCAGGCGGGTATAACCCTGACCCTGAGTAGCATCCTGCCATCATCAAGAATGATACCGCAGTATAAAGAAAAAATTATCAATTTCAACAATTGGCTAAGCTTCTGGTGTCATTCAAAGGGGATCCAGTGTCTGTCAGCCTGGGACGACATGCTCGACAGGCCTCATTGCTTTGCAAGAGATGGCTTGCACCTGTCACGCCTAGGCTTTCGAATACTGGCCAAGGCTCTTGCTGCCCCCATAGTGCCTTTTTTAGGCAAGGCTCAAAAGTCAAACCCACCTCCGTAAACAGCACAAATAAAAAAATGAGAGTTATGCTACTCAACGTCAGGAGTTTAAATCTCAAAATGCATGTGCTCTAAGCACTCCTCAGTATGGAGAACATCGACATCTGTGCAGTAACTGAAACCTGGTTCAAGGCTCCACAGAGCACCCCAGCACTACCGGGCTACAACTCATACCACACATTTCGGCCACAGAACATGGGCCGAAACCCAAAAGGAGGGGGTGTATCCATATTCATCAAGGATACCTACACCTCCAGGTTAGTGGCGCAGCATGATACCTCCGAGATCATCCATGTGCAACTAACATCAGGCAAATCTGCAATGCAAATTGTGGCCTGCTACAGATCACCCTCCATGACCCAGGACCACAACTCCGCCTTTCTGGAGACACTGTAAAACATGAAGGTCCTATCAAACACCCTGATATTGGGCAATTTCAATTACCCTACCATTAACTGGGAAAACTATTCCAGTACAAACTCCCAGGTCCAGCGCTTCTTGGAATTTATCAACTCAAATGCCCTGGATCAGCTGGTAAACTCCCCTACCAGAGGTGAAAACATATTGGACCTGGTCATCACCAACATGGGCGACAGGTGTTCCACACCAGAAGTCAACCCATCACTGGTTAGATCAGACCATAAACTAATCACTCTGGATGTCCACACCCCACCACCACCCCCAACTAAGGAAACCACAGTAAAAAACTTTTCTAAAGCAAACTTCACCTTACTTAAGACAGCGGTGGTAAGTTTCACAGCCCCCATACTAAAGGATACCACTGCCCAAGATGCAGAAACCTTTACAAATGCACTCTATGAGCACCTACAAGGATGCATGGATCGTGCCATCCCTAGCAAAACCAAGACTCACTTCCCTAAGAGAAGGAAACCAGTCTGGAGGGCCCTTGCCATAAACAGGCTATACAATAGAAGGAGGAAACTAGTTCAGAAAAAAAGCAAATTCCAAGAAGGAAAGACATCCCTGATCAGTATCAGTAAGAAACTAAGGTCCCCCATAAAATCCTCCAAGGCTAACTTCAAAAGAAAAATAGCCAAGGATTCGAAAGATAACCACAAAGCCTTCTTTAGCTATGTCAAAAATCTAAGTGGCAACTCACAGATATGCTCTGATCTAGTGTAAAATAGCACATAATATACTGAACCCACTGATACTGCCAACATCCTGGCAGATAGATTCAGTGCAAACTTCACCCCCCTCTCACCCCCAAAAGGGCCCACAACAATACCGGAAAAGTGTAGTGTCCTGGAAATCACAGATGCACAGGTGAAAACAGCCCTTTCAAAAGCCAAAAGCACAGCATCATTGGGGCCAGATGGTGTCCCAGGCTGCGTCTTGCGCAAACTACAGAATGAACTAACCCCCCTCACCTAAACACACTGTTCAACCTCAGCCTCTCCACAGGCTAGGTACCCATAGAATGGTGCACAGCAATGGTTATTTTGCTCCACAAAGGAGGGGCCACAACTGACCCTGGTAACTATCACACCATAAGGCTGACTAGTCTGGTCTGCAAGGCTATGGAGCACATCATCATAGAACTCATTAACAAAGACATTGGGAACCTGCAAACACTTTACCTGACCCAGTTCGGCTTTGTTAAGGGCAGATCATGCCTACTAAACCTGGTTGACTACTTCGAGACAGTCACCAAGGCCATAGATGAGGGGAAGGTAGTTCACACAGCCTACCTTGACCTCGCCAAAGCTTTTGACACCATTCCCCACTCGGGAAGTATAGAAAAACCCACCAGCCTGAACATAAACCCCTATGTCACGAGATGGGTTGCCATCTGGCTTACAGACAGAACTCACACGGTAAGAATAGCGGGCTCCAGGTCTGACTCTAAACCAGTTACAAGTGGTGTCCCACAAGGCTCGGTCCTGGGACCCCTACTGTTCGGCATATACTTCCCAGAAGTACAGGCAAACACAGGAGGACTATGGCTAACCAAGTTCGCCGATGACTGCAAACTGGGAGCCATAATTGACTCATCGTCTGACACAGACATTCCCCAAAAGGGCTTTACTGAGATAGACAGATGGTGTCAAAGTCATGGTCTCAAGCTAAATGCCAAAAAATGCATAGTCATCCCATTTGGGAAAAACAAAACACCCATGAATTACCACATAGGTGGCAGCCCCCTTAATACAGAAGAGGTAATAAGAGATCTGGGGACCCAGGAAGACAGTAATCTCTCCTTTGACAATCATATTGCCAAAGTAGTTAGGAAATTCTTCTATGTAGCCCATCTAATTACTAAAGGGTTCACATCTAGAAATAAAGAGGTTATAGTGCCCCTCTACTCATCACTCATCAGACCCATCATAGAATACAATGCCCCGTTTGTGATGTACCTCACAAGATACTTCCAACAGCTGGAAAGACCACAGAAGTACCTCACCAAGAGAATTACTGGTCTCAAACATATGTCCTATGCAGCCCGACTGGAAAAACTCCGTCTGTACTCAGTGGCATATCGCTTACTCAAAGGTGATCTCTGCCTGACTTACAAAGCCATGTCCAACGCAGAATTAATGGACATGCTCCACCTAAAGAAATCCAAGTCACTGCGAGCCAAGTGCTTTAGTGAGCTAAACCTCACCACAACAATAAATAGAACATGCTGGAGGGATAGATTCCTGTCACAGAGACTCCCCATGCTTTGGAACAAAATTCCTAACTACATTAGGCAGAGCCCCTCACTAACACTCTTCAAAAGAAACCTTGACGAGTGGATGGGTAACAGAAAATACACCCCTGGGATCACTTCATTGGCTCTTCTTGCAGAGGCACAGTTAATTAATCAATGGGGTGGCGAAAGCTGACACACCCTGGCTAGGCTTATAAATGCCCTCAGGCAGATAGTCTAGTACCTACCTATGAACCTATACTTCTTCGACTATGGACTCTGAGGATGTCTCTGCCTTGGATGGGTCCGGAGCTGCTGTGCAGGCACCTGCTTCTGAGGGTGTATTCAGGCCTACTGACTTGCATATCAAACCGACACCATCTTCTTCTTCAAGGCCTAAAACTACATCCAAGCCTAGAAAACCAATGCCCAGACCACATGGTCAGGCCCCTGTGCCTAAAAAACAAATGATAAGAATGGCTGAAGACCTTATTACTCTAATCAGGAGAAGCCACCCTTCTCCCTCTAAGAGACCTAGGATTGATTTTCCTTCTGATTCTTCTGATCAGGATTCTGAAATTTTTGTTTCTTCTGATGACCAGGATTTGCCCTTATCTATCTATGAGGATTCTGATGCAGAGGACTCCATTCCCTCTGCTTCCCTTCCAGAAGATTTCTCTTTTGGTGAAGCTTTGCATACTCTTAGGGAGCATTTCCGCTGGGAAAGCCAGGATTACTCTGACTCCAAAAAGAGGCTTAGGGAATTCTTACTCCTACCTCAACACAAGCCTTTAGTTATCCCTCCTGTACTGGACATTGTAGATGATGCCTTCCTGGAATTTAGCCTGGCCCCAGATACTTGACTTCCGGCTCCCAGGAAACCTGACAGGTATTACAGAGTACCTGACTCTCACAAGTTCCTCTAAGAATCCTACTGCAGATCCAGAGACCATTTCACAGGGACGCAAAGCCATTAAGGCTACTACTGCCAAAGACCCTACACCCTCTGATAGAGATTCCGGGGCCCTGGACAGATGGGGTAAGAAGGTATACACTTCTGCTACTTTGGACATTAGGGCCTTAAACTGCCAGTTTCATATGTTAAAGTATCAGCAGCATATTACTGGATTACTTAAATAGAAAATGATGTTGATTCCTGACTGTGCTGAAAATAAAGAATTACAGGATTTAATACATTCTGCTGAACAAGTTGGTAAACATACTTTGCAATGTGGTTTTGATTCCTTAGAGACATCTTGCAGGGCTGCTGTCACTGGGTCTGTACTTAGAAGGCATGCTTTGCTTAAGGAGCAAACTTTGCCAGATGATGTTAAAGCTAAATTACCAAGACTGCCTGTTTGGCAACAAAGCAGAAGAAGTACTTAAAAAGATGGAGGAAAAAGCTAAATCTATGCAAACTGTTAAAGATTTCCTGCAAGTACAGCCTACCAGATTTAGTAGGCACTGGCCTTCTAAGAATTGGTCCTTTCCTTCCAGGCCTTCTCAGTCCAAACCCAGGACCAGCAGACCACCCAGGCTTCAGTCTCAAGGTACTCACAGGCTTAAGCAGTGGGGGCTCCCACTTCCAAAGCTGGAAGTAGTAAAACACCCCCCTATAGTAAACTGTCACAATGACTTAACCTTAAACCTTCCAAACCCTGCTCAACTGACTGTTCCTTTAGGGGGAAAGATCGCACTGCATGCAAAAAACTGGGAACTCATTACCCAAGACAAATGGGTTTTAAATATAGTTTCCCAATGATACAGATTCCATTTCCACTCCTTAGCAACCCCAAACAGTTGGCCAGACCTACCCCCAAATCAGTGGGCAGAGGCTCAACAGCAGGTTCTCTCTCTTCTAAGTATCAGGGCTATTCAACCTGTCCCAGAAGAGGAATGGGGACAAGGTTTTTACTCAAGACTTTTCCTGGTAACCAGAAAAGACAATTCCTGGTGTCCTATCCTGGACCTGTCTATCCTAAACACCTTTTTGGTAATCACAAAATTCAAAATGCTAAATCTTCATCAGCTGGTTCCCATGCTAGGCAAAAATGCCTGGTTGGCAACATTAGATTTAAATGAAGCTTACCTGCACATCCCAATAAGGGAATCTTGCAGAAAATACCTACGCTTCAGATCAGGCTACATGCACTATCAGTTCTCTGCACTGCCCTTTGGCTTATCTACTGCACCCTCGGTATTCACAAAGTGCCTAGCTCCAGTCATTGCATTCTGCAGGCAAAGAAATATTCAAATATACCCATACCTGGACGATTGTCTAATTCAGGCAGAAAGGCAGGACATACTATTAAATCATCTGGCATTTGTAAGGAAACTGCTAACCTCACTGGAGTACACCATAAACGAAAATAAATCACACCTAGTACCCTGCCAACAAATTGTATTCTTGGGAGCAAGCTTGAATACAACTTCCCAGATGGCCTACCTCACACCAGAGAAACAAGTTTATTTGACAGCCTACTTCAAACTACTGGCCACAAAGACCCAGCTTTCTGCAAGGAAAATACTGCAAGCCCTGAGGTTCATGGACTCTTGCATTCTACTAATTCCATATGCAAGACTGCATATGAGGAAACTACAATGGTATCTAAAAAGCATATGGTGTCAACATTCTCAGGACCTGGAATCAAGGATTCCTATCATTCCTTGTATAAAGACAGAGTTCCTTTGGTGGGCAGAGGCCTACCACCACAACAAGGGACTGCAATTCACTCTACCCCCTGCCGCCCAAACCCTAACAACAGACGCATCAGACTATGCATGGGGGGCTCACTTTGCAGGGCAGTGCATTCAGGGCAAATGGAACCCGAGTCAAATGCACCTGCATATCAATCAAAAAGAAATGTTAGCTGTACAGAATTCTCTGACAGCCTTCAAGGACCACATTCTTCCAGGACAATTATTGGTAAAGACGGACAACACCACTGTTATGTGGTACATAAACAAGCAGGGGGGAACCCACTCATAACCACTCTGCCTTGCGCTACCAAGTGCACCTACAAGCTGATTTCCTGCCAGGCAAGCTAAATACACTGGCAGATGACCCAAGCAGAAATCTCATGGACCCACACAGGTGGAAACTGGAGCCAAAGATATTCAACATTCTGAGAAACAAATGGGGAAGCCCAGAGATAGACCTGTTTGCCTCCCCTCAAAAGTACCAATTGGGCAAATTCTGCACACGGACTCCCCACAGTCAAGCTTGGAAAGTGGATGCCCTGTCCTTTACCTGGGAAAGCCTCTCAGTTTATGCCTTTCCCCCTCTGCATCTCCTCTCACAAGTTCTACTAAAGATCAAACAGGACAAACCAAGGACAATAATCATTGCACCAGACTGGCCACACCAACACTGGTACCCCCTCTTGCGCAGTATGTCACTACTTGAACCATGGCACCTGCCTCAGACTCCCTCCCTACTGTCCCAGCAGGAAGGCCAGATTCTGCAACCCCAGCTTCAAACCCTGAACCTGGCAGCCTGGCTAATTACCTGAGTTCTCCTATACCATCCCTCAGCAAGCAAGTGCTGGATGTCATCCTGGAGGCAAGGAGGCCTTGTACTAGAAAATCCTATGCTGAAAAGTGGAAAAGATTCTGTTCCTGGAGCCAGACTCAGGGGATGGGCACAACAGTGCCCAGTTTACTGCATATTCTTCAATACTTAACAGAGATGCTTCACAAGGACCTTTCTTCTCTTCCATTAAAATTCATGCCTCAGCCATTTTAGCACATTATAATACTGAGCCACCCCTCTTTTCTCACCCCCTACTGAAACAATTCCTCAGGGGGGACAAAAATTTAAGACTACCCAGGAGAGCTCCTACTCTGGTCTGGGACCTTAACTTTGTATTGGAAAAGCTCACTCTACCTCCTTTTGAGCCAGCTGCAACTGCAGAGTTGAAATTCCTTTATTGGAAAACAGCCTTCCTTCTAGCCATCACTTCAGCAAGAAGGGTGTCTGAATTACAGGGTCTCATGGCAGTGGAGCCTTTCATCATCTTTCATGCGGACAGGGTGTCCTTCAGGACCAGTCCTTCCTTAATGCCCAAAGTGGTATTCAGTGTGGCCCTTAATCAGTCCATTCACTTGCCAACCTTCTTTTCTAATCCACAGAACAAAGGGGAAAGGATCCTGCACTCCTTAAATGTGTACAGACAAGTTAGATTTTACTTGGACAGGACCAAGCCTCAGGAAATCTGAACAGTTGCTAGTTGCCTTTGCTGCAGGTGCAGAGGGGAAGGCCATTTCAAAGCAAACCATTTCTAAGTGGATAGGCCATTGCATTCATTTCTGCTATAAGCACCATGGAAAACCTACCCCACAGGGGATAAGACCCCATTCCACCAGGTCTACATCTACTTCTACAGCCTTTCTCAGAGGTGTTCCTACCAGGGACATCCTAGAAGCTGCTACTTGGAATTCTGTACATACTTTCACCAAGCATTACCACTTGCCAATTTTTTCCAAATCCAGAGCTTGTTTTGCCACTGCAGTCTTGCAGGGCCTAATAGCTGGTCCTAATGCTCAGTGATTGCCTCCTCCCTTACTTATCTTTGGGAATCTACCCAAATGTAATGACTGCAAAAATGAAACACATAGAACATAGTACAGTTGTCTACACTTACCATAAATGTAGATGTTCGAGTGTATTCACTGTTGCAGTCCTGATTACCCTCCCTCCAGCCCCCTGACTTCTATTGGCTATACCTCTCTTCTTGTTTACTATACTTAAGCTTTCTGGTGTATTTGCTTTTTGTTGGAGGTGTAATCTTGTATATAATTGCTTCCCATTGTGTGGGCACCTGACATCTGGGGCAAGAAAAACTGATGTAATGGCGTCGGCTGCATGCTTTATACCCCTGACTACCTGACGTCATGGAAGATGAGACAGCAGCCGATGCAGGACCTAAGACTTTGAAAATCAGGCCAACTGAGGGCTACCTGCAAGCAGATAACACAAATGTAATGACTGCAACAGTGAATACACTCGAACACCTACATTTATACTAAGTGTACACAACTGTACTTTTCTTTTACAGCATGGTCAAGTTCAGACCAGGATTTTTATTTCCCAACCTTAGTTGCACAGCCATAATATTGACTCTCCTATGCTGCTGTAAAACAGCATGATGCAGACAAAGAATGCAGTCTAAGATATTACTTGAAGGATGAACAGAAAGCTGGACTTTTTCAGTCTGTTGCCCCCTTATTTATGTTTTATTTTTATGACTATCATTTAATTGAGGCCTTTTTAAAACATTAATGCATGCATTATTCATATAAATTACATGGTGTTATCAGATATAGCAAATACCCTGCCTCTTATCATTTGTTCCTAGTGCAATGGTATGTGAATCTGTCGCCATCACAACATGTTTGATGAGTAAGTGATAAAATGGCTAATTTAAAACTAAATTAAAACAGCACCTTTCAAAAAAAAAAACTGCCTGAACTTGCTTTAGGTGTGCTGCATTCATTGCTTCTTTAGCAAATGTTTAAATGCTCCCTTGCTTTATGTTTAATATGCCTAAGGTTGAATGCTAAATGTAATTTATACATTGACAGGATTAACTGTAAACACTGTATATAACTTCCTTGCCTGCTATACCTATTTTCCTTGTAAACTGGAACTTTTATCTCCTGTGATATAATTATAACTCTGTGTACTCTGTTCTCTTTGAAGGCCACAGTTGTGTCTGAAAGGGATTAGTTGACTATTCTATTTACCCGGTTAACAAAATGAACTAGATAAATAAATTGGGGGTCTGTCTGTCTGTCCTCTCATCATGCAGCATACTTTGTTTATATCCCCACACATTCACAGTGGCAAACATCATGGTAAGCTACCAAAGTTACGTAAATATAGTAGACCTGATCTACTGAGTAGTAATGGCAGTTCATGTCTGACGCTTGTATGTACTGGTGGGTGCACTCACTTGAGATTCAAACACAATTCTTATTATTATTAAGGTGTTTGTTGTTCTTCTATCGGCTTTTCCTGGTTAGGGGTTGCCACAGCGGAACTCCGGTCCGCTAATGATTGGCAGTAGATTTTTACAGTGCCGAGGTGCCAGCTCGACGCCCAACCTCAACGAAGGCACGCCCATTCATGCATGTCTTTCGAACGCCACTCTACCGCAGGGAAGACATGCAGACTCCACACAGAAGGCGCTCCAGCCAAGAATCGAATGGGAGAACCTCTTGCTATGAGGCGACAACGCTACCGCTGCACCACCGTGGCTTACCTTATTATTATTATTAAGATATTCATTATAATATAAAGTAGACTGGTTTCTAGGCTTGCCATACTTGGATGATGTTGTGTTAGCTCCCCTAACATCTTTATTCTTACAGTTTTGCATTCACTCACTGACTATATAAAAACAGTATGCAGTAGTTCATTGAGTAATGAATATTGCTTGCATTATTTTTAAGCAATTATTTCTGATTATATGCTAATTTCATATCTTCTGAAAAGGATGTTTACAATGTAAGAAATATTCATTAGCATGTCTGCTATGTCACACATGCGTTAAGCTAGTTAAAATTCATATGAAAGAAAACTGTTCATAGTTGTAGACAGCACGGGTATAGACAGTCATATACCAAGAAAGCCATTGCGGATATATTAATTTTTTAATAGGGCAATATTTTCTCAGAACAAAGATACCAAATGTCTAAGCTTCAAACACCCAATTGATACGAAAGGGTGCAACTGATTCTTCAGAGAAGATGAATGTGTCCAAATCAGTGCATGCTTGCTACATTACTGCATCCTATTACTAGTTGTTTAACTAAATGTTTGTAATGCAATGAAAAAATGAATGCCGCATCTTTAACCCATACTTAAGATACATATTATAAAAAACAGTTTGTTATAAATGGACAAGGTAGTACTATAGGGGTTTGGTGTAAGAATCAGGAATATCTGACTAGTCACCTAGGATGAGGAGATAAACTATTTCAAATCTGGTCTTCATTTACAAAATTAACCTATTACCATGTATCACACATGAATATATGACATTATTTATCCCAAGTCCCCTGCCATTCACACCTAAATAAACACATGAGCTATGATAAGTGACAAACTTTACTGAACCAGAACCAGCATTAGTACAAACAATTCAAGTAAAGTATAAACAATGCTAATAATATATTGTAGCCACGGTGGTGCAGTGGTTAGCATTGTTGCCTCACAGCAAGAAGTTCTCCTGTTCGATTTTTGGCTGGAGAGCCTTCTGTGGAGTCTGCATGTCCTCCCCACAATCGAGTGACATTTAAAGACATGCAGGTAGGTGTGTGTGTGTGAATGGGTGCGCCTTCTTTGAAGGTTGGGCGTTGGGCTGGCAACTCGGCACCGTAAAAAAAAATAATACACTGCCAGTCATTTGTGTACCGGAGTTCCGCTGTTGTGACCCCTAACTGGGAAAAGCCGAAAGACGTTAGTTTTTTTAGCAAGAAACCATAACATTTACTAATATAGATTAAAGATGCATTCATTAGTGTAATAGAAACCATGCCATGAAGCATAATACAAACTGCTCATACCAGAATAAGAACAGTCCACAGCAGCATTGGAGACCACTCACTGTAACAAATATGAATGGATAGAAGAAGTAAAAGAAAGAATAAGAAGTTCAAATGTACAGGATATGAACTGAGATGGAGTAATGGCCAGAGAAACTGAAACAAAGTTAAGAAAAGCTCCTAATTGGAAAACCCCAGGCCAAGATGCAATACCTAATGTCCAGCTAGAAGTATTAACATTTTTACATGAAGATTTAACTATGAGTAGAACTATGTACAGTGGAAATAAAAAGTGTATACACCCCTGTTAAAATGCCAGGTTTTTGTGATATAAAAAAATGAGACCACAATAAATAATTTAAAAACTTTTCCCACCTTTAATGTGACCTATGACATGTACAATTCAATTAAAAAACATACAAAAAATATAAAAAATAAAAAATGTACAATAAGCTGGTTGCATAAGTGTGCACACCCTTAAACTAATACTTTGTTGAAGCACCTTTTGATTTAATTACAGCATTCAGTCTTCTTGAGTACACACCTGCCATCAATTAAAGAGACTCTGATTAACTCCAAATAAAGTTCAGCTATCCTAGTAGGATTTTCCTGACATTTACTCAGTTGCCTGCTACAGCAAAAGCCATGGTTCACAGAGAGCTTACAAAGCATCAAAGGGATTTCACTCTTGAAAGGTATCAGTCAGGGAAGTGTACAAAAAAAAATCCACAGCATTGGATATACCATGGAACACAGTGAAGACAGTCATCAGAAAGTGGAGAAAATATGGGACAACAGTGACGATGCAAAGAACTGAACGTCCCTCCAAAATTGATGAAAAGACAAGATGAAAACTGGTCAGGGAGGCTGCCAAGAGACCTACAGCAACACTGAAGGAGCTGCAGGAATTTCTGGCAAGTACTGGTTGTGTACTACATGTGAAAGCAATCTCCCGTATTCTCCATATGTCTGTAATATGGGGTAGGGTTGCAAGACGGATGCCTTTTCTTACACAAAAAAACATCCAGGCCTGGATAAAATTTGCAAAACAATACATCAAGTCTCCCAAAAGCATGTGGGAAAATGTGTTATGGTCTGATGAGACCAAGGTTGAACGTTTTGGCCACAATTCCAAAAGGTATGTTTGGCGCAAAAATAACACTTTGCATCACCAAAAGAACACCATCACCATGGTGAAGCATGGTGATGGCAGTGTCATGCTTTGGGGCTGCTTTTCTTTAGCTGGAACTGGGACTTTAGTCAAGGTGGAGGGAATTATGAACAGTTCCAAATACCAGTCACTTTTGGACCAAAAACTTTAGGTGTCTGCTAGAAAGCTGAAGCTGAAGAGGAATTTCACCTTTCAACATGATAATGACCCCAAGCAAACATCCAAATCAACAAAAGAATGGCTTCACCAGAAGAAAATTTAAGTTTTGAAATGGCCTACCAAAGCCCAGACCTAAATCCAATAGTAAATCTGTGGGGTGACCCGAAGAGGGCTGTGCACAAGGGATGCCCTCACAGTCTGACAGATTTGAAGCACTTTTGCAAGGAAGAGTGGGTAAATATTGCCAAGTCAAGATATGCCATGCTGATAGACTCCTACCCAAGAAGACTGAATGCTGTAATTAAATCAAAAGGTGCTTCAACAAAGTATTAGTTTAAGGGTGTGCACACTTATGCAACCAGCTTATTGTACTTTTTTTATTTTTTATATTTTTCCCCTAACATATTTGTTTGCTTTTCAATTGAAATGTACAAGTTATAGGTCACATTAAAGGTGGGAAAAGTTTTGAAATGATTTATTGTGGTATCATTATTTTATATCACAAAAACCTGGCATTTTAACAGAGTTTATAGTCATTTAGTAGAAAACTCAATCATGACAATGGAACAAAAGGGTAACAAAAAAATGTCATATGGAACAAATGATCATTTGTTGTTAAATAAAGTCATAATGAAGAACTGTATAAAGAATCTAAGTATGGCATGGATAGACTACAAAAAAAGCATTTGAGATTATCCCACATTCATGGATAAAAGAATGCTTACAAATGTGTATGATACAACCCACACTGATGGGGTACATTACAGCACCCATGAAACAGTATCAAACCACTTTGCAGTTAAAGGACAAATTATTATTCCAGGGACAAAAATTCAAAGGGGGATATTCCAGGGCGACTCTTTGTCACCACCGCTCTTTTGTCTTGTGCTTAACCCATTAAACTGTCTACTTAACAGATTAGGTCATGGCTACAATCTGGCTCCCAGAAAATAACAAAGTGTAAAAACTTCTCATCTTTTTGAGGATGATTTAAAACTGTATATTTCATCAGCTGAGGAACTGAAAGCACAACTGCAAGTAGTCAAAATTTTTTCACATGATATAAGAATGTCATTTGGTCTTGATAAATGTGCAAAAGCAACCTTTAAAGCAGGAAAGCTGCTCCACCAAGAAAACATCAGCCTGGGACAGGAATGTGATATTAAAGAACTTGAGCAAGAGGCCTGTCCAGTTAAACAACTGTTTTACCTTCAGATTTAAAATTCAAATTCAAATGTATTACGATGCTTAAAATCTAAGCACTATAAAAGAAAACATAATAAATGAATAAAACTTACAAAACTCTGTATTAATATGAGACTGGAATTCATAGCATCATTAGCAAGATAAAATAAATGTCTTTTAAGGTACCTCTTAAACTTTACCAGGGTGGCTGTAGGTGCTGTGTACAGGAGGTTCTAAACACATTGTCCCTGGAATGAGAAGAAACAAAGGGGTGAGGAGACCTAGCACATCACAGGAACCTTCACCGGTTACAGTGTGACAAAGTACAGCAACCTGGCCAGTTTGCAAAGGACCAACACTTCTTCCAGACAAGAAGGATCTATATTGTGTGTGGCTAGACTGGTCTATATTAATTCATGTCAGGTTCTCATTGAAAATAAATTTAAACAGGGAAACTAAGCACTTGGCCAAAACAACACCGCAACAGACACCACAGCATGTAAAACCCACCAAAGTGGGAGGCTGTGCCCCCCAACTATATATTCCAACTACAAGACTGCACTACAATGGGGAAAAGGGCAAATTTGTGCTGTTGGCTAACTGCTTCCTTTCCCTATGTAAGTATTTCATGGGTATGAACATTCACTGAAATGTATGTTTGATTGTTAAGGTTTGATGAAGAAAGTTTTGCTGAATTTAACATACAGTGAATTAATATAGACCCGGGGCTAGACATATTAATGCCATATCTTTAAAGACAATTCCCGGCACATTCACAAGCCAATGCAGACTCTGCAGAAGTAGTGTAATATGTTGGTAATTAGGTTAACCAGTTAGCAGTTGAGCTGCAGAACTCTGCATCAGCTGCAGATGGTTTAGTTTTAAATGTGAAGCCCAGGTAAATGAAACTATAGCGGTCCAACTGTGGTGTGACCAGAGTGTGTACTACCACAGAAGAGTCTTCAGGTGTGAAGAAGATACTTGATTTAGGTTATATTGCTTAGCTGGTAAAAGGAAACCCTAAGCGTAGCTGACACCTGGTCCCTTA
Organism: Protopterus annectens; assembly: GCF_019279795.1. NCBI lineage: Eukaryota > Metazoa > Chordata > Ceratodontiformes > Protopteridae > Protopterus > Protopterus annectens. The sequence goes on from NC_056743.1 coordinate 252,462,773, forward strand.
ATGTCAATCTATCATCAGGGATTATGCCAAGATCATGCTTCTTACAAACAAAGTCATGCCTGTCAACTCCACTGCACAAGGGTTCAAGACTAGACAAGTAAGTTTGTGCAGATGGGCACAGACTGCTATTGATGCAGTCTTATGTGAGTTAATCTTCAGAGAATTAGCATACAGTACTGAATGGATGGACTTAAAAATCATCTCAAAGAGTGCTGATTATTAATAAGTGCGTGGGTGATACCTACATAACAGTGGTAATAAAAACATTGTTGAATATGATTTCCTACTAGAAGTGTGCATACGGAATGCAGTAATGGTACAAATCTGGAGCCCTGTGGAACTCCACAAACTGGAGGAAAACAAAAACTAACCACAGACACTCCTTAGCATGACAAAAGACAATGCTGTAGGATATCTCTGTCAACCACATTAGTTTTTAGGTCAAATCAAGGAAGACCAAAATAGAATAATAAAACTGCTGTCTCACAGCCAGAGTTACCCTAGTGAGGGATACATATTTTTTGAAAACCAGATTGCAAAGAGTCATGAATTATGTAGTCCTTTATAAGAAACTGAATTGCATATACACCACTTTCTCTATAACATTACCAATAAATTGAAGACTACAGCTATGGCAGCAACATCAATTATAAAGATCAGTAGTAAACTTCTGCAAGATTGGGATACAAATGTCTCACATAAAAATATTGCAAAGGTTTGCAAACTAAAAGAAGTAGCGATGAGTTAATGGATAGCTGACCTCAGCTCATTTACACTAACCAAAACCAAGCAAGTTGGGCTAGAGTACAGTCTGCCAAAGACCACATGCATATTTTTGCCCTTTTTGCCTGTTGACCACAAGCGACCTCTTAGCCAGTCAGTCCACTTTTTCCACATCACCAAGGCAAGGGTCAACCGGGAGAGCCCATCATTTAGACAGTCAACAGGGTGTTTCTCAACTTTTCCTTTACATCCTACCCTCCACATACACCTAACTAAGCATAGAGTAGGGGAAATATAATGGGTTGTCCACAAGAGTCATCCCCTCATGAATCTGAGGGACAGTCCCTTCAAGCAGAACCTCCTACCCCTTAAGCACATGAAGTTGTTTTCCCAGTCATCACCAGGGAAATCATACCTATCCCATGCACACTTGAATTTACACAACCCTCCCTACTCTCTCTAGAGAGTTGAATGAGCCAAACCCTTTGCTCATTTCTCTCCCTGTCTGGTTCTTCCAATGCCAGGGCTGCTAATCAAACTCCAGTCAACTATGGTACAGTCAAGCCTCCATCCCTCTGTGCTGCAGAGCCAGGGGACAGAAAGGATACTAGGAAGCAGATTAGGAATTCAGGGTAACAGTGTCTGTATCACAGTCATCTGCAAAAGTCCTACCTCAGCTTATCCTGGCAGTGGAACCAACCTCAGGAACAAAAGCTTAGCTGCAAAAGAGTCAAACAGAGAACTCACATTCTTTAGATGAAAATGCTTTCTATGTAGACAAATATCCTGGATTATGTAGCCTATTGACTACCCAAAATAAGATGGCTGGTCAATTCATTCTAGAAAAGACCTTTTTAGGCAAAAACACTGCCTTTTTTATGAGAGAGAGCAATCTGCTTGATAAAATGCATAACGCTCATTAAGCTTACACTTAATGTCCATGATGCCAGTCTGCCACCATTTGAGCTTTAGTTTTTGCCTTGTTTACTTAAGCTGAGGATGGTCGTCATCAAACCAAGACCTCAGATTTCGCTAACTGAACAAGATACACATGAGCTGGGGCTAGTAAGTCAGGAGACAATCTCACAGTCCTATTAGAGGCCACAAGGTCTTCAGTAAGATTGCTGGCACTGGACTGAAAAAGAAACCACTGGAATGCAGGAATAAACTGGTAAGCAGGAATAAATTGGTCAGCTGTTGCAGCACTGAAATTCCTGCATTCCATGAGTTCAAAATCAGAGAGCTATATCTTGATTAAATTAACTACAATCTTAACCAGGTGGTTACCAGACAAACAAATCCATCAGCAAGTCAAAGTAAGTCACAGCAGACTTGAACACCATAAAGTGTGTCTTAAATGATAGGTCACAGTGATGACTACCAGGCATGCCTCTCAACTGTACAGATTTTTTGCAGAATGTCCAGATTTTTGCCTCATGTATTTGGCCCGTTTTCCATACAATTATGGTTTTCTGGCAAATTAGTGGCAAATCATTTAAGACTGAAGTTAGAAAATAATGACAGACATTTGAGTTTCAAACTTCATACCCTTCATAAAATTGATGCTAATGCAAAACCTGTTATTCTATCAACTTTCTAAGTTTGTAAGAGCAATATGTAAACATTGCCCCTATTTTTGGGCCTTTGTCCCACTTTTATAAATGGCCATGTCCAGATTTCTTACTCTAAGAGATTGAGAGACATGCTACCTGGTGAGACTAAGTCCCTTCATAATGCAAAGGAATCCATACACCAGGCCTATGTGATACTACATCAGCACAAACGCTCAAGTCACAAAAGAGCTACAAGATTAACATCCAAATAAGAAGTTAAACCCCTGGAGAAATGCCTTCCATAACCAGGTGGAAAGATCTACAAAGAGGATATTCTTCTTGGTGATGATTCCAGAGTATGAGATGTCTCTATAGTAATGCTCAAACCAGGAACCAGAAAGACAAACTTACAAGTAAAAACGGACAACTCCTCAAGTGCAAAATGCCATCCAAAGGACCAAACGAAGCAATAAAGTGTATAAACAAACACACAATGAGGGAAGTACTTCAGAGCTCAGACGACTGCATAAAATCCACATGGTTCTCTCAAAAGGATAAAAGTAAAATTTATTATTCTGAGCACTTTCATCTCATACAGATAAAAAGGGACTTCATCAGAGAAACGTAACACAGTTACATCACTTCCTTAAATAATCAAAGCAACTGAAACAATTAACAGGCAATCAAAAATTTAAGTAAAATATCCACTACAAAGAACACATCAAATAGTATAAATACTATAAAAATCAAAGTTATTAGACAAATTATCTAAACTATCGGGATTAATTACAATAAAATAAAATCAATAATCTTAAATCCTACAAAGGGATTTCAACTTTAAAATAGGTGCTATTGAATACATATCATTAAGGTCACAGGGCCCTGAAGCATGTAGTTTGATCTGTCATAATAGTTCCCTAAGTTCAAGGGTAGTTTTCCATGGACCACCCCTATGATTCTGCTTAAAAATATCTAACTCAAAAAAATTGAAAACTGTACCCTTCAGGGGAACGGATGTGTTTACATAATGTATAAGTTAACATGTGCTAGTTAATATATGCTTTTTGGTTGCATAAGCATGTTCATATATATGCTCCTATTTTGCCTGTATAAAAAATTGAACAAACTTGACAAACATTGCCATAAATAACACCCTTTGAACAGCAATTAATATAAGCCCATGATTTAACAAAACCGAAACCTCTGATGTTAAATCCGTTCCTTTCATAAATGAAAGAACATTGTGGGCATCTTCCACATTTAAATGTACCTACATTGACATGATTATGCATAGAGTTACCAGATGCTGTGTTGGGTGCACCCCCCCCCCCCCAAGATGTTCCATGTACTTTTAAGGCACCAATCTTTATGGTACACTATGGATGGAGCTGTACCTAGTGCTTCCTTATTGTTCCATGCCATATCAATAGTTTTCCAGTTTTTCCTAAAAGCAGCAGACAGCATCAGCGTCACCGTTGAATGTTACTACTAGACTAATGCTGTACTTACTGTTATGTTCCTTATCAAACCCTCTTGTGTACCTAGCAATGAAAGGAAAATACCTTCTGATCTTTTTTGATGGACCTCATCAAAAATGTTAGAAAGAAAATCCATGGGTTAACCCCTTCTACTAAACTCAACTTATCACTTTCCAAGTTAAATAAGTCTATAGTAGAGATCATCCAACACAGCCTAACTAACTAGGGCTTTCTTTGGATGATGAGGATGTTAACTACTGTTGTGCGACAAAGTGTTGGAATAGGTAGGTTTTTGATAAATATTAAAGACAAGTTTCTTGTTATTGAAATATTTGATGATCTGTACATCATTATAGTTTAATGAACTCATTGAAGAGTTAATTGTGAATTTAAGAAAATCAGTCATGTTTATTAATGTATGATGTTTATTAATGTATGAAAAAAACTTTTTTAAATGCTCCTCAGTGCCTTGCCAAAAGATGACCAAGTTATCCAGGTATCTGCCATACAGACACCAGGAATGTCAGAATTCAGACTGAAAAAGGAAAGTGTGCTCCCAGTGTGCCATAACGATTGTTACAAAAAAAAAACTGGGGTACAAGTGGCCCCCATTGCAACATCTGATTTCTGTTTGTAAAGCATGCTTTCAAAATAAATAAATTTGCTGTCCAAAACTAATTCCATGAAGGTACATAACACACTGACTAGGTTAGTGTCCAACATTTTAACATTAATTAAAAATTGTGGAACCATGCTAGACCTAGGTCATGGGTAATTACAAGAAAAACATCTTTGACTTCTATTGCACTAAAATTATTTCTTCAGAATAAAATTTCTGTTTTATGCTCTATAAAAATTCCCACGAATCTTTAAAAATAAGTTTCTCCTGATCAAGCACATTCTTTAACTTAACATCCATAAATTTTGCCATACCATAGGTTTTACATCCCTTAGCATCAACTATTGGTTGAAGGGGGGGGGGTCTGTCAGGTTTTTGTGAATTTCTAGGAAAAACAACATTCACAAATGAATAATCATGTGGAGAAATCTGTTCCTGCATCAGTAAATCGTAAACAATGACATGTTTTCTTGTATGCCAAATGAAACTTCTAGAGGCTTCTTCATACTGTTGTGTCAACAGTAGGGTTTCCATTCTTAAACTATAATCTAGACTACTCATAACAACCAGACCACCCCTTTATCCAGTTTCATTAACATATTTTTTCATACAAAAAGTTTTTAAGACAGCCATTTCCTCTCTAGATAAATTAAATTTAGTAGATCTATTTATTTTGGATAAAAACTGAACGAATGCCATATTTACAAAGCTTATTGAAAAGAAAAATAGTTAGATGCAAGGGAGGATTATAAATGCTAAGCATGTGTAAATATGTGTGTGTGTGTCTGTGCACTGTTCATTAAAAAAATAAAAGTGACAAATTCAATTTCCTGGTGTATAGTTTCATATTCAGGATAGTTCTAATCAAATCAGCCTTCCTAGTGGGTACAAAGGTTAAGCCTTTCTCAAATAGTGACACATGGTCAGGAAAAATATCTTGGTCACTAAAATTATAAATCTTAAGATCACCAACATCATTAGTAATAATCTTAGGGTTAATACCACTTTCCAGGGGTTCTGATGCATTTGCCTCCCCTTTTTGAGATAAAATTACCTCCCATTCTGATTTATCTGTTGCTGCTGAACCGGAGGGTGGTCGTTCTTCGCCTCTCTCTGATTGAGAAGCCTCTCAGACCTTCTCAGAACTGGGGGGACTAAAAGGGGTCTGTAAAATAATAAGCAGCAATTCATTATGTCTGACCAACCCACACCCCTCCTCATGAGGGTCATGATTAGTGTTTGTGGGTGATCTGGGGTAGGCTAAGTTTTTCTCATAAGTACCCTTGTCCTTCCATATCTTTCTCTCTTTTCTAGTCTTAATAGCAGTAACCACATTATCAGTATTAATAAAAATTGTATCATAATCAGATTTATGTAAAGAAAATAATTAAGCCCTTCTTAATATTAGTGTCCAACTGATTAATTTCTACTTCAAGTTTGTCCATACACTTTTGGTTTAATTTCATTAAAAGTTCCATTAATTCCCAACCATGTCTGTCAAACATGCTGAGAATTTCGTGATGTAGTTCAGAACCTTCAACTAAACTTGCTGGAAATTTCCAAAATTTTAATTTAAAACAGTTTGATTTTTATTGTATTTATACTATATGATGTGCTTTTTGTAGTAGATGTTTTACTTTAAATGTCTGATCACCTGTTAATTGTTTCAATCGATTTGATTATTTAAGGAAGTGATGTAACTGTGTTAAATTTCTCTGATGGAATCCCTTTTTATCTGTTAGAATGAAATTGTTCAGATTAATACTTTACTTTTATCCTTTGGAGAGAACCGTGTGGATTTTATGCAGAAATCACTGCTCTGAGGTACTTCTCTCATTGTGTGTTTGTTTACACTTTGTTTCATTTTGTCCTTTGGACAGCATTTTTCAGTTGAGGAGTTGAATGTCTCTGTAGTACACAAAACTACCTGAGTGATGACTGCAGAGTATTAGATGTCTCTGTAGTACACAGTGCTGCCTGCAGAATATCATATGTCGCTGTTGAATACAGTCCTGCCTGAGTAACGGCTGCAGAGTATGAGATGTTTCTGTAGTACACAGAGCTGTCTGAGTAATGGCTGCAGAGTATTGGATGTCTCTGTAGTATACAGAGCTGCTTGAGTGATGACTGCAGAGTATTAGATGTCTCAGTAGTACACAGAGCTGCCTAAGTGATGGCTGCAGAGTACGAGATGACTATGTAGTATGTAGTACACAGGACTGTCTGAGTAACGATTGCAGAATATGAACTGGCTCAGCAGTAGACAGCACTGTCCGAGTGACAACTACAGAGTAGTAGTATACAGTGCTACTTGAGTGATTACTGCAGAATGTGAGATGGGACTGTTGTATATAGTATGCAGCACTATCTTAGTGATGACGCAAAGTACAAGATGGCTGTCTAGTATACAGTAAAGATTACAGTATATAAGTTGGCTCTGTAATATGTAATGCCTGAGGAAGACAGCAGAGTAAAAGTGAAAACCCACTACTGCATTCCAGTGCACAGTGAGATGGGGGAGTGATCCTGGCCACAGAGTGGGGTACCTCAGCTAAGCAATGCAAGTGTCTAGAAGCTTGAGTAGCAAGGTATTGAATGCTCCATGCTCATGACCCAACAGGTGAGAATTGTTAGGTGTGTAAGGAAAAATTTCTAACTTCTCACCAGAAAACAGGCACTGCCTTCAGTTCTCCCCTCTCTCTCTCTCTCTCTCTTTCCATCTCCTTATCTCCCTGCACCTACCAGTGTCCACTAGGGATGAAGTAGAGGGCCAGGTGGGATTAGGGCTGAATGGTTGTAATGCGGGAGTAAAAAGAAGATTTAAAAAAAAAAAAAAAAAAGCTGCAGAGCACATGTGATGCCCCAACACTGACCCGGTAATCAGTATGAATAAAACTGTCAGAATGATCACCCTCTGTAAATTGTGGAAGAAATTTACTGACCTTTGTTGCTTCTGGGGTATGGTTACTCCCTTCCCCATTAGCTCTATGACTCTGGTGAAAAGTCAGCATCTCCTTCTCATGTTGCTCTGCCTCTCATTCTCCTCAGCTTCTAGACATCTCAGTTTCTCATATTCTTTGGCCTCCAGACATCTCAGTCTCTCTGTGCTTCTGTTTCCAAATGTTTGGTCTCCGGTTTAAGTCTCTTTAACTCCAGACAGATTTTTATGTCCTCTGTGGAAAGCTTGAACTGTCCATTTTCTGAGAGTTGTACCTCCCCAAGGCCAGTCTGATTGTCCTCCTGGTTGCTGATGTGTGATGCAGCTGTGACTAAGGCTGCAATCATCTCTTCTTTAGTCAGGGTGGCATGTACCAGTCCTTTGTCTTGGCACATCTTAGCCACCTGGCTCCTTGTCAGCTTGCTATACTCCTCTGCTGACATCCTTGCCTGGTCTTCCTGACTAACTAAGCTAATAAAAAAATAAAACTATTGTGATATGAAACTTTGAATGTTCACTGTGTGGCTGATTGAGAGTACAAACGCCTTCTTTAGTGATCACTATTTACACGGTAAAGGAATTCAATATCCACACCACTGAATCCTAATATGTGGGTATCCCACCACTGTCAAGCAGTATATGTGATGTGGATATCCCACCACTACCCACCAATATATGTGACGCCCCAACACTGGCCCAGTAATCAAGGAGCCTCAGTCGTCACTACTGCGCCAGTGGGGAATGTACATTGGGAGAATGACAAGTACACACACAGTAAAGTGCAATTTCCCTTAAGAGCACACAGAGAACACAGGCTGTCTAGGAGCTGCTTTCTCACTCTTTCTCCAGATCCCCAATAAGACTCCCCACTGGCACAGTTATTGAGTTGAGATCTCAGCTGAGTTGCCAAGCCAAGACCTCCAGCACCCTCTCTGTCCAACCAGTGCTTTGTGTCTCTGCCCGATTAACTGACACACGCACTCTTTGAGATTTGATTTATACACAAACACACACACACATCTGGGAAAGGCTGCCACAGGTTTACTAGCTATGCCCCCTTTTGCCCAGACTATTAGGTAGTTATTACTACCACCAGCCAACTCTTTATCAGCTACTTTAAGGCCCTTAACAAAGGGCGTCAAATCTTACTGTGTAATGTTACTATTAATCCAGATGGTAATTTGACCAAAAGCAAGTCTATTAGGAGTTGCCCACAGTGTCACCAAATAAATATGCAAGTACTCTCAAAACTTAAATATGTCTCACAAATATCAGCCACAATTAAAGGTTTAAATATATTTAATAATTAAACAGTTACAATAGTGCATATACATTTCTGATCATCACTTTATAAAATATCTGTTCAGCACATGTCTGTACAATATGACATACAGTTTTAACACATCTGTAACACAAGCATCTTACATGAGCACGTTGACATTCACAAATGACACACAACTACTTACAAAATTCCAGATAGCTGGGCTGGCAGTATCTCCTTCTGTCACACTTCTATATAAATCTTATTAATATTCACAAATGACATCTAATTATTTACAAAATTCCAGCTAGCTGGGCTGGCAGCATTTCCCTTTGTCACAGCACAAATCAAGACCATTGCAAAAATAATGCAGCACTGGTCTGAAAGGCCACAGTCTTTGAACTGTGTTGGACATGGTGTTAAAACCTTTTGTATTAAATTTGAAATCTTATGTTAAGGATAGCATGTCCTTTTTGCAGGAAGTCAAAAAGGTAGCTAGGCAAGAGTGCTATTTTGTCACTAGAGTGGGTGGCTATAGTCTTTATTCTTACATTTCTCATGATTTGGGACTCCATTCTCTTTCAGACTATATTAAAGATTCAGTAGGCTTTTTTGAAATATTACAGATGTTAAGATTTGGTATGAAGCATATTTATTGTTGGGGGAAAAACCTTTTACAGACAGGTATGTGAGACTTCTATAGGTTTAAAATGTGTACTGCATTGCATTAACCTGTTCAAGGGTAAATTTGAGGAGTCAGTAATTTATGAATTTGATTACTATAAGGAAAATGTTTTTTTGTTTACAAAAGGTGCATTGATGATTTGTGTTTTATAGGTAAGGGACTCAAGGAACTGTTTACGGCATGGATTTAGAGTAACAGTTTTGGGTAATAATTTAAATTTGATTTACGGTTGCAGATTAAGAGTGGCTTTCCTTTTGGAGGATATTTTTTTTCAACCCACGGTTTTGGTTCCTTTTTTTTTTTTTTTTTGGTTCTCCTTTTTGGGTTGGGGGCATCAGTTGACCTAGCTGTGATTCTGTGACTCTGTCATTGGCTAAAAGAAAAGCATATCACTGTGCTGCCCTCCACCATAATGAATAAAATATTGACTTTTTGTTCAGATTGCTTTTACTTTTTTATTTATTTATTTATTTATGTATTTACTTACTACTATTTCTCTCAAGACTTGTCAAATTTTACTAAGTAACTGCTATCCCCAGTTTGCCAGACTTCTCAGACACCAACTGAAAAGTAATCCCATACTGCCTTTAAAAGTAATCAATGGGACATACAAATCCAGAACACTGCATTGATGTCCTTTCATGAACATCAACAGCAATGGCTTCAGATATCTAGTTGCTAGAAGATATTTTAGGTTTAACTTATATTTCACTTTCAGCACTTACTATAGAGTTTTTTTTAGTTAACTGGACCGTGCTGGGCTTTCTCTACTGCAAAGAGTTTATAGCTTCTTAGGTGCATAGATTAGTACTAGGCTAACTGCCCTTTGGGCCATTTCAGCCTAACCAGCTACCCTATGTGAGAATCAAACCCTGAACCTTGTGTCTATAAGGTAAACACCTTAACCATTATGCCACACACAGACAGACAGACACACAAATGCATGCATGCGCACACACACACACACACACACACACACACACACACACACACACACACACACACACACACACACACACGAGCCAATCATGCTACTGTTCCTCCTATCAACTTGAGTAACACAGTTACACTAGCACCTACAAACATACAGACACAGATGCACACACATCTACACACACTTGCACACAAAGTCAGTCACACAATCATCCAGACAGCTGAAATTATGTACCTACACACACACAAACACACACACAAACACACACACAAAGTCAGTCATGCAATCATCCAGACAGCTGAAATCATATACCAACACATGCATGCACACACATACATAAAAACACACACACACACACACACACACACACACACACACACACACACACACACAAAGTCACTTATGCAATTATCCAGACAGCTGAAATCATGTCCCAACACACATACATACACACACATGGACATGGACAAACACCCACAAAATTATTCACGCAATCAGTCATGTATCTACACACACACATACACACAAAGTCACTCACTCAGTCATCCAGAGAGCTGAAATCATGTACAAAGTCACTCACGCAATCATCCAGACAGCTGAAATCATGTACCTACACACAGACAGAACACACACGCACACACACTCGGACACACATATATCCACAAAATCATTCACACAATCATCCAGACAGCTGAAATCATGTACCTACACACACACACACACACACACACACACACACACACACACACACACACACAAAGCCACTCATGGAATTATCTACACAGCTGAAATCATCTACACACACACACACACACACACACACACACACACACACACACACACACACACACACAAGCAAGCATCCAGACAGCTGAAATCATGTATCTGCAAACACAGACACACACACAAAATCACTCACACAATCATCCAGACAGCTGAAATCATGTACCTACACATGCACACACACACACACACACACACACACACACACACACACACACACACACACACACACACACAGGACTTTGCAGTACTTACCCATGTACTAAAAGCCCTCTCCTGCCGATGAAGTAATAGGTATATTCTGTCAAAAGACGATGTACACTTTTTTGCTACACATCCGGCATAGCGATGTAGAACTATTCTTTTAATTGTTCTACCTTGCTATGCCATTCTTGGTTAAAATCTCTGTGGTAGAGCACATGGCTAATTTGCATTAATAGCACCCCTGAACTTTGCTGCCTTTGCCAGAAAAGCCAGTTTCACAATACATGCCATTGCTTTTGTGCTGTTGTTGTGATACAGCAGTCTCTTAATCATTTAGACATAACACACTGTGCAGTCCTGCTGAGAATATTATTGTAGGGTTTGTTATTTGTTTCTGAATCCCAACCATTGTCTGGCAGGTAGTTCAGAGGATTAAGGCTGTGCATTGTTAAACAGCTGCTGCTTGTAGTTCAAGAGTTGACTCCCTCAACCTCCATTTGCCTATCATGTGACTCCGAGCAAATCACTTATTGAGAATAGTGCTCCTGGTCACCCTTGAAAATGGAAACTTATATACAGTAAGTTTACCTAGTTAAAAAAATAAATAAAATTTGAAAATAATATGATAACATGTATAAAAAGTAAGAAATAAGGGGTCTATATCAGTAGACTGAAGTTTCAAAACTTCGAATCTGATATGGTCAACACCATATGATTGAAGTCTTGAAACTTCAAATCTTTTAACGGATATCTCTGTACAGCACGGAAAGAGAAGTATGTTTAAGTAATGGGGGTGTAGGGGGGCTTGCCCCCCTGCTTAGAGAATTTAAATGGTTTGTTTTTGTAGGTTGTTGTGTTTTATTATATTTTCAATGTTTCAAAACTTCGATTATATGGTGTTGCCATATCATATTCAAAGTTTTGAAACTTCAGTCATGTAATACAGACCCAGAAATAAGGTATCACATAATAGTTTTATCACTATATTGAAAATGATACAATAAACATGATTTTATATTGCATGGTATTTATATATTTAATGACAAAACTACTAGTGATAATGTGAATAATGTATTAGTTTTGCAAGAAATGAAATTACAGACTATGTTAAGCACACATATTTATCTATAACTTATTGATAAATTATTTCATATACATCTACTGAAGTAGATGCCTGTTCATTTGTATACGTAAATGATGGGCTTCCCTACCATTCACCAACTGTGAAATCAGCAAGATTATGACTACATAAGTTCACCTCTCTGATGCTGAAGTCCTCAGTCACTGTTCTTTACTGGAAACCACTGGTGATGGTTATTTTCATTTTTGTACAATTTTCCTTACCTTGTGGTTGTGCAACTATAGAATTAGTAAACATATTAAGTAAAAGTTACATGCAGGGTGACATCATTCACATTGGGGATGTAGGGGGCTTGCCACCTGCAAAAGAAAGCCCCTTATGTCTCATTGAGTTGAAGGTTTGACCAACTGTTTTCATTCAGTGAACCGTTGTTGACTTGTAATTTAATGAGACATAGGTGAAGAATAATTGAAGTCACCTGAAATTACAGATGACTTTAAACATACATACTTATATACAACTTGCTGATAGACTTTTTCATATATATATATATATATATATATATATATATATATATATATATATATATATAAATCAAAACAAAGACAAATCCATTTATATAACTGAAATGACTTCTTTACTAATTTGTGTTATATGACTGCTTATTTTACTCTTTTAAAATTGGTGCATTTTTTCTTTGTTATCCAGAGAATGTGTTTGCATTAGTATAAATATATTGACATCTTTATTATTAAACTTTTTTATTTTATATAGCAGCCTTGCATTTACATGTGCTTATACTGACCCATGCTATGAAGCATAAATCTGTTAACCATTGGTTATGGGATTCTTTTTTCATTTGTAGTAAATTTCATCAAACTAAATAAACTTCCCTAAAATTCTGTGACTTCAGAGAATGCTGTATTAAGTAAGGGGTAAAGCACCAAAACCCCTAGGAATGTTTGTACTGCCCACTGCTTTACTATACTTGTAATTTAAGTTTGTCTCTTTTTCATCACAAAGAGATGATTGTCGATGAGAAGAGAAACACAGAAGTCCTCCATAGTGACACATTTCTGTTTACCTTCTTGTGCAAATAAAAACTCAGTGACTACTTTCTTTAGCAGGGTCTAGAACTGGAGTTAGGGTCAGTAGTAACAAGGGTTTGGTACAGGCAACATGTGATTAGCTATGAGTAGCTACACATGCTTACCGTATTCTTTCTCACAGAACTGCTTATGCACCAACACATACAGATGTTATGCCACTTCTCCCAACCAGTGACGTGAGACAAATTGCATTATACTTGGCCCACTGAAGGTACCATTATTCCGTAGGCCGTGGAACCCCTGCCTCACCAGTGTAGAAAGCAGCCAAATGGGTACTTGGCCTAACTTTCCTTAACTGGTCCTGCTGATACATGGGTTGCTTATGAACCTACATCATCAAGATCAGACATTGCTTTCCTGGGTGCTGGTTGTAATTCCAGGGGCTGTAACTATAATAATCAGAAGAGCTATCTTGCAATAATGACTGTAGGGGAATATGTCATATATTTGCACTTGCGCCCAAAAGTTTCAGGCAGGGGTTGGCTTACCTCAAATATATCTATATATTTAGAAACTGTACTAAGACCTATAGTTGACTCTATTCCTACCATTCTTAAAGACACTTATCATTTGTTGAATGACATCAAAAGCCTTGACTTAGAACATACAGCTGTAATGAGAGAATGTATTCTAGAAACCCTTGATGTTAAAAATCTTTTTACCAGCATACCCAATGAATATGGCTTGCAAGCCATGAGGGAAATATTGAACTTGGATACTGATTTTGACACAGATGAACAGATTTTATTATCCCATCTCTTAGAGATGGTTCTTGAAAATAATGTATTTATGTTTGCAGATAAATATTACTTACAGCAATGGGGTGTTGCCATGGGCACCCCCGTTGTGAACACTTATGCTAATCTAGTAGTTTTTAATTGGGAGAAGAATAATCTGGTCAACAACAATATCTATCAGAGGAAGGTCAGAATGTATAGAAGATTTGTAGATGACGTTCTGTTCCTCTGGGAAGGAACTCATAATGAGTTTAATGATTTTTTAACATATTTAGAATCCACTACGAAGTTTTTAAAAATTTACTATGGAATGGTCGAATACCCAGATCAGTTTTTTAGACATCAATATTTTTATTAATGGAAATTATCTAGGAACCACTTTGTACAGAAAGTCATGCTGGAAGAACACGCTTTTACATTACAACAGCATGCATCCCAGACATGTCTTCCCGGGCATTGTCAAGAGTCAGTACATTAGGATAAAAAGACTATGTGATAATGAAGAGACATTAAGTAAAGAAGCAGACAATATGGAGAGTTTATTTTTAAAAAGAGGTTACAATGAAAAACTAGTGCATAATATAAGGAAGGATATCCTTTCAATACATGAATGTACAGAAGAGATAGTAGAATACCATGAGGTACCATCCAGAAATTGGAAAATAAAAAACTCTAGATCAAATCATAAAGATAATAGAGTTTCCTACACTATGCAATTCACGAATGATAACTTTGATCTAAAGAACATAATTATGCAGAACTGGAAGATTCTAACTATAGATGAAGCCGTCAGAAATATTGTGGGTGAGAGACCTAGATTCATTTACAAAAATTCGCCTAACCTTAAACAACTATTATGCTTTAAAGAAAGCAAGAATGTACCTTTTAAACAAAATCAATTTAAGAGTGCAGGTACTTTTCCTTGTATGAAATGTAGAATGTGCCAACATATCAGTGATATACAGGTGTATAAACACCCTAAAATGAGCATCATGTTTAAACCAAAATTTTATGCAAACTGTGATTCTATGAATCTAATATACCTAGCAACGTGTACAAGATGTGATGCCTTCTATGTTGGACTGACAAAAAGGAAGTTCAAACAGAGGATTTATAACCACATCTACGACAAAAAAAAGAATAATGATCAAAATGCTCTGGCTAAACACATACATGAGTTTAGAGAACACAGTTTTAAATTTAAAGTATTACAGTTGGTAGGCTTGAATAAAAGATGGGGCAATAATGTAAATACTCTAGCCAACATTGAGTTGACATGGATTTTAAGACTAGGAGCTCACCTACATCCAGGTTTAAACCAGAGTATTTGTATCAAACCAGTATTAGATGGCAGGATGTACAAATAGTGTTGAAACAGCATTCTATTCTGCTTCTTATTTTTATTTTATCCTTATTCTTATTTCGATTCTTATGATGTCATTGTTACCTATTTTGCATTCAAATGTTTATGTATTGTATATATTTATTAAGAATATATACGTCTATTTATCTATAGATTTGATTGCATATTTATTCATTCACATATTCATTAATTTATTCATTTGTTCACTACTATCGTATATTATAATTGTTGAGATATACATTTATATACTAACACAGTTTTATAAAATATATATTTTTATATTTTTATATTTTCGAATGTTCATACGTCTACATCTTTGGATTTTACTTTTTGCATATATAATTCTTTATTTTTAGTGTAATATAATATCACATAAGAATAAGTATTTTATAGTATCTATAGTGTTTTACAATAATATATAATAACTTATGATATCCTTATGAACAGTATTAAATACAACATACACTACAAATTCTTAAGATTCCTAAGTTTTTAGACAAATAATTTTAAAATTTTTAAGACTTTGAGAATATTTACATATTTATAAACATATACATGTATAATATAATACATCATATTTTATATGCTTTATACACTCTCATATATAAATGCATGTATTTTTATGTTTATACGCATTTTTTATATATGTTTAAAATGGTCCATTGAATAATCAATTGAATATAATCTATATATATTTTTTATATTATGTATATATACATAACATTTGATATAGTCTGAACGCAGTTCTAATTTTATATACGTAATTTGATGACTCCGAAATGCACTTTAAAATGTCTTGTAATGAAATCCTAAGATTTCAAAATGGGCTTTAGAACGTGCTCTGATTGATTTGGTTCTTATTCAATTAATTATGTCAATTGATTAATCAGTCTAATTCTACTGGGTATATATATTCCTAACAAATGTAATTGAATGTGAAGATCTGAAGAAGCGCACTTTGGTGCGTGAAAGCGCTTGTCTGTGTTTTATAAATAAAGAAGTTTGTTTATGGAGTATTGAAGTCTGCTTCGTCCTTCCTGGATGCTGAATCCTACAGTGTTATTATATTACATTGCCTTTTTGCTTGACTGGAGGATTCTGTTGGGACTATCCGGTATTATTTCTACATTGCTATATCTTAGAGTATACCCTTCAAAAATAGCTTAATCGTGAAGGAAGAAAAAATTATGAAATGCCATGTTGCTCCACTAACACAAAATGCAAAAACACTAGAACACAGACATAAAGCAATACCTTTTATTGGACCAGCATAAGTTTTGCAACCACCTGGGGTATATGCTATTTTGTCAATAAGACATGCACACTTTAAATAAAAACAACAGCATAAAATAAGCTAAAACATACCGAAAAGTTTGGTGCACACTGAGTGTTTCTCTTTACTAAGGATCCTTTGTCTTTTGCAGGAAAACATTACAACACTGAGAAAAAGAAAAACAGGTGACAAGAAGTGAGAACAATCTACGTGTTATGTATATGCATAGAAACAACACACATGAATGTTTTTATTCTGTTTAAAAACAATGTTATGCCTAAGCCCCTCTGCTTGATTTTTCACATAAGGATATGTAAGCACATTTAAAAATCAGACATAGTTGACGAACATTTGAACATTACAGGTAAAGGCAAAAAAAAAAAAAAAAAGAAAAAACTTCTGTAAAACCATGCAAAGAATAAATCAAGTTTTCATGATTTAATATAATTTCATTAGACATAATGCTGAGGGCTACGTTTTAGCACTGTTGGATTACTTAAACTCCTGTTTGCTTATTTTATATATTAGTGTGCTACTGTTTTGGATCTTGTTAAAAGTTAAGCATGATGACAAAGGATGTATTAACTTCTTTTATTCAACTAATACCTAAACATCTCTTATGTTGAATTTATTTAACTTTATGCATCAGTGATGGACTGACATCCCATCCAGTATTGTTTCTCTGTTTAACATTTGATGAGTGCTAGAACTTTAGTTCCTTGTGACCCTGAATAAGACAAAGTAGACACAGGAAAACAAAAGAATAAACTATATGCATTTGTTGACTAACAACAGAACACAGAAACTATATAACAAAAGAGAAAAAACATTGCTATATAATTTATACACTGTATCCTGCTACAACTAACTGTGATAAATTTAGCTCATCGGGAAGGAAGAACAGCATCAGTCATTGTAAGGTTTGACATGAGATCTTGCTGACAAAGAATATTTCAAATAATCTCAAAGTCTTGTACTCTTATTGCAATAGGACTAAACATATTATCATTAGCACACAGCTTAAAATGTTTGCCAAGTTGTTAGTGCTTTAGCTGTTATACCTTTTATATTTAGTGATGCTTCTCTATGTTTTCTTCTTTCAGGATATTTTTAGATGTCAGTTGTATTCATAATTAGACATATTTCCTGGAAATAACTGTAGTATTGGCTTACAAAGTTTTCACCATCTTAAAACTGCCATCAGTACAGACCCTGATAATGTTCTGGGATTTTCTCTGAAAATACTGTATGTATCTTGACTCTTATCCTACTGCAAGTTTTTAATGAATACTTTCATAAGAGTTACATTCCATCATGCTGGAAAGTGGGTTTGATGATTATAGATCACAGAGGTAGTGACTAGATTGTGGCTGGAAATTACATATCTTTTAGTCTAACTTTGATCATTGGTAAAGGGCTTGTATGCATACTGCTAAAACTCTACCCAGACTTAATCTTGTATAACCCAGCCTTTGTTTGCAGAATTTATAAATTTAATGAAATGTAATTGTGTATTAGGTAAGGGGTTACCAGAGAATGCTACTTGACATTTGGTAGTATTCCACGTTGTCATATTATATGTGGGCTTATGGGCCTGGGAGCTCATCCTTACAGTATAGCTTGGAAATAAACTTATCCGAGAGTTTGTTTTTTGAGTTTAAAGAACAACCCAAAGTCACATTAAATAATATATGGTGTTCCTCTTAGATCAGTTTTGGAACCTGTATTATTTAACATCTTTGTGACCACCGTGACTAGTAAGAATAATATCTGGTATAGCAAGTTTGCAGATGGTAGCAACATTGTTCCAGTTATTACTCGTCTTGATAAACAACTTGTGATGCAGAGGTGCTCAGACTTATAAATGGTCACTTGATAGCAGTATAGCTTTTACATCAAGAAGTTCATTGATAATTAAAGAATGATACACAAATCGGTATACATTATTCTGTAATAATATGGAATTCTGTGCTCCTTCTTACTGTGATGTTAGTAATCAACAACAAACAGCTGACAGTGTCTTACTGTTACTATAAATGTCTCCATCTAAATTAATTTAGTACATCATGTTCAGTGATTATGCTAGGAAATCAACAAAAAGCTAAGTTTGTTATGCACTTTTCTGACATAAAAATATAACAGCCTTATTATTAGGGTTGCCAGGTTTCTTTGTGGCTAAAATCGGACTAAGGTCACGCCCCTCACATCACTCATAACTCCACCCATTCCCACCCCTCTCCCAACCATGCCCCTCCCATTTTGTGACATCACTGTGATGTCAGCTGAACAGAGGGAATACCCTCTCTTGACACTGCCAAAAGCAGAGGTAATGTATTAAAAAAAAAAAAACATGAACTTCCAGACAAAAGTTATAAAACATGCTCCATGTTAGGTTTGGGACATGTTAAGTTTAAAAAAAGAGTACAGTAGATAAGACATGCATCAACCTGGACAGCAAAGAAAATCCTGTACCATACCTGTCCTTACTGAAAGGGTTTAAGGCACAGTGTGGAACAAAACATTTATATACAAAACTATACAAAATAATTACCACAGGGAAAGCCAAAAATATACATAAAATTGTATACAAAGCAGGAGTCAGTCAACTGAACAGTGCTAATGTAATGCATGCAAGACCCAAATTACTGCAACTGCACAAGGACAGACACCTAGCCACAGTCTCCAAGCCCCAAGACACTTACATCTACAAATGGACAAATGCTGAAGCAGCTCGCAGTTGAATAAATGACAATTCTAATTACCCCTAACCTGCCAGGATAGCCAATTCTATGATGCAATGACACATTCCACACCACAGCAACTATAACAATAAAGCTGTCTTTTTTATTTTAAAATCTAGTCCTTTCTGGGCTCTTCCAGCACAAAATTGCCAGATGGTTTTAGGAATGGGAAGCAGTGTTCCAAATATAGAAGCACACATTATGTCGAATCAAACACTGAAGTCACCCTCATGGTAAAGCCATCCTACTCCAAATAATGCCAAAAATGCTATTGGTAGCACAGATATAAATCTGGCCATCCTGTTAACTACAGTTAGGAGGTTCCCTGAGTTTAGGCAAAAAGACCGCAATAACCAGTAGGTATACTCTATTCCCATAATCAAAAAGCCTATGCCAATGACCCTTCATGATTAGTGAGGAAAATAGTTTGTAGCTCAGTTTAAGTTGTATTAATATTCCATTAAAAAGCCTTGCACGAGTTGCATTAAACCAAACCCGGAGGTATTTGACCCAAACTACCATAGCTACAGAGCTGACCTATTTTCAGTTACTTTCTCAGGGTGCCAAAAATCACTGTCACTGATTTCTTTGGTATTCTCTTCATAGCAGCGGCAGCCTCACAAACACACACACACACATCCCTACCTCTCTGAATTTGTCCAACCATTTATTGTTGTTGTGGTCCGCTGTGAAGTCCAAACTCCAAACGTCTTCTGGAGACTGGAATTCAAATTCCACCGTGCGGTCGGAAGATAAAGATGTCATGTAAGCAATTTCAGCTTCTTCCGCATCAGTGCGTGCGACCAGACGCAAAGGGTGTTCTTAAAGTAGAACACCCTTAAAAACATTTTTTTTTTTTAATTAAATGAAAAGATTTTATTTTTTCTAGACAAGAAAAGGCAGTCGCCGTTTTCCAGACAGGGTCCCTTATTTCTGGACAGTCCGGAGTCAGGTAATGGCTCTAATTATAGCCAAAAAGCACACCAGGACTAAAGGCAATAAGGAGGGGAGAGAGACAGTAAAGATGGCATGGGAGAACCGCTTGAGACCATGTCAGTGGCACAAAACCCGGACTTCATGTGTCCGGCTTTGAATAAAATTTGTAACCGGACAATTAGTCAGAAAACCGGACAGTCCGGTCAAAAACTGGACACCTGGCAACCCTACTTATTATGCATCTTTAAACTTGTTATGATTTAGTTTTGTGATGCAGCACAAATGGCAGCCATCAATTATAGCATTAGAAACGTCTGACAGCTTTACAAACTATAATATCCTTCACTGGGGGAGGGGGTGGTATGTAGCACACTGAATTGTTTAACAGCTTTTAATGATGTTGACTTTTAAAGATACATTTCTTAACTTCTGGACTCTGTTTGGCAGCACTGTTTTATATATTTTTTTCTTTTTTTCTCTTTATAACTGGCAGTATATCAAAGTACCTAAATCTCCTTTTAGTATAAAAAGTTATGACCAGGCTTCTCTGATCATAACCAAAATGTTAAGCATTCTTGAACAGGATATCAGTATTTACCGTTTGTGTTTCTTATCTGTCTGGTTTTGAGTTGAATTTCTTAGCATATATTTCTTGAAAAAAATAATAAATTCATTATTATCAGAAAGCTGATTGTTATCCTCTATTTTATGTTTTGTTTTCCTCCTGTGGCTGATCTAGTCACACTGGTGTCACTATATAACATCATTACTGTACCTCTACCTCAACAACCAGTAAGATCACTTGAATTAAATTAATTAAATATACAGTTTACATTTAACCATTAACACAGAGTGCAGACATAAAAAGTGGTTAATGACTGAATAAACCTAAACAGGGATAGCAACTTACTGATTTTCATGTAAAGAAATCAACCAAAGCAAAAATGCAGAATTATTCCAAACTAAACAAATATTTCTAAGTACAGCCTGTAAGGGGCAGCAGGACAACATAGTTCCTATACCAGATTTTGGTAATCCTGGAACCAAACACATCAAGCATCACCCAGGCAGCCATATGAGTGCCTTATGTTGTCACCAGTATCCTGGCAAAGACAGTTTTATTCATTTGTGAGCCTAACTCCCATCCCTGGTGGTAACTCACCTCACCAAAAGGGAAGCTTATACCCCCAAAGTCCAAACATATATTTTCCCTCAAATGTACCAATAGGGGCTACCATCATCAACTTAGGCAACCAAGCCTATGTTCTGCTGATGTGCATCTCTCACTGCTTGATGAGCAACCATTGTCTAGGTGGGTACTGTAAGTGGAGCTATAGCACAAGCTAGGTCATAACCAATGTTTCTCTCTTCCAGGATGAGCACATCAATCCTTCCTGCCTGCTTCATCAAACATCCAATTGCTAGTCAAATTTGGCCCACCTGATCTGCAGTTAGGGCTTTATCCCTCTACCTCACCAGTGCAGACTCATTTAAGGGCCAACAAACTAGTAGTGCTCATGAAACACACGTTTAGAAAAAAAAAACTCTGACACATAAAAACCTGTCACCTGCAGATCTTCCCTTAAACCATGCTCTATTTTTTAATCTTTTTCTTTTTTTCTTTTGTTTTCTTTTCTTTTTTTGCTTCCTCCAATTACACTGAAACAGTTTCATGAATTTCACTGACTCAAAAATGTTTATACTTCTTCCTTAGATTTCCATGTTCTGTGGTATAGTTGAGGTCTACAAATGCTGTTAACTGCAGACTTGTTCCTGTAATACATGACAAATGTCTCATACGGCAGCCTAGACTTACAATAAATAGACAGAATGAAGTAAACATAGGGAAAATTAGTAAATATGTAAAATGTATTAATAATCAAACAGGGACTGGTTTACTTTGCTACAGAACATCATAACAAATACAATTACAAGACAAAAAGTACTTTAACAATATACATTACAAACAGTAAATAGAAGGGAAACTGACAAGAAAGGGGTTGGCTTGATGTGCTTGTTGCCAGGATTAATAAAATGCGGTATAGGAACTATACTGTCCTGCTACCCCTTGTGAGCAAAGGTCTGTGGGTATGACAAAATATTCTTTTGAAACTATGCTCCCTCTCCCCCACCTACATTGGTTTTCTGCTCCTACATCCTTAATTGCAGTAATACTGCTTCCACGATCATACCAGCTTGAAAGAAAGAGGGATACATTTTCCCCTTTCTTCTGAGCTGGTGAGAACTTGGACATAGTGTATACAGAGAGTGAGGACAAATACCTCACATTGGGCGATATACAATGTGTAGTTACTACAAAGAAAAATTACAATAAGATTTAAGAAACTTTATTGTGCTATGATTGTCAACTGGATAGTGTGAGATCATCCACAGTAGATTGTGAGTGAAATGTTAAAAGGTCAGGCAGTTGAAGTTGACCCAACATAAAAACAGAGCACCTTTGAAAGATCATAAAATCAAATCCACTGCCTCCTACATACTAACCAATGTCAGGGGCTAGTCCCTTTCCCCTGCACTTTAAATATACTAATTCCATAGTCACTATTTGGTCACATAGTCACATGCATGAACACAGCTAGAGGGGTTTGGCTTTATTGGCCTGAAATTATCCATAAAAAGACTTAAAAGTAAAAGTAAAAGAAAAAGTCATGGACATTCAGAAATGCCATTTAGCTGAAACACCCAATATCCTTAAAGGGTAATTTACATATATCCCATGTTGCCTCTGATTCAAGAGGTTTAAGTTATCACATAGTGGAAATTCTAGCTTTGCTAGATTTTTCTTTTTTGTGTTTTTAACCAATTGGTTTTCCTGTGTGACCGTTTTACTCATTGTTTTAGTTAGTTGGGATATTTTGTAGACACCCTTAGGTTTATGGATATCAGTTGGGTATGACTACCCTGTGTTTCCAAAAGTCAAACATTCTCTTATGCTATGCTGATGATGTCATAAGAAGGCAGAAATATGGATGTCCACAGCTAGAGGGGTTTGGCTTTACTGGCCTGAAATTATCTATTAAAAAGACTTAAAAGTAAAATAAAAAAGTCATGAACATTCTGAAATGCAATTTAGCTGAAACACCTGATATTCTTAAAGCATAATTTACATATATCCCATGTTGCCTCTGATTCAAGAGGTTTAAAGTATCACAGAGTGGAAATTCTAGCTTTGCTAGATTTTTCTTTTTGTGTTTATAGTCACTGTTTAGCCGAAAATGGTTACATTATACTGTAAAGATAGAACAGAAGAACACTCTTAGCTAACATCAAACAATGAAACAATACTAATTTCATGTACTCTAATTGTACCCTTACTTAGGAATGGGGTCCATTCCCACCATGGTATTCAAAACCCAAAGCACTTGGAAAAATTAAACTGAAGGCAGATATAGTATGACTGTGATATTGTATATACAGAGCGGGAAACAAATGGGTAATAAAGTCGCCCCCCCTCACCCCCCCCCACACACACACACACACTCACTTTGGAGTGGTGCAAAGGATTTTGCCCTCTTGTACTACACATTTTACTTAAGTGTTTAGTTTTTCTTACTGCTGTTGATATTTTCTTCTGTTTCCTTTTATTTCATAATAATTCAGCTCTAGAATATATTCTACTATATGAATTTTTGATGTTTTGAAAATTTATCACGTTGGGTTTGGTTTTATGATATTCTATTTTACTGCATTCTGTGTTCTATTAGTTAACCTAAACATCATAAGCATCACATGGTTTCTGTGTGTGGGTTATGTTGAGATTTAAAAACAAATACTTTGAAGTTTTTTTTCACTCAGACTTTATTATCAGTACCAAACTACAGCAGTTATGAGTAAATCATGTCATAACCACTCCCAGACACACTATATTAATATTGTAAAAAATCCTATAGGTTCATAGGTTTGTACTAGGCTATCGGCCCTATACAAGCCTAGCCATAACAATTCCCTGGCTATTTCTTCCCACAATATTTACTTCCCTGGACCCCTGTCTAGCAGGACGACTGACGTGATCCCCGGGTTGAATTTCCTATCTCCCATCCAATTGTCAGGGTTCCTTTTGAAGAGGGCCAAAGAGGCACTCTGCTTGACATGTATGGGCAGACTATTCCAGAGTCTGGGGAGTCTCTGGGGCAGGAACCTATCCCTCCAGCATGTTTTGTTCATTGTGATGACAAGGTTTAGATCCCTGGAGCGTGTGGCTCTGAGGGATTGGGATTTCTTTAAGTGTAACATGTCCATCAGCTCTGGGTTTGACATGGCCTTGTATGTCAAGCAGAGATCGCCTTTGAGTAGACGATATGCGACAGGATATAACTGGAGTTTTTTTACACGGTCAGCATAGGGAATCTGGTTTAGGCCTGTGATTCTTTTAGTGAGGTATTTCTGTGGCCTTTCCAGTTGTTGCAGATGTCTTGAGAGGTACATACCAAATGGGGCATTGTATTCTATAATGGATCTAATTAGGGATGAGTACAGTGGGACAATGACCTCCTTTTTTCTGGATGAAAAGCCCTTAGTGATGAGGTGTGCCACATAGAAGGATTTCCTGACTGTTGTGGCTGTGTGGTTATTGAAGGTGAGACCACTGTCCACCTATGTCCCTAAGTCTCTTATCACACTTTCAGTGTTTAGTGTACTACCACCTATGTGGTAATTCATGGATACATTTTTTTTTCCCAAAGGGGATAACTATACATTTCTTGGCATTGAACTTGAGTCCATGGCTCTGGCATCAAGCATCTGTTTCTGTAAGGCCTTTTTGTAAAATATCCACATCATTTGGGGATTCAATAATGGCTCCCAGTTTGCAGTCATCTGCGAACTTTGTTAGCCAGAGTCCCTTAGTGTTGGCCTGTACTTCAGGGAATTAGATGCCAAGCAAGAGCGGTCCCAGGACTGAGTCCTGAGGTACTCCACTTGTCACATGTCTGGAGGTGGATTTGGAGTCGGCTACTTTTACAGTGTGGGTTCTGTCAGTAAGCCAGTTGGCAACCCATCGAGTCACGTAAGGATTAATGCCCAGCTTAGTGAGTTTATCTATGATTCCAGAGTGGGGGATGGTATCGAAAGCCTTGGTGAGGTCCAGATAGGCTGTGTGGACTGCCTTACTCTCATCCACACCTCTGGAAACTGATTCAAAGAAGTCAGTCAGGTTCAGGAGACAAGATCGGCTGTTCACAAACCCAAACTGGGTCGGGTCCAGTGTTTGAAGGTTGCCAATGTCTTTGTTTATAAGTTCCATCATAATACATTCCATGGCCTTGCAGATCAGGCTCATCAGACTGATGGGGCGGTAGTTTCCAGGATTCAAGGTGGATCCCCCCTTGTGGAGTGGGATAACTGTAGCTGTGCGCCACTCAGTGGGCATGAAGCCTGAGGTGAGGCTATTATTAAACATGACACTTAGGTGAGGTGCCAGTTCATTATGTAGTACACAGCCTGGGATGTCATCTGGTCCCATGGATGCTGTATTCTTAGCTTTGGAGAGTGTGGTTTTTACCCGTGTGGCCATTATTTCCGGAATTTGGCAATCTTTTGGTATTGAGGTGGGCCCTTTAGGGGGTGAAGCTGGCACTGAATTGATCTGCCAGGATATTGGCAATATCCTTGGGATCAGTATACTTAATGCCATTCTGTTGTAGCTCAGAGCAGATCTGAGCATTGCCATTTAAATTCTTGGCATAGCTATAGAATGCCTTTTGGTTGTCTTTGGAATCTTTGGCAATTTTATTTTCGTAACTAGCTTTAGATGATTTTATGTGGGATCTCAGCTTCTTACTAAGGCTGGTAAGGGAGTTTTTTGCATCCTGGGATTTTCCTGTTTTCAGCAACAGTTTCTTCCTTTTATTGTAAAGTTTGTTTATGGTAGGGGACCACCATATTGGCTTCCTTTTTTTGGAGGAGAGCATCTTGGTTCTATTTGGGATGGCACAATTCATGCACAAGTGGATGTGCTCATACAGTGCCTTAGTGTAGGATTCAGCAGTCAAACTTTCAGTTCCTGTCTGGATGGGTGTCATGAAGTTTGTGACTTCTGACTTGAGTAGCATGAAGTTGGCTTTGGTGAAGTTTTTTATGGATGTTTCCTTACTGGGGATTGGGGAAGGGATGTGGATGTCAAGGGTGATTAGCTTATGGTCAGACCTGACCAATGAGGGAGTGACCACTGGTGTGGAGCATCGATTTCCCATGTTGGTAATGACCAGTTCTAGTATATTTGAGCCCCTGGTGGGACTATGGATTAGTTGATCCAGGGCATTGGAATTTATGAATTCCAAGAACCATTGGGCAAAGGTGTTGGTACATGAGTAGTTTTCCCACTTAATGGCAGGGTAATTGAAATCACCCAGTATTAGGGTGCTTGGTTGTATCTTAATATTTTCCAGTATGTATAGAAAGGTGTAGTGAGAATCTTAGGGCATGGTGGGGGATCTGTAGCAAGCTACAATTTGGATTGCAGTCTTACCTAGTGTTAGTTGCACCTAGAGAACTTCAGATGCATTGTGTTGGGCAACTAGCCCAGTGGTGTGAATATCCTTGGTGAATATGGACACTCCTCCACCTTTAGTGTTTCAGTCCTGGTTTGGTGGCCAAAAAGTGTGGTAAGAGTTGTAGCCTGCTGTTGCAGGGGTACTCTCTGGAGCCTTGAACCAGGTCTCAGTTACTGTACAGATTTTGATGTTCTCCATTTTTAGGAGTGCCTGGAGAGAGTGCATTTTGAGGTTTAGACTTCTAGCATTGAGTAGCATTACCTTCAGATTTTGCATACTTGTACCTGTTATGGTGGTGGTTTTGCCCTTTGAACTTTGCCTAAAAAAGGCACTATAGGGGTGGCGAGCCTTAACTAATAACCTGAATCCCATGGGCGACAGGTGCAGACCATCTCTGGCAAAACATCGTGGTCTGTCGATCATGTCATCCCAGGCAGACAGATACTGGATCCCCTTTGAATGACACCAGAAGCTTAGCCAATTGTTGAAGTCAATCATTTTGTCCTTCTACTGTGGTATCATTCTAGGCAAAGGCAGGATGCTAATTGGGGCAAGGGGCATAACTGCCTGGACTACATAATCCAAAAGCTCTTCCTTGTGTCTTTTCATGTAGTCCAGGGAGGTACGTCTCAAGTCATTCACTCCAACATGGACAATGATAAAGTCATATTTGCACTTGTTGTGGAGTGACTTGAGTGCATGCGTCATGTGGCGGATCCTGGCACCTGACAGGCAGCTGATTGTAATTTTCTCCTTGTTCAGCCTGGTGAGTGGGACATCATTGTACCTGACTATAGACTAAGCTATGAGTAAAGTGTTGGGTACATTGTCTTGCCTTAGGGGCTGTTGCTGGGTGGCACATTGGTGTTGTGAGTTACGTGACACCTTGGTTGTGACTGGTGCTTGCATAACTTATCAATGAATCATCATTTTAGTATGATTCATACTAATTCACCCTCTAAATTTACATTATTCATAACTATTTTGACCTTTATATGTCCCTATCCTTACTTAATGTATACTTCCCTGCAAATTGTATGTGAATGTGTGATTACATTATCCTTTGAAGATATTTAATACTGTGCCATCCTCTGAATGTGTTCTTTATTATGTCAACATCATTTTAAAGAATTGAGCGAATGTGGGCAGCTTTCTAACATAAATGACTAGTATGGCACATTGTGATTAAAACAAAACATTATAATTGTATATTTTAGTAATTGACGTGCTATAAAAAGAGGAATAGAATGGAACATGCTGATTGATTGACAAAGTTTGAGTGAGTGATGAAAAATCTGGGCATAACAACTTTTGCTTTCAGAGATTTCTTTTATTTACTGCTGTACAACCTTGAATAATTTATTTTTATTTATTTTTTATTTTTATTTTACATAGAAGTTTTGGGAGTGTGGGGCTATGGATGGCCTTGGCCCCTGCAAAAATAACTTTCTTGTAAGGTTCACCATAATTTGTTTGTTCAGGCCTTTTTGTGTGTGTTTGATCAATCATAACTTGATCAAAGACTTGTCAATTGATCAACATGAATTCCTTAAAAAATTACAAATGTACAAATGCTGGTTTTATGATAGTCTGCATAATTTTTGCACTCACACACATGAATGCAGACATACATGCACACACACACACACACACACACACACACACACACACACACACACACACACACACACACACACACACACACACATATTTCACAGTGGTAAATAATTTGTGGGTTATGCAATGGCTAAGTCACTTCTGGTAATGGTAGTCATCCATGTGTTATGACCAAATTATGCCAGATGGGATGCCATATTTCTCTCAGTTCTTGGTAGAAATACATATTTAAAATCCAGAAATTTACTGTCTGAATTCATCACTTTTGACCACTCTCTTTGAAAAAAAACTATTTTTAAAGAACACCAAAAAAAAAAGAAAAGAAACAAAGTACTTACAGAGAATAACAAATTGAATGCAGTGGGTTGTTAAAGAAAAAAAAACATATAAAGAATAACAATACAAATGAGTATTTATATAAAATATGGTCAATCAGCAGGTTCTACATCAAATCCTGAAACCCACATTATCGACTTCGAAAAGTGTGAGATGATAACAATGATACAATGGAATCCTGAACACTTGGCCAACTTAAACTGAAACACAAGCTGAGGTAAGTAAAACTCATCTAGATGGGGACTATGCCCCTCACACCCTCCCAACTAAATATAACAACTCTGGGATCACACTGGAGCCAAGGCATGCCTTGGTACAGGTTCCAGTTGGCCAAGTGTTTACTTACCATGTTAAAAAATTGAGGTTCAGGATTGTGACTTTTGTTATTGTCATCTCAGGATTTTCAGAGTCGGTAATATGGGTTTAGAAATTTAGAAGTAGACCCAATCAGCATTATGCTTTTCTAAATTGCTGAAACATTCACAATGATTTCAACTCTCAAGGATCACTTAAGGATATAATAAAATTTCTGTTTCAGAAACAACAGTGGCTAGATTTAAAATCTCTTTAAAACCAGGGTACAGTCTTTTTTCCAAGCTAAAGTAATAACTTTTTCTTGGTTTTGCAAATAAGGTCCATAATAATGAATAATCTCTTGATATGATACAAACAGGAATGGGAGCATTAGGATAAAAAATGAGAAATAACTCATCTATCAGACCATAATGCCTGAAGAAAATCTCAAAAATCTTTCCAATAATTTATAATTTTGTGGCAATTAAAAATATGGCAACATTCAGCTTTCAATTGAAGGTGACATCTCCAACAAAAATAATTATTTGTAGTGATAAATATTCTATTTAGATACTTCCAAATAAAGATTTTTCAATAAGTACTAGAGGAAGTAGAATCAACTGATTTTAAAATTATCTCTTTAAAATTGTCATTGTTAGCCTAAAATAAATTATTATTTGCTAAGTAACCCCAGAACTTATCATTTATCTTAGCATCTAAATTTAAAATGAAATTATTAATCTTTGATAAAAGTGGTTTAACTTCATCTTTATATCTTATAATAACATAAAAACACTCAAGAATCTTGGGCTTTTCTATACCAAAATTATTTAAATCTCTCATACTGCCCACACTATCTATAATATAATTCACAATGTGTTGCTTTGAAAAATTAATATTGTATGTATTAATTATTTTTATTTTATTATCAACACAATCAAATTAGTTAATGAGATTTTTATATTTTAACTGCAACATATGAATAAATATTGCTATTACTGATCCTGCTAGAGAATGGAATTGGAAAATAATAAATAATCAGACTTTTGAATAAGCATTTTTATTAAAAAAATTAATTGTTAAACATAAGTTAATGTATTTAGGCTTAGTTATTTTTGTATGAGATGTCAAAAATTGCTTTATCATCTACAACATTTTATTATTAACTATATTCGAGGAATGGGGAGGAATAGGGTGTAGTTTTGAAGTTTCACAAACACAAGCATACAATAATTTTCATTTATTTTATTTATTTATTTTTATTTTATTTACATTTGTTTACCGGGAAATTCCGACTGGACACAGGTCTTTTTTCAGCGGATGCCCAGGGAGAAATGCTCCACATCATGTACATGATAAATAGAGATACAAAGTTGCAGCAATAGTAAACAACATTATAGTTTGTTGGCTTTAATACAATAAGATAGTGATTATCAACAGTATATACAGTAAATGTTGCAAGTTAAGATAGTTTCTTGTTGTTTATAATATTAGTAACAAAGTTGTCAGACAAGATTTTAAAATATGTAAAGACAACTAGCTAATTCAGACTGTGGTTAGTAGTGGAGGTAGTATAATTGGGTTACGGGTCTAGGTGGGGGAGTAAAGGGGGGTGTTAGTCCAGATTAGAACAATGACAAATGCCAGTACAAAGAATAGTTATAGAGGATGGAAGATTGTTCCAAAGTTTAGATATGGTACATGAAAATATGGCTTCTCCTGCTGAGTTATGGGGTTTGGTAAGAGTGAGTTGATTTTCGTTGCTTGATCTTAGGGGCCTAGTGGAGTGATAGGGTTGGAGAAGGGTTTGAAGGGAAGGGATGTTATGGGGGTGGTTAATAGGTTAATGAGCGAGGGTGAGTTGATTAAAGTGAAGGAGTTGTGGGAGTTCTAGCCAGTTTACTTCTTTAAGGGAGATACAATGATGGCTGCGGTAGGAGGTTCCAGTGGCAATTTTGTTGTAACAAGCATCCAGCTTGTGTAGGTCTGTCTGTCTAAGGTTGGTAAGTAAGGGGGATGCATAGAGTAGGGTGGAAATTAGTTGGGAATTGGTTATGGAGATTCTAGCCACCGTGGTTAGGAATTGGCGGCTTTGATATAATGCACCAAGTGACTTGTGGACTTTTTTTATTGTGAGAGATATGTGGGTGTCAAATCTAAGTTTGTTGTCTATTTCCACACTGAGTAATTTTGTGTGTTCTGATGGAGAGATGATGGTATTGTCTTTGGCGAGAATGTTGAAGTAGGGGGTGTTTTGGGTGGCTTTGGAAGGTTGGAACAGGAGAAGTTTTGTTTTACTTAGGTTGAGTAGGAGCTGAGCATTGGATAGCCAGCTTTCTACAGAAGAGAATGATTCCTGTGTGATTTATTGTAGTTCTGGTAGAGTGGGGGCAGAGCAGATGAGAGTAGAGCTTGTGTGGTGGCAGTATGTAGGTTGTTAGTGAAAAGTGAGAATAGCAGAGGGCCAAGGATAGACCCTTGGGGAACTCCAAGAGTAACTGGGAGGTGAGGTGATAGGTTATTGTCTCAGATTACTGATTTCTGGCATCCGTGTAGATAGCTGTGGAATCAGTTGCAGGCTGATTGTGAGAAGGAGAGGTTGGGGAGAGTAGAGAGAGTAGTAGCTCATGAGATACCATGTCAAAGGCCTTTCAGAGATCTAGAAATATGGCAGTAGAGAAGAGGCCATTGTTTTTGTGATAAAGTATAGTGTTGGTGAAGGAGAGCAGAGCGGAGGTAGTGCTGTGATATGGCCTGAAACCATGTTGGGTTTTGAAGAGGAGATTATTAGCTAGGAGGTAGTTGAAGACCTGGATGTTGATACATTTTTCAAGTATCTTGGAGAGAGGGGAGAGGATAGCAATGGGGCAATAGAGGTCGGTGGAGGGATGCCTTTGTGGAGAGGAATGATGTGGAATATGTTCCATATTGAGGGAACATAGCCTTCTGTTATGGAACGATTGATTTGAATTGAAATTGGGTAGGGTAGTGTATCAGCTGCAGTTTTCAAGTATTCAGAGGGGAGGTTGTCAGCTGCGAGTTTGGTGGATTTAAGTTTTGACAATAGTCTTTTTATGTTGGAGGTAGGTACTGAGGTGAAGAAGAAAAGAGGAGTGGGGGTTTAGGGTTAGGAGTTGGGGGGCTATTGTAGGAAAGTGCTGTTTGTTTTGAGATGTTATAGTTTCAGTGAAGTGTTTGTTGAAGGATTCAGCAATACTGCTGGAGTAGGGGGGGATGGATGGCTGGAAGGTATCAATCTTCCCTGGCTGGAGGATAGTGTTAATAGTGAACCAGAATTGCTTATGGTTTTGGTTGGTAGAGTTTAGGGTGGATTTATAGTAGAGGGATTTGTCTAATTTTATTTGCTTTTTGGCATTTTTGCGCAGTTCAAGGAATGATTGCCTATCTTTGTTATTTTTTGTTAGTGGCCAGTGCTCCCAGGGCTTGTCTCTGTATTTCAATAGGATTCTGGTGGTCTTTTGTAACCATGGGGCATGCCTGGATCTGACTTTGGCATTTCTTACAGCAGCATGGGTGTTTAGGATGGAGAGGAAGGTATTGTTGAAGAAGTGAACAACCTCATCTAGGTTGAGGTATTTTAGTGGTGACCAGTTAACTTTTTGCAGGGAGGAGATAAAGGAGCTGGGGTTGAAGTTGGACTTTTCCCGTATTTGCCTGTGGATAATGGGCTTGAGACTGTGTGGTGCCAAATTAGGAAAGTGGGGGAGTGGTCACTAAGATTGTCAGGTAAGCTGCCTGCTAGGTAAGAGTGAGGGGTTTTGTTGACTAGGATCCAGTCAAGTAAGGTATGATTGTTAGGGTTTCTGTTGATTCGGGTAGGAGATTGGATGAGTTGAGTGAACCCATGAAGATTAAGGTGAATGGTTGGGAAATTTTAATTACAGGACAGCCAGTTGATGTTAAAGTCACTGAGAATGATGGTTTTCTGGGGTAGAGATAGAGTAGCCCAGCTCAAGAGATTTTCTAGGGGTGTAATATTTTGCCCTGGTGGGAAATAGCATCCTATGATATTGATTGTTTTGTTTGGGTTTAGTTTGAGATTGGCATAAAGGATTTCTTCATTCTTGTGGTGCGGGTCAGATGTGTTCAGGAGTTGAATACTGAGGTGGTGTTTAAATACCAGTGCTACACCACCTCCTTTTTTGGACAATCTGTCTATGTGAAGGATGTTGTATTCAGGTGGAAGTATTTCCTCACTTTTGATGTGAGGTTTGAACCAGGTTTCAGTTAGGAAGAGAATATCTGAGGAATATATGCTTATGCTGGCATGTAGCTCTTGGATTTTATTGCATATGCTTCTGATGTTTAGGGACATTATAAGTAGGGCTGTTGTTTTTTTGTTGGCTAGGAGTTTAGTTGTGGGGGGGGGTTGCTTGGACTAGGGTTTGTGGTTGGATTGGATTTGAGAGGACCAGGGTTTGGATGGATGTCTCCAGCGAGGGCTAGTTTATAGAGGGTGTTTAGGATATGTTTTATATACATAGTAAATTGCTTCAGGTATCTTAGGGATATTTTATTTTTGAGTGTGTTAGGTGTTTGGTAATGGAGTGTGTGTATTGGGAGGATGTTTTTGTGGCAGGGGTTGTGTAGTTATAGTGTAAATGTTTGAGGGAGGGTGTTGAGAGAGTACAGTGGAAGTTGTTGGGGAATGTGATTGTGGAGCCTTGGTAGGACGTAATGTGAGCTAGAACTACGCAGGTTAGGATTGTCATTATATTAGGTAGTAGCATGATTGCGTTGGATGTATGGGGGGTGACTAGTGGTGTAGCCTAATTGGTGGTAATTAGGAGTGGGGTTAAGGCTAAGAATAAATGTAGAGGTCCTGAGGGCGGGTGGGAATATAGGGCAGGGAGGGGAGCAAAGTGAGCTAGAACCCCTCAGGCTAAAGATTGCAGGGTAAGTGTCTAAATACTCAAATTATTAGGAGTTATTAGAATCTAGTAGGGAAAAACAATCTATAGACCTGATTTCAGGTGTGTCCTTTCTGGATAGATACCTAGTTTGAAGCAGACAAAAAGTGGCAGTTTAAGTACCTTTTTGCCTCTATTTTACAAGTGGGCAGTTCCAGTGTATCTACTGGGTTACCTTTTTTTTTCGCCTAGAGCTTTATCTTGGTTTACTGATATCTAAAAAGAAAACATTTTACAGGGGAATGTATTTACAGCTGATGGGGGTGGGGAGCAGCTGCTGTCTCTAGCCATGGGTAGAGCCAGTTATTTCTGCTTTAGACCAGGTACTTTCTACAGTAGCAGGCTAAGAGGGAAACATAGCTAGACACCTATAGTAACTCATTTTCTTTTTAAAGCCCTTGAGGACTTGTGGCTGGTTTCTTCACTGCAGATGTGGTCAATGGCCAAGGATTCAGAAAGTGGGGGACTGAGAGAGAACCTGTTCGCAGGGACAGTGGTCAAGTAACTTATTTTCTTTTTAAAGCCCTTGAGTCCTTGTGGCTGGTTTCTTCACTGCAGATGTGGTCAATAGCCAAGGATTCAGCAAGTGGGGGACTGAGAGAGAACCTATTCGCAGGAACAGTGGTCAAATAACTTATTTTATTTTTAAAGCCCTTGAGTCCTTGTGGCTGGTTTCTTCACTGCAGATGCAGTCAATGGCCAAGGATTCAGCAAGTGGCAGACTGAGAGAGAACCCATTCACAGGGACAGTAGTCAAGTAACTTATTTTCTTTTTAAAGCCCTTGAGTCCTTGTGGCTGGTTTCTTCACTGCAGATGCGGTCAATGGCCAAGGATTCAGTAAGTGGGGGACTGAGAGAGAACCCATTCGCAGGGACAGTGCTCAAGTAACTTATTTTCTTTTTAAAGCCCTTGAGTCCTTATGGCTGGTTTCTTCACTGCAGATGCGGTCAATGACCAAGGATTCAGCAAGTGGGGGACTGAGAGAGAACCCATTTGGAGTCATAAGAATTATATATCCAAAGTAGAATTTTTAATAAGGCAGGTGGAATCTATATTATAACATCGAAGTTGCAAAACTTCGAATGTTATAATATTGAACCAACTACATCGAAGGATGAAAACAACGAAGCCTCGGAACATCGAATTCTTACCTAGGGCAAGATTTCGGTAGGCCATTCCGTGGCTTCGCTATTTCCCCCAATGTGGTGCGATAGTTACGGACTTTAGGGTTAGGGTGTGGGTTAAGGTAAGTGGATAGGTAGGAATGTATGTATGGTTTAGTGAAGGGTTAGAAGTAGGGTTTTGTTAAGTGTATGTGTGTGTTTTAATTAGTTTGTTTGTGTATAGTTTCGTACAAGTAAGTGCGCGATAGTTATGGACCTTAGGGTTAGGGTGTGGGTTAAGGTTAGTGGATATATAGGAATGCATGTACGGTTTAGTGTAGGGTTAGAAATAGGGTTTTGTTAAGTGTATGTGTGTGGTTTATTTATTTTGGTGTGCTTGTGTTGTGTGTATGTTTCTCGGAACAGCAAATATTTTCCTGGGAAAAAAAATCACTATTCTGAGTGTTCGATGTTATCATATTTCAAATTCCAAATTCGAGCTTATGGTGTTCGATATTTTGGAATTTCGAATATATAATATAGGCCTGGCAGGTGATTGTGCATAATTTATAATATTTGACAAAATAATATCTCTTTTTTTTCCATGACCTAATATGATTTGAAAAAGATAGTGTATGATACTTAGGATACAAAAGACATTTCAACAAAAATGTGTTAAATTTTACCTACAATATCAAGTTTGGGAGTTATGACAATAGATTGCAAACCATACAATATTTTTGATAATAAAATCATTTTTATTAGAGACAACCTGTCTTCAAAAAGAAAGTAAAATGAATTTGACTTCTCAATTAAAGTTTCTATGTTATTTAGAATATAGAGGAAGTTCTCATTAAAGATTAAATCTAAATTATCATAAATAAATACATCTAACTATTTTAATGTATTCTTTATTATATCATCATTAAGGACATTTTTGGACATTTTATTTTAAATAATAAGCAGACTTTCTGTTTTATTGTCATTAAATGGGTGGCACAGCGATGCAGCAGTTAGCACTGACGCCTCACAGCAAGAGGCTCTCCAGTTCAATTCTCAGCTGGGATGCCTTCTTTGTAGAGTCTGCATGTCCTCCTTGTGTTCAGGTCGGTTTCCTCCATGTGCTCCAGTTTCCTCCCTCATTCCAAAGACATGCATCTGGAGCATTTCTCCCCTTGCCTCCACTGAAAATGGGCTCTGTCCCAAGCATACTTTCTCAGTAAACAAATATTAAAAAAATAAATTAAATAAATAAATAAATATATTCCATGCCAAAGACATCTTTAAACTATTTTGTAGTTTTATGTATTTCAAAAATAAACAAATTAATATCCCCATTACAAATCAAAATGTTATCTGCAAAATGTGGAATTTAAAAAAAAATAGATTGTATTAACTCTAAAAGCTTCAATACTCTTTACGATTTCTAATAAATCCATAAATAGTTCAATAACCAAAGCAGGAAAGAAGAGAAGAAAGTAGGCATCCTTGTTTAGCTCCTTTTTAGTATATCTATCTATATATATATATATATATATCTATATATATATATATATATATATATATATATATATATAATGATTGTTTTTACGTTTTTAAGTTATATTGGATCTTTCTGTGAAGAATAAAAACAGTTTGGTCATCATGTGTAATGTCTCTAATAGGATTGTTTAATCTATTCATAATTATGGACATAATTTATAGTCACTATTTAAAAGGGAAAGGGTATGTATGAGGAGCATCTTTCTGGATATTTATCTTGTTGTACACTGTTAGAAATTAAATATTTCAAATAAAGTAGAATTACAGATTTATCATAAATTAGTAAACAAACTCTATTAAATAAATTCATCATTTCAAAAAGAAGATGCTTAAATACTTCTGGAATAAGACCATTGTAACCTGGTGATTTATTATTTTAAAACATTTAACTTCTATAATTCCAGAAACAGAAATATTTTCATAAGGCTTTTAACTTGCTCATCTGAAATTCTTTTTTAATATTCTTTAAAAAACAATGATGTACTATTAAGATCTACAACATTCATATTTATTTTTTTAATATCCACTCAATGTGTATAAGATATCTTTTTCGTCTGAAGACATTACTCCCACTTCTTCATTTAGTAAAGATTTTATTTTATTAGACTTGTTAATTTTGATCTCTTATCCCATTTATTATGTGCTTTTGGGGTAGAAGCCAAACAACTTAACCTGATTTGTTTATAAGGCTAATTTAGTTTTATGTGTAAGAATTCTTTGGTATTCATTAGTAATATCTTTAACTGTTTCAACTCTACTCTTATCACCATTTTAAATGTGTCCTTTTTTCATATAATTCCCTCTGTAGTTTCTGATACCACTATCCCATCCTTTAATTTTATTAAACTACCAAAAACTCTAAGTTTTTGAGAGATATAAACTTTAAAGTAATCCCAAATAATGATATCACTAACCATACTATTATCTTTTAATTCCATATGCTGTTTAATTTCTTTATTTAGCTAATCCTTAAAATTTTGTAAATAAGCTGGAATCCTAGAGAAGTTTACCAGTCTTTTAGCATTAATTTCAAGATTAAAGCCTAAAGCATTATGGTCAGAAATAGGACAAAGAACAATAAAAATCTTATCAACTTTAGATTCTAAATCAGAAGATTTATAAATCTTTACAATTTTTGTTTGTGTTCCACGAACTAATGACTAATGTATGAAAAATGAAGAGCTAGAATTAAACATCAGTAAATCTTTAAGATTAACATCAGCTATCCATTTCTTTAGTTTTTTTTAGCTCTAGGTAACATTTTAAATTTCATAGAAGCAGTAGTATCATCATGTTCATCTAAAATGACATTGAAATCACCTGCTCAGCAGCTTTACTACCTAAACCTGGAATCCAATAAGCATTTGCTATAGCATTCCTTTCAGATCAGCAAAATAAAAAGGAATCATAGGCATGAGTATATTCTTTTCCACAAAACTGCAGTTCTTTGTTTTTATTAAATTAAGCAAAATAAATCAGTTTGAAATTCTTATTAGATAAATTATTAGCTTTCTCTAAAAGATGTATTTCTTGTGGCAGAATCACATCTGGTTTATATACATTTATGGATGAATAAGGGTGTAGCTTATTATAAACCAGAGTTAGCATTTTCATTGTAAAGCTTCATCAGACTAACCCTGTTTTATAATAAACTACGCTTTTATTTTTCAATTAATGGTCTGTGATAGTTAAAACTTGGACTGATGCTGATATTGTTCTGCCTCAGGTATTATTTGCCATTGGCATTTTATAATATACTGAAAGGAAAGCATTTATACTGCTTCTACACCTCTGCTCTGTTTCTGCTGGGATTTTTGGTGACTGTTGAAAGTCTAGAATGAATAAATCTCCTTACTGTCAGTGTCTAAACCAAAAACCCAATATAAAAAAAAAACAGATCATACTTCATATATTCTAATTAGATTTGGGAATTACTGGAAAAGTCTTGCACCTTAAATTTAGCAAGTAAATTTATTACTATCCCCATCATTTTTTGTCTATATAAAAAGGGCCAGAAAAAGTTTAATATATATAATATATATATATATATATATATATATATATATATAAACAAAAACTGATAAATATCAACTTGACTAATGATTGTGTTCATCTGTTTCTACTAGTTATAATATAATCAAAAGTCAGATATAAGCTCATTGTTCACAATTAGATTAATAGAATAAATTTATCTATACATTTTTATAACCATTGAAGGGTATCATAATACTGATAGTAATATCCTATCACCATTTTATTAAGCTTATTTACTTCTGTAAACATAACAACTATTTTCAACCAAATTTATACTAACAAATTTTGTGATGGCTCAGATGTGTTATATTCAGCTGTTATGTATAGTACAAAGTCATATTATGTATAATGTTTGCTTGCAGCATGACTATTTTTTGATTGACTCAAAAATATCTAAGGAGTAAGAGTACTATATTTGTTAATTACTAATAAAGTAAGCACTGAACATGCATCTGCTTTATCAATACCTAACACACATACAAGAGAAGACAGATATTAATGACACCTGATTCAAGGGCTTAAAATACTGCTAGTTAAATGAATGTACCATGAACATAAAGTTAAGAAGAAGAGAAATAGAATAGTTGAATATATTAATACTTAAACTAAAGCATCTTAAAATAGTTAAAAACAATAGCAAACACATAAATATACTATTTCCCCAAGGCACTTGCTATGCTTCTAATAAGATGTAGGATGTATAAGACTATAATGACTCCCTAAATACAGCACATTATTTTTCAGAATATATTTGTGTTTTAATATCAAAATTAGCTATGAAAGAGCTGTGTTAAATACATAGTAGTAGTATGTACATCACTAAAATAACAGATATTACTGTTTACACTATAGTACTATTAATATCATATTACTAATAAAATAGACATGCAGGGCAAAGCCTATATATTCAGGTTTCATATTTTGCAAGTAATATCATTTTTGGCAATTTATTATGTTTTTCTAAATCAAGTTAATATAAAAATTATCAAATGCATGCAAATGCAGACAAATAAGTGCATTTTTTACTAAAGTAAAGATGTAGTCCAGTCAAGTCCTTTATAAAACAAAAATATTCATGCTGCAAGCAAACATTATACATAATATGACTTTGTACTATACATAACAGCTGAATATAACACATCTGAGCCATCACAAAATTTGTTAGTATAAATTTTGTTGAAAATAATTGTGATCAGAGCGTGTAAAGCATGTCACTAAAATAATAATAAAACTCTGACATTACTGCTTTACCCCATCTAATAGCCTTAAAGATCTTAAATGACTTGTAGTCACTGTTTCAGTCACAAGCTTCTTTAAAAAGGATATATTTATTTTAATAAATAACACATTCCTAAGCTGCTCAATTTTAACTTCAAACTAATTCCAAATGATTGCATGTGCAGTGCTACTCTGCAATGATTTTTGTATTCCTTCTACTGCCCAAGTTAATGAATATCAAACATTATCATATAAGCCCTTGTCTTATCCCAGTTGATAATGATTCCAAATCAAATAAACTGTGAAACTGAAACAAATAATGTCCCACACTACAACACCACCAATTGTCAACAACTAAAGCATATTTAACAGTCACTAATAAAATAAAATTGTAAGCAACAGCCAATATAAGATTCCTTAGCTTTGGCACAAAACAAAGCTAATTTCACAATGCAAGAATGTGCAGTTCTTGTGTTACATTTAATAACTGTAAACTTGCTTTAACATATGGTTAGATGGAGAATCATAAGTATTAAGCAGTGGCTCATAGAGTGACTATCCAGATAAAACTAAATTATAAAAAAAAAAAAGAAAGAAAAAAATAAGACCAAAGCAGGCAAAAAAAAATTCTGAATTAGAAAGTGGAAACCAAATGCAAATAAATATACTTAGTTTAACAAAAATTCAGGTAACGGTGTAGCAGGCTACAATTTTTAAAAGCAGTATGCAAAATGTCATTGCAAAAATGTCTACGATATTAGAAGACTTGCGGTATATCTGAAAAAAAACTCAATAATTATTCAAATGAATGAACACTCGAGCTGCTCTTACCATTGACCATTTTAACTGAATAAACAACAGTGAGCTGCATATCTTTAGAATCTGCCAAGTGAAGGAAAAATAGACTATGCTAAAGCATTTGTAGCTTCCTAAATTTTTTTGCATTTATATTACTGCTGTAAAAAAAATCATGAAAAAATACCCTGTAGTTCTTTCCATAAGCTTCCTTCATAATGTCCTGATGATGTGAAGAAAGCATATTTAATTTTTCCCAGCTTAGCAGTGGAGCAAATAAAAACTAAGTGAGACATAGCAACTGCCTTAACAAAGGAGAGGAAAGTAAGGAGGCAGAGACAGTGAGCAGGAACTTTTTTTTCAGTGTTCACAAAATATGATGGACAAACACCTAAAGTGTAATGCATTGAAACAATAACAGGGTCTGAATAAACTCATCAAAACTAAAGGTCAGCAAACAATGGCACAGAATTAAATTTATTAAAGAATTCTGCAGATGAAATTGCCTTTCTGGTCTCTATATACATAAATAGATCTATATCTGAAAAATATCCTCTATTAAACCATTATACAAGGGTGGAACATCTACAGAGTTTAACTACTACAGGCACTCTCTGTATACTTAGGTTATAAACCATCCAGATATGCCAATTTGGAAAAGACAGCCTAGATATAATTAATCCTATGCCATGCTCTCTCTCTCTCATATGCTGTTACCACTGTCCTCCTGTAAGATACTTATCTCTCTCCCCTACATAATTTTATAACTTACTTTATTATATCTCTTGAACTCTTTACAAACCTTCCTGTACTGAAATGTAAGAACACTGAATGTTTTTAGAACAGTGTTTCCCTTATACAGTATAAATGAATTTACTCCCTGCAAGATTTTAGTGTTATCTGAACTATATAGACTTATGCATATTGATGTAAATACTTTACCGTAAATACATGCCTTGTAATTATGTTTTTTTCCTCTGAGAAATGTAGCTCATTTTTCTCAGAACTGTCTGAAATTAATATGTTAATATAAATGTACTGTGATGGAGCTTTTCTCTGTGGGTCTCTTCTGAAAATGAACTCAGCCCAGACAGACTTTCCTGGTCAACAAAGACAAACAAATAAATAGTATACACATTTAGTTCAGTGTTTCCTGCACTGTCTTTATGTGACATCTAGCCTTGATTAAACTGATTTATGAGAGCTACCCAATGCTAATGGTAAAGGTTCCAAAACACTGAAATGTGAAAGTCAATGATACTTTTACAAAAATGTAAAAACAAGCATTATTTTTCAAGGGGCAAGCCCCATGCACCCCTATTCCGCCATAAAGTCTTCTTAGATTATCTTAGAGTTTACAGTGTTTCTGTTGGCAGTAACATAAGAATCAATGTTTTGGTTCCAACAATATAGGAATCAAACAAACCTCAGTCAACAAAATTAACATATCTTAGGTAAAATTAATAATCTTCCTTTAGGAAATAATAAAAAGAAAAAAATGACAAAAATATGTGCTTGAGAGTAATTATTAAACAAACCAATAATTTCTTACTAGTTTTGTAATCAACTTTTAATCTCATTCTGAATAGAAAATGTACATATTTTCTGTGGTATGAGTTTCTTAACTAATGTGCATTAATGTTTGTTAATCCAAAGATCCAGGTACTTACTAAGATCATAGATTTTGTTGAAGCACCAAGGTAGGGAATTTCACTGTGAAGAACTGGTGCTAGAGTATATCACTTTCCCAAGTCTATCTTTTATCTTTTTTATTCCCAAACAACACATTCTCTTTCTCTAGGTTCACTAAAATGCCAGTGTTGGTAAGTATTCCCATGCTTTAGATGCTGGAGATAGCTGGGACAAGGACAGAACATCAGGAGGGATCCATTTTTCCTGCAAAATGCATGTTTGAGGTCGTACTGTGAATGCTAACCAAGAATCTGGAGCTAGAGATGAAGAAACTGGGGTAAGGTAAAGCAGCTGGTGCTTCATGTATTAAACTGAATATTCCTACCTCTGTTCTCTCTTAATAAAAACAGCCTCTTTGCTGATATCACCAACTTAAACATACACACAGACAGATACATATAAGCCTGCAAATTCATAATGCAGACATACACACAGACACCTGCAACATGCACAGACACATATGCAGACACACTTGAAGCATGTGCAGTTGGAACAGATATTCAACTAAGTGTAGCAGTGTGAAACTTTGAGATGCAGTAATAAAGCCTTGTTTTACTTCATATACGCTGGCAGCAGAGTGGATGTCTGTATAACAGTCTCAACAGTATAAAGAGGAAAATGCAAGTCAAATGCTATGGAAAGCATGGCACTTTCACTATTTTTGGTGTAACTCTATGCTGATATTGCTAAAAAAATAACATTTATTTAATAAAATATGAAGCATGGAAATGCAATCCCAGTTGGATTAGCTTAGAAAAGAAAGAAAGCCTTTACAACAGAAGACAAAAAAAGCAGAGGCCTGGTTATAAGAAAGAGCCTTTACAACAGAAGACAAAAAAAGCAGAGGCCTGGTTATAAGAAAGAAAGCCTTTACAACAGAAGACAAAAAAGCAGAGGCCTGTTTAATCTCCATCCTTACAGGAAGAACCCTGGAATCTGAGCTTGCTGAAATATTCAAAGAAGAACATTAGTTGGTTTTCTTTTCGACCACTGGAAAATGTAAGCATTTTCCTAGGTCACCAATAAAACAAATACAAGACAAAAATAACATGCACCTTGTTCATCTTGATACATTTATATGAACGCATGGGAACTTAATGGTATTCTGAGTATTAAAAAATGCTAAACCACATGTGCACACACACATCAGAAAAGTCACTTTTTTGATAAATGCTGTCTCTTGAACTTAATATACATTTATTATATTGTGCAGAAAGAACAGACAGAGAAGTCAATTCTTGGATAAGAAAGTTAACTTCGTTAACTGACCATCTTTTTTTTTTTCACTGTCAAAGCTTCAGATGAGCAGATCTAGTATGGCCAGCAGAGATTTTTGTACTGTCATACTTTCTCACAAAAATTGATATTTTGGTTCTTTTTGTATAGTATGCAGGCAATATAAGATGCTCTTTTATGAACATCAAAAGAAGCATGCAGCTGCAAATTTTAGCACTACTCGGTGAATCTATTACTTCTAAAAGTACCATCCATTTCCAAGATATAGTGAAGGTCTTTATGTACCAGCAGGCTATAAATACATACACTGTCATAACCAACACAGCATACCACTGAAAGTCTTTGCTCATGAATTCTGGTCAAAACCAATATAGGGGAGACAAAGGCCACAAATTAGGGATAATTTTTAAATATTACTGCAATTCACTTAAGAAGCTAATAGAACAGATTTCACATCAGGATACATTTTCTGAACAATATAGGTATTCCAATAATGCATAGCATTATTGACACACTGCTACATTCTATGATTTGTCAGAAAACTAAAAACTTTATGAGAGAAATGGTAAAAATATGAGGCAAAATCTTCGACATTCTGTGGAATCAAGGACAGCTGAACTGTATGTTCTGAAGATAAGCCTAAAATGCAATAAATGTATTTCAATAACAAAAATTTGACAAAAGCATATACAATCTGCTTCAAGTTCCAATACCTTACAGTTATTATCAGGGAATGCCATCTAGGACTACAAAAACGAAAAAAAAAAAAGGAAGAACACCACACTGACTAAAGATAGAAAACTGCATTTTGCTGTTTTTATGTGTACTGGGCAGCAGGACCTATGTTTGGAAGGTGAGTCTATAACAGGGCAAAACAATTCAGTTCCTTTTGTGCCACACTATCTGAAAAGCTGCATGTTGCTCATTAAAGTGCTTGACTAAAGCAAATAAAGGATTTGTCTTGGCGAAAGTAAAACTTCACACCAGCACAATACATATACATTCATCTATGAATATATGATACAGTCATACATACACAGCAGCACTTGTAGGAATACAGCACACCGAATGCAACAA
Organism: Protopterus annectens; assembly: GCF_019279795.1. Classification (NCBI taxonomy): domain Eukaryota; kingdom Metazoa; phylum Chordata; order Ceratodontiformes; family Protopteridae; genus Protopterus; species Protopterus annectens. The sequence continues at coordinate 252,507,579 of NC_056743.1, forward strand.
AAACATCTTAGAAACAGAGACGGAGATGCATGCACTTTGTCTACATGAAAAATGACAAGCTACCTATAAGATTAGTTTGTGGCTTAGTTGTGGAACTCAGTCATAAGGCAAGGTTGGACAAGAGGTGACTTGAATGTTGTAGTTAGTTTTGCAGATAATGGCAATATTCTGCTGGTTAAGCTGTTCTTTAAAGTCTGTGTAAGCCTGCTGGAGAAGAAGTTAACTTGGGGAGATGGCTGTTCGAAGAATTAATGGGACTTATTTGGACTACACACTTGTACATTTCCGATACTGGGTAGGTTTTCCTGCTGTCTCAAAGGAAACAATGGTGCACTTCACACAGAACATGGATGGCTCCAGTGAAACATTCTGGTACATACTTACAAGCCTAGAGAAGGATGCTACAGCTTGTGTTCCTGCCCGTCCTGCTCTAACCACCTGAATGTGCCCTACTGGAAGTCCTGACAAGAGCCCACAAACTAGGAAAATAAAAACAAAAACTAAAATCCCATCTGCTCCCTGAGAGTCATTCAGTGAAAGTATGTGTACTGCTTCAACCATTTGTAACAATTAAAGGTAGTACATAATTTCTACTAGGTCACAGTGTGCTTCCCTGCCAGGTTAGCCAGCAGCCAAACCACCCCTCTTCTCACTTAAATAACTCCTACTCTCCCTATTACATTATACCCCCTATCCTGAACTACAATAACTCACTCCTTCCCCTAACCTGATATCCCCCCAGGGGACTTTGCTGCAACAAACTGACTGCCCACTAGGTGGCGCTGCACTATCATCTTGCTGTCTCTATCCCTTTACTCACTCTTTACCATATCTCCCCAACGCAGTTCCTAGACATCCCTTTTACTGCTCGCTCCCTCACTATTGTCCCAGGATTACCTATCCTCATATCACTCTACCAACACCCCATCTCTATCCTTCATAAGCCTCTTACCTTCTTCTACTGTCTTTAATCTATATATCTACCTACAACTCTACTTCTCTGTAAGTCTCTTACCTACCTATACATCACTGCAAACTTACCTTCAGACTTTCACACTCTACTGATTGTTTTCCTCACATTCTCCTTCCTTTGGCTCTACCCGCTCCAGTCACCCTGTGGGCTCACTCTGCTCCCCTACCCTGCCCCCAAATTCCATCCGCCCCAAGCACCTCTACATTTATTCTTCCCATACTCCTCCCACCCATATCAATTAACTAATCCTAGTCCTCTCCTTATTACCCCTCCCACTCTACACCTCCCACTCCACTATCCCATACCCCTCTCTACTCTTAGTCTCCTCCTCTCCTCCTTGTAAATTAATATAACCCCATCTACTTCCATACCTCTCCTCCTCAATAAGCCAGTTCACTTCCACTATAATACTCCCTTCGATACCCCCCATTCTAAAAATGCCCTCCCCAATCCTCTATACTGTCCGGGTCCATTGCTCCCTTCTTGTACTACTAATTCCTCTTTATTATGCTACTTCTTACTCTTCCAAAGCACCCCCATGCCTACCTTCTACTCAAACTATCCCTTACACTCACCTGCAACCACTTTTATGCACTCACTTCCACTCTATATCCTCTTCTCTTATTCCACCTAACCTACTGTACCTATTCTTTTCCAAACACTTCTCCACCACAACAAAAACTTTTACTCATAAACTACTGCTAGCCCCAAACAGCTTCCTATTACATAAACCCAAAAGGCTAAAAGTTATTTCCTGTAATGTCCTAGCCTTATCTGGTGATATCCATCCCAACCCCCCCTAAGAAACAAACGAGTCAAAGCTAATTCTGCTCCTTGGCTGTCCAAAGAAACAAAACAAATCATGGAAGCTTTACCAGAAAAATAAAATGCCAACTACCTTGCTCCAATACACCCAACTCCGCAACCATGTAAAAAACTAATCATCTTGGACAAAAAAAACTACTACAATAAACTTCAGTCCAACAATAATAAGAACCCAAAACAATTCTGGAAATCAGTTAATTCCCTTCTCTATCCAGAGTCCAGGAATAATCCTTGCCCTGACCCACGTATAACTGACATTGAACTGAACTCACATTTCAACTCATTCTTTACAGAATCCATAGCTAACCTAACCAAAACTTTCCCAAACAACAGTCCACACAACTCTCATTCTTCAACACCCAACAACCCTAATAACTGTCCCCTTAATTTCCAGCTCAAACCAGTTTCAACCATTATTATAAAAATGCTCATATCCAAACTAAAGCCATGCACCAACGCCCCTGACAACATATCCTCCTCCTTCCTCAAATGTGCGGCTGATGGTATTGCTCTCCCAATCAGTATCCTAATAAACAGATCCTTAAAAGAGTCATATATACCCAAACTCTGGTGCTCAGCCTACATTCTTCCTCTTCACAAAGGAGGCAAAAACACCAATATTTCCAATTTCTGTCCCTTTGCCCTACTCTCTCCAATATCCAAAATTCTAGAAAAATGTGTACACCACCAACTTGTGCCATTCTTAACCCAGAATCAACTCCTAACACCCACCCAACATGGCTTCTGTCCCGGCCACAGCACCATAACTGCCCTACTATCCTTCCTAGAAACAGTCAATCGAGCCCGAGATTCTGGACTACTAGTATCCACAGTACTCCTAGATCTCTCTAAAGCATTTGACACCATTTCCCACAAACACCTTCTCTTTCATCTCTCCAACCTTAATCTCTCCCCTAATATTCTATCCTGGTTCTCCAGTTACCTATCAGACAGATCTCAAGCTAGAACTTTACCTCCTCCTTCTTACCAACACCCACCGGTGTTCCCAGGGATCCATCCTCGGACCCATGCTTTTCAACATCTTCATTAATAACCTTCACACTGTCATCCCTGACACTACAGTTACCTAATATGCTGATGACTCAACTTTAGTCTGTGCCACCTCTAACCTTCCTGAACTACTGACTAAAAGCCAAATAGCATTTTCTACCACTGACAACCAGATGCACCAAAACCATTTCTCTCTCAACTCAAATAAATCTAAAATACTACTTTTCCCTCCCCCCAGGGCTTTCTCTTATGGCAAAAATACTTTCAAAGTCCTAAGCCAAACCAACACTTTTATGGAAGTGGTCCCTTTTGCAAAACGTCTTGGCATTAGGGTTGCCACCTTTTCAAATGGCCAAAGTGGGACATTTTCAGGACACACATCAGATTTTACAGGCCGGGGTACAGTGGTGTATACCTTATACCAAAAGGCAAAAGGTTGAGTCAAGTGTCTCACTGAGTGCTTTACAGAGATGAGGATTTATTTATTAGGGGGGGGGGGGAGGGTGGCCTGGTTAAAGTGTGCCTTACAACAAACACAAGGTGCAGGGTTTCTCAAGTACAAAGGATAAATTGGGGCTTAAAAAATGGCAAGAAGGGCAGTTAGCTTAGTACTAACCTATGAACCTATGAACCTATGACACATACCCACGGTCAGTACAAAGGATAGAACTTAACTTTTTTTCCTAAATAAAAGCTTATTCTTGTAGCAGTTTAGTTGCTTATTATGTTTCTTGTAACATTTAGGTATTTTAGATACAGAAATAAATATTTTATGCAACTATTACATGAAATATGGGACATAATTATGTCCTACAATCTCAGGACATTTGCCCTTTTTAATATTGTTTGTCAGGACACAACTGCCCAAAGAGGGACTATCCCTCTCAAAGTGGGACAGGTGGTAACCCTACTTGGCATTACCATAGATGAACACCTTAAATTTGATATCCACATACAACAAAACATAAAGAAAACCCACCAAATGTTAGGTATTCTCTATAGGAATAACCTCTTTCTCTCCAACTCCTCTAGGCATACCTTGGCAACTACCTACCTTCTACCCTCTTTACTATATGGAGCCCCTCTTCTAACTAATCTGTCTTCTTCCAACACCTCAAAACTTGAAATTTGCTATAATAAGATCTCTAAATTTGCAACTAAATCCAAAACCTCTACTCACCACTGCCTTACCCTACAATCACTGAACTGGCTAGAACTCTCTAACCACCTAGACTATCTTCAACTAACCACCGCTCACAAATTAATATTCTACCCAGATAAATGTCCAGCCTTAACAAACATCCTTTCCCCATACATCCCAAACAAATCTCTGAGATCTGAACACCAAAATTTAATTTCTATCGACAAACCCAAACGTCCTGCTGGCCAGCTTCTACTCTCTGTCTCTCTAGGCAAGAAATGGAACTCTCTCTCTCCTTCACTTAGGACTATACCAAACTCAGAAACCTTCAAGATCCAACTTTTCTCATACCTGTCACCCAAACGGAAATGTTCCTGCTTATACCCTACCTAAATTTAAGGGAATTCCCCAATGAGCTCTTCATACTCCTTGCTCCACTCTTCCCTCAAACTAATATTTCTATTCTCCTAAAATAGATTTAAGCTGACAGTAACTGATTAAGCAATTCTCTCACCTGACTCCAAGCTTGTAAATATTGTAAATATCACAGTATTTCTATTGTCTGCACAGCGAGTTTTTACTTTACTTAATTAAAACATCTGCATGCAAACTGCCCCCCCCCAATGTAAAAACACAAGAAACCTCAGATCTTTATTTTACAGACAGTTGATCATGCTGAGCTGAATGAAAATACCTGTAAACTGTGTTCTCTATTATCTGTTAACTGTGTTTTATGATGTCTGTTAACTGTGTTTTATGATGTACATTTTATGCATTTGCATTTCCTTAGTGTATGAATTTTATACATGTAATTTAACATTATGTAACCATTATTGTATTGCTTATGGAGCTTTTCTCCCCGGGCCTCCACTGAAAATGGGCACGTTCTGGCCCAGTGGACTTCCCCGGTAATCAAACTGAAAATAAATAAAATAAAAAAATAAAGATATACTACACAATAATTCAGATAAGGTTGGGTACATGATACACATGAATCATACTAAAAGAATAAAGCTGACACCTGAATTATGACTACCCTACCACATACAAGACCAGCTTAGGACTCGGGGGAAGTCTTAGCAGTAGTAACAGATTGAGCATCTTCCCAGGAGGATTAACCATCAACTCCCACATCAGGTCTAATGATGTCAGAAAACCAACAGCAAGAATAAAGAATGGGCCTCAAGCGGAACTGAATGAGGGCCCCAGGAATCATAAAACAGTGGAACTTTGTAAAAATAAAAAGGTCAGCTGGATCTAACAAAAGAGCCAAAAAAACCTGGGCCTCCAGAGGAAGTAATTCATTGAGGGGACTAGAACTATGAAAAACAGAGGTCCTCAAAAGAATATAAAAAATTGACATAAATCCAAGTATTGTTAAAGATGCGTGGGTGTGGGCAAGGACAGCACCAGAATTAAAAAAATAAAGGAGTCATGACTTAGTGTACTGGAGTCAGAAGGGCCCTAGCAGGATTAATAAAACTAGTGGAGTTTCAGGAGAGTTAAGAATCAGAGGACACCTACTATAACTAATGCAATCAGGTGATTCACTTCAATATAAAAGAAGTCAGAAATCCCTTAGCTTGGTTAACAGAAACAAATGTCACAGCGAGAATAAAAGAAGTTGGGGAACACTGCAGAATTAAATTTAGCATCAGCAGCAGAATTAATGCTGAGTAACCACAGAAGCATTACAAATGTCAGGGGTTATCAGCAGAATTATCACTCGGAAGGTGTGTGTGTGTGTGTGTGTGTGTGTGTGTGTGTGTGTGTGTGTGTGTGTGTGTGTGTGTGTGTGTGTGTGTGTGTGTGTGTGTGTGTGTGTGTCAGTAAGTGTACATTTATCACTGCATGCCAAGATGTCAGAGCTCAGCTGGGGTAGAGTGTGGAAAAGTAAGTGTGTGTGTGTGTGTGTGTGTGTGTGCGCACATGCATGTAGATGTGTACCCCCCATTCTCTCCTTCTCTCTACTTTTCTTTCTATACTATACATTTATCCTGATGGCATACTTAGACATTACAGTGTAGTAAATGCACATATCTCTTTTCAGAAGGATATACTTATTTTTATTTATATACAGCCTACGCATGTCAAGAACCTTTTCAGGAGGATGTACCTATTGTTGCTTATGTGCAACCTGGTGCATGTCAACAGCATATTTATCCACATCAGCTACATGTCATCATTTGCTAATCAAACAAAACACTATTTTAAAACCTTAACCAGACCAAACTAAGTGAAAATATACACACCTTTCATGCACTAAAAATAGCCCTCCTAAATAACTATCCCTGTGTAAATCAACCTCAATAACAACAGCTTGACTTTAGAGCTTTTTAACTAATTAAAAATGAAATAAAAATATAACTCCAACCATTTCAATTATTGCAAAGAGAAGCAGGTGTGTGAATGGCTGAAATTCAATGAAGCATTACGTGGAGCTATAACAGCTAGCATAAGAATGACACAATATTTACACCAACAACAACAAAGTGATGAATGAATTAACTTCACCTACAACAACAGTGTTCTCTGTGAAGTGCCTGTGAATGTCAGGAGGGTTAGGCTGATTTAAACTTGTTTTTTACTCTCCTTTTACATGACATAATAAGCCACAAATGCAGATAAGTTTGTAAAGTTAAGTGCAGTATTTTAAATTATGTGATCAGTGTAAGTTATGGAGGAACATACTCAATTCAGTCAAGAGAATGCTGCTGCAAATAAGAACATACTTTTCCATGCTACAGGGCAAGTTGGATTTCCAGTTGAGTATGCTCATGTAGAAAGCGGTATGTCAGATCCAGCCACAAACTGTTTTGTTGGTCTTCATCGGCTCTAGCTGTTACACATACAGTATCAAGGTAATAGGCTATACTAGTACTCTGTGAACTGCCTCTTGCAAAATGACTGAAGCAGACACTATTCCAAAGGCAAGGCAATTGCACTAAAATAAGACAGTGTATGTTAACAGTCAAGAACTGTTTGGAAGATTCTTTTCTCTCCATATGGTTGTACTGGAACAATACTCAGTAAATGTTTCCCACTCTTTGAGATAAAGAAGTGTTCTTACTTCAAGGTAAATGGTATTGTACTGTCTGTAACAATAGGTTCTAAATTTTATATAAATATGAGTATTCTTTTTCCGTTTCAATAGCACAGGAACTATGTCAAATGTAAACTCTTTTTACTATTCCTTGGAAAATATTCTACTCTCTACAAATTCAACATTTTTGAGCTCCACTTTTGGAATTAATGCCTATGAAACTACCTTGCAATATCTTCAATATCTTAGACTAGCATTTTGTTTTAGTCCTTTCTTTGCAATTAATATACCCTTCAGTATTCACATGCCTTTAGCAGACATGTGGTTCTCATATCTCATTGGTCAATAGCTGTGACATTTGTCAGCCATGTTTCTATTGTTACCTTTCTGTGATGACGTACTTAGTATTTTAGGAAAATCATTTCAGTTCAAATTTATGTAACCAATCTCTTGTCAGTGTTGGCCAGCCTCTTTTGCATGCCTTGAAATCTACATCTGTTCTTCCTATCATGTTTTACTGGTACATTAGTTCTACCTTCAGGGAACATTTTCTGACCAGTATAAGCCTTTAACAGCAGTTTTCACTCTTCTAATCATATCTGAAAATCAGTTTATCTGTCAACAAAAGAGACTGTAAACAGAACTGTTACTGTAGCTAGTTCTAGTTTCAGTTTCACCTAACATGATGCTTCAGATTCTATACTCATCTTTGATCATATATATACTATTACACATACTAAATAATTTGTTTCAGATTCTACATAACTAACGTTCTTTTTTTTCTGAGTCAGTATACCTATCTTTAATGAGCATCAGCTCAATTCATTTTTTCCTATACATTGCATTAAGCACTGGCACAGTTTATATCACTATTCCAGGTGCACATTCATTTAGCATGGTGTATCTTACAGAGGTTTTACTTTTTCTTTGAAATATGAATCACTTTGTATCTTCTTATTATATTTTAATTATTTTGCCTGTACATTACCTTGAGTAGTGAATTTGCAATATTTCTGTCATCTGATCATACATTTTTTTTTCCTTTTCTTTCTTCTTATGTAAACAACTTTTGTAACCTGGAAGTAGAAAACCGCCACAGCTCAATTTGATCTTATCTTCAAATTGTTGTGTTTTTTGACAAAAAATGATTATGCTTAATTATTCTATGAACAGCAGAGTCATAATTAAAACTGATGGCGTTATTTACTTGCTTTGAGAATGTTACAGGAGAGCACAATTGCATGCGCATGACACTGCAGAGATGCTAGTTTATATTGGTGTTTATTATTGTGTTCCTTTTAGGCTGATAATTGTGGGTACTGAATCACCCTACATAGCCATAGGCAGATTTAGAAGGGGTGCTAAGGGTGCAGTAAGTGCCATCAGTGCTTATGTTAACAAGTAATCAGTCAATAAATCATAAAATCATTTTGAATCGGGGGTTTCCATATTATAGTTTCATCTGTAAATTGCTCTTGGACTTTTGTCATTGTTAATGTTTTCATCGTGAAAGCAGTCCATCTGGAGGTGTGAAATGTTGCCATTAGGGCAATTAGCAGATAATCAATTGAAGATTTTGTACTTTGCAACTCGGCAGAAGAAATTCTGAAAAGTAGTCTGAGCCTCCCATTTATAATAGTCAAACATGACAATTTCCCAAAGTCATTTTGTTTCAGCTACTAAAATATATAATATTTTGCTGAGACTCCCAGATAATACTATGTATATTCCAAACAACTGGCCAAAAAGTTACATATTAAATACATATCATGTTAATGTTGTTACTTTCATATCTACATATCTACTTAATAAGAATTCAGTAAATTTATAATTTATGTAATATCAATAAAATTATATTTTACTGGTTAGTAGTGGTAATCCTCAGTTGTTGATATAAACAGTCTTCTATTATTATTTTTTTAGCAAAAAGACATCCCTGAATGAAATAATGCACATTTACATATAAAAATGATGGGCCATCTAAGAACACATTGTATTTTTCTGACTTATTTGTCTCTCTTCCAAATTAAAGCTGCAGTAAACAGATCAACCTTATATAGAAGGAACAAACTATAATGTGTCCCTCCAACATACATGAACTCCAGACTCAGAACTCCGACACATGAGATCAATGCATCATTGGAAATTACTGTCAGGGATCTTAACCTAGCCTCTGACATGAACAGGTTGTGCTGGAGATATAAATACTGTCTGTCCTGGACAGAGGAAGTCGGTATTAACTACCATAGTCCCTAACCTCTGCGAACTTCACTCAGCTCACCTAACCACTGATAATTGGAGATACCTGGGATAAATATGGCTAGGCTTGCATGGTCCGTAGGGCCATTGGCCTAGTAACCTTCTATGAACCTATGGACCTATGCCTATACTTATCATGCACATGGTGGCAGAAATGGATTCTGCGTTTGGTCTGCAGCAAATGTTTCATCATAGACAAAGCCACTGATTTACATTTACTAAAGTAATGAAAACTCATTTTCATTATTGAAATTCCATGTTATTTTGGTTACGCTGGTTTCCAGTCAGCACAGTTATTCTGTTTGCAACTGTCATAGTTTATACAAATAGATCAAAAGTAGATTTTTGTGTATGTCTCAGAGAATAAAACCACATTTAAAAAACAGAATACTAAGTTAAGGTAACTGACAGGATAAATTCATGTTCTGTTGAAAGAGAAATCTAGTTTAAGATGTCAGATTCTATGAATTTCTTTGTTTTTGTACTTAGTACCAGTTTGAAAATTTTACAGGATTTTGGTGGAAAATTGAAAAACAGAGGATTTGAGTACAAATTCACAAAAACAAGGCATTGTCTGAATTAACAGTCCATATTTATTCTGTAATAGGATGCCTGACAGACAATAGGGTAAGATTATATTAAAGTCTCTTAGTTACTAGCAGAAATCAGCGTTGTAAAACATATGTGTGCAATTGTTTTCCTACATCTTGTTGAGTGCAAACTGGACACGGTTATAGCAGATGAGTTAAACTCACTGATACTGAAACTCTGTCATTTTTTCCATAGGAAATTACTGACAGTTGAGTTTTGCTAGTTGCAATGTACACTGCCAATGGTTTACTTGTTTATACAACTTTCCTTTCTCCTTGAAGAGGGATGCGCTACTGCAAGAAAAAAATGCTGGCATTTAAGATTTTCTTTAGGTTAAATTCCTGACCAGTTGTGCTCAACAAGTTAGTCCCTCACCACGTTTTAACTTGGAGAGTGATAGTAGAAACATGTAAAACCCCTAGATAACTGTTACGATCATCTTGTAGTAGCAGTAAATACAAATTACAGTTATGTTAAATTATTACGCTCAAGGATATTTGCAGATACATTCCTTTACTTGGCTAATTACATTTTTCTTCTGAGGATCTCTCTGGAACTTTTGACTTAGTCAAGTAGAAATACCTACACATTAGTAACCCTATGCCTGCAACACAGACGTGTGCAGAAATTGGTCAGAAATAGCCTTGCACATTTAGAAATTGTTATATTTATAGGCAGCAGTATTTGAAAATGATTAACACATTTTCAGGGACAATCTAGAGGTTTAGCTAGCTATTTTTGTACTCGGTGCCATGTCGCAGTCTGGTGCTCACCCAATTTTAAGTTGAAGATCAAAAAGAAGTTCCTCTTCTTTTAAACTGCAGCATAGTGTTTGCTGCATTTTTCAGAGTTGGTATGCACTGAAGACTCATTTCCTAATACCTTTCATCCATGGTATGGTGACTGCCCCCTTCACCCCCACCCTCTCTGTGTCTCTGCTTTCTAGACATGAGGTGTACTGGGACAGCAGTGTCAGGCTGTGAGTATGCATTTGAATTTTCTAGCTTAACTCTTGTTTGTACCATTCTGTATTTGAAGATCAATATTGTATTATAATCATTTGGTCATTAGAAAATTAAGAGTGTGCAGTAGCTAAAAAATTCTAATTATTTTTCAGCAGGAAAATGAGGGTAAAAAGATGCCAGTTTAAATTAGTTTTTAATATTGTGTTCCTTTTGGCCTCAAAGTAAAACAAATGACCAAGTATAAGGTGCAATTTGCTAGCAGTAACAGATTACCCAATAATCAGTTTTGGAGTATGTGAGTAGTAGTACAAAATACATCTTACGTTTATATAAATAAAATCAGCAACAAGAACTGCCAATACTGAATGGGGGTATATTACCTATCTCAGGTTGGTGGAAGGGGAGTAGGAGAGAACAACCCTGTTACTCATTAATTGTTGACTGGAGGAAGGGGTTATTTTCATTGCGTTTAGCACCCAGTATGTGGTACATGATTCATGTTCCTTCCATGCAATTAATAACACAGTAAGAAAAAAACAAACCTCAAGGTCCCAACTGCCACTCAATGATACAAAAAAGGAATGAATGCAGCCAAATATTGAAGCAGCTATGGCAGAATGTTCACAGTCTCAAGCTTAGTCAAGTTATAAATCCACAGAATGTTCATAGTCTCAAGCCAGGTCAAGTTATAAATCCACAGAATGTTCATAGTCTCAAGCCAGATCAAGTAAATCCACAGAATGTTCACAGTCTCAAGCTTAGTCAAGTTATAAATCCACACAATGTTCCCAGTCTCAAGCTAAGTCAAGTTATAAATCCACAGAATGTTCACAGTCTCAAGCTTAGTCAAGTTATAAATCCACAGAATGTTCACAGTCTCAAGCTAAGTCAAGTTATAAATCCACAGAATGTTCACAGTCTCAAGCTAAGTCAAGTTATAAATCCACAGAATGTTCACAGTCTCAAGCTAAGTCAAGTTATAAATCCACAGAATGTTCACAGTCTCAAGCCAGGTCAAGTTATAAATCCACAGAATGTTCACAGTCTTATTTCCAGATAAAATCCCTTTATTGCAAGTAAGTTACAACAGGTAAGTGCTTTCACAAACTTCTGTTTACTTCATCAGACCATAAACAAGCAGATTCAGCCCCCCATTTTTATACTCATGCAAATAGTCAAATTTCACATAAACAAATCACAATCAATCCTATACTCAAAGCACCTCCCCACCATTAAATTAAAGCACTCACAATAAAATATACATCTAAGATGCATATAAAATAAGCATAAAATGACATAGAATCAAAATAAAATAAAGTAGAGCTAACATCATAGAATTCAGTGATGTCAATTTATTTCATGAGTTAATTTTAGCAATTTCCTATTTTCCAACTTGGAAACCATGGAAAGATGGTCAAACCCTGTCCTATATGTGCCTCCAGTCTTATTATCCAGTTAAGCTCTCTGTCCTCTGTTCTTGAGCTGATGTCACCCATCCTGACATCCTTTGTAACTACTTCTTGTGCATTAAACTAAATGTGATGTTCAACTCCACAAGATAAAATATGTTTAATGTACTAGAAATAGTTAATAGCACATATAGCACAGGGTTTGTATGACCATTGACATCACTGAATTATATGATGTTAGCTCTACTTTATTTTATTTTGATTCTATGTTATTTTATGCTTATTTTACATGAATCTTAGATGTATATTTTATTGTGAGTGCTTTCATTTAATGGTGAGGAGGTGCTTTGAGTATAGGCTTGATTGTGATTTGTTTATTTGAAATTTGACTATTTGCATGAGAATAAAAGGGGGGGCTGAGTCTGCTTTTTTAAGGTCTGATGAAGCAAACCAAAGTTTTTGAAAGCACTTTCCTGTTGTAACTTACTTGCAATAAAGGAAGTTTATCTAGAAATAAGACGTGGATTTATAACTTGACTTAGCTTGAGACTGTGAACATTCTGCCATAGCTGCTTCGATATTTAACTGCATTCATTTAATTAGAAATGCACAACTGTTTTGCATAAGCAAGGTATAAAGCACACTTTACAGTTTTATTTTCATATCACATTTCAGTGCAATTTAGCTTATTGCAATGAGATCACTTTATTTAGCACAGTGTTTTGCTCCAGTTAGATATTAAAACCTGCTTTTTTTTAATTCAGACATACATTTAAAAAAAATACTCACTATGCTCTAGGTGTTATCTGTTTTTATAGGTTCATAGGCAGGTACTAGCCTATCGGCCCAAGGGCCTAAGTAAGCCTAGCCAACAAGGTTCCCTGACTTATGCCACCCAAGAAAGTTATTTTCCTGTGCCCCTGTCGAGCAGAGCCACAGAAGTGATCCCCAGGATGTATTTCCTGTTTCCCATCCACTCATTAAGATTTTTCTTGAAGAGTGCTAATGAGAAACTTTGCTTGACATAGATGGGTAGCTTGTTCCAGAGTATGGAAAGTCTCTGAGACAGGAATCTATCCCTCCAGCATATCCTGTTTATTGTGGTGACATGGCTTAGGTCCCTAGAGCATGTAACTCGGAGGGATTGGGATTTGTTTAGGTGTAGCATGTCCAACAGCTCTAGGTTTGACATAGCTTTATATGTTAGGCAGATATCACCTTGAAGTAGGCGATATACTATGGAGTAAAGCTGGAGTTTTCTGAGATGGTCAGTGTTAGGCATCTGTTTGAGGCCAATAATCCTCTTTGTGAGGTACTTCTGTGGCCTTTCCAGCTGCTGCAGATGTCTTGTGAGGTACATTCCAAAAGGGGTGTTTACTCTATAATGGGTCTAATGAGTGTCGAGTAGAGGGGCACAATGATCTCTTTTTTCCTGGATGAGAACCCTTTTGTGATGAGGTGTGCCACATAGAAGGATTTCCTGACAACTGTGGCGATGTGATTATCAAAGGAGAGACTACTGTCCACCTAGGTCCTAAGGTCTCATCACACATTCAGCATTAAGTAGACTGCTTCTATGTGGCAGTTCATGGGTACAGAGTTTTTACCAAAAGGGATGACAATGCACTTTTTGGCATTGAGCTTGAGGCCATGGCTCTGACACCAGGCATTTGTCTCAGTGAGGCCCTTCTGCAGGATGTCCACATAATTTAGGGACTCGACTATGGCTCCTAGTTTGCAGTCATCTGTGAACTTCATTAGCCGAAGCCCTTCTGTGTTAGCTATGTCACTGCTGGTCTGCCACTGACAGCAAAACTGATAGTCACATTTATATACAGAAACAGAGTACAACTAATTTAGCCTTGCAGCTCTTCTCAGTGGGTTGCAAAACTATAACATCAGAGAGTTATTCTTTTTTACCCTCTTTGGTCCATAGATAACACACTTCATACACAATGATTTACAGTGGACTTTAAATCTTAGGTTACCTGTACATAAGCAAAAAAGGTACTTCTGCCCCAGAAAAAAAAAAAAAACATAATGACTGACTAAGCTGTAGTATTTCCAAAAAAATATATATATATTTGCACAAATATTTTCAAAACTTCTCTGGGCAGATAATACCTGTAATCCAGCCTGGTTCCATAAAATTAAAAATAAAAATGAAAAACAAATACAGCGCACTTACCTTGCTGACATCAGAAAATAACATCTAGTCCAGGAGCACTCCTGTAAAATTTGAAGACGTCAGTGTCTTTCTAATGATTCCTGTAGTGTCAGACTGCATGTTGCTCAGTTTAGCAGGTGTTGTAGGAAGAACACTAAAGGAATAAGAGAAATTCAGTTACTATTTGTTGTACATTGCATATGCTTTGGTTTTGCAGCAGTCATAAAATTATAAATTGTCAGATTTATTAACTTCCATAACAAAATTACAGTTCCTCCAGGTACATTTAAAGGTTATATAAATGAATATTAAAATCACTCTAATATTTTATTCTACAGTTTCTTTACAGTCAGAAATGGGGTAACTTGCATAAAAACAAGCGACATGAAACAGTAGTCCCACAATGCCATCAATTAGAAAATCAGATTCCAATCAAATTATTACTGGAGTGCACTTTTGCTTCTCAATTTTAAAATATTAAACTGTCTCTTTTAATCAGAAGCATATATCTATTTGCATTTCATATAATCTGCCATCTTGACTTTGTTTTCTTACAGTTTTAGTTCTTTGTAAACCCAAAACTCTGGCAGCACTGTAATGAAGAAACAACTTCAGTTACCTTAATTATCAGCAAAACTAGTTATGCCTGCATACAGGTGGGGAAGGGGTTGTGACTGAAGATTAAATTCAAAGGTGTTAAACAAAATGTAGCATATACATTTAATTTCCACTTTATACAAAAGTTCACTGGGGTTCATTGGTGTTCATTGGCTGTTTGTGTCCCATTTTTGGATAAAATAAGGAAGCATCTACTGTTTGTTGGTAGCCAGTTGATCAATGTTCAGAACATTAACTGTGAAAACTTGTAAAAACAGTAAGACTTTGAGAAGAGTAAGAAGTCACATTGTCTCTCTTCTTCAAGTCTGTGTGATGGCAGAGGAAAAATAAACTGATACAAAGAACAACAGCATCAAAAAGAAGCATTTGAAAAAGAAAACAGTTTTCCTTTTTGATCACTACATACAAACCATAACAGCACAGTGCTACACTGCTGTGTGTTGTTGCAGTGCATGACACACAGTGCTGCACTGCTGTGTTCTGCCTTATCATGTGGCACACAGTGCTGTACTGCTGTGAGCTGGTGTAAGGTATGGCACAAAGTGTTGCAGTGCTGTGTACTGGTGTAAAATATAGTACAATGTGCTGCAAAGCTTTGTGTTGTTGCTACATATGGCATGCAATGTTGAAATGTTGTACTCTGATGTATCACGTGGCACATAGTGCTGCACTGTTGTGTACTGCTTTACTGTATGGCACACAGTGGTACACCACTAAGTGTTGTTATATGACACACAATGCTGCACTGCTGTGTTCTAATGTATCATGTGGCATGCAGTGCTGCATTGCTATGTACTTCTTTAATGTATGTACTGTACACAGTTCTACAGAGTTGTGTGTTGTAGTGTATAATACAATGCTGCACTGCTGTGTTCTGAGGTATCATGTGGCACACAGTGCTGAACTGCTGCGTACTACTTTAATGAAGATATGTATGGTACACACTGCTGGTATAATGTGCCCCACATGACTGCACTGCTGTATGCTGTTGTAACATGTGGCACACAGTATTGCACTGTAGTATGCTGTTGTAACATGAGGCACACAGTGATGCACTGCTATATGCTTGTGTAAAATGTGGCACACAGTGGTGCATTGCTGTGTGTTGTAATGTATGACAGACAGTGCTGCACTGCTGTGTTCTGCTTTACTGAATGTTCACAAGGTACACAGTGTTACACTGGTGTGTGTTGTAATGTATGACATACAGTGCTGCATTGTTGTGTCATGTCTAATGTGGTACACAGTGCTGCAATGCTGTATGCTTGTGTAACATGTGGCACACAGTGCTGCACTGTTGTATGCTGGTATAACGTGGCACACAATGCTGCACTGCTATATGCTGGTGTAATATGTGGCACACAGTGCTGCACTGTTGTACGCTGGTGTAACATGTGGCACACAGTGCTGCACTGCTGTATGCTGGTATAACATGTGGCACACAATGCTGTATTGCTGTATGCTGGTGTAACATGTGGCACACAATGCTGCACTGCTGTATGCTGGTGTAACATGTGGCACACAATGCTGCACTGCTGTATGCTGGTGTAACGTGGCACACAGTGCTGCACTACTGAATGCAGTTGTAATGTGACACACAGTGCTGCACTGCTGTACGCTGTTATAACATGTGGCATACAATGCTGCACTGTTGTATGCTGGTGTAATGTGGCACACAATGCTACAGTGCTGTATGCTGGTGTGATCACATTTTACTGCAGCACCACTAAAAAAGCATATACAGTCACAGATAGAAGGCATGTTATGTTGGACTGACTAAAATACATTTAATGACATAAGTTTACAAGCTGATAATGAATGAAAACATTGTTTGACATAACATGAAAATAATGAGACATACTAAGTGGAACCTAGATGGACAGTTTTCTTAAACATAAACAGGCCTATGGATCTAAATAAAAATTTGTTTGGCCCCATTTTACAGAAGCAGGAGGAAATTAATTATAAATGTCTTTATCAAACTGACTGAAACTCGTTTTGTTACTCAAGTCATTTGGGGAGCATATCTTGTGGGTTTACATATGGTATTACATAAGATGTGTCTTGACTACTTTTTTTGCTTCATGACTCGGAAAAAGAACAGCCGCTTAAACATAATCGTTATGTGTTTAATGAGTTTTAAAAGGTGTAGCTTTATAATATCAGACAAGCTGTAATTACATGTTATTTGAGACAATTTGATTACAAATCAAATAAATCATGTGGTATTAAGTTGTACAAGCAATTGAGTGAAAATTAAAATTCAAACAGTAAAACTGAAAAACATGATTTGTTAAGGTAGAGCCTATAGAGCCCTTCAGTTACTCACTACAAAGGGGATAGTGCTCCCTGAACCTCCCTGCTTATTATAATCAGCTCTGTGATTACTGCAACTTCAAGGAAGGACACATCCATAGCACAGTGGTTAAACCACAGAAAAGCCTTGCACCTTGAACCAGCTCACTCAGCAACACAATATTCTTTTAGATGGAATATTATGTGCTTAATATGAGCACTACACAAACCATTCCAAATAAGTTATCCAAACAAATCAACACAGTGGGCATCTTTTGTATCTTTTATTCTCCACCAAAGACTACCCAGGAATTGAGTTTTCCAGTTCCTTCTCCCAGGATAAGAGAACTGGCCATCTGCCACCTCATCCAATACTCCTGCCCAACCCTATTAGTGGTTCAAGTCATTTCTAAATTCAGGTTACCAGATGGCAAACAGATGCTCTGCCTCCCTGCCTCTTTGCCATTGGGCCAGCTAAAATTGCTTAACACATTTACAGACAGTGTAACTCACTAATGTTCTGTTGTTCCAATACTCAACTACTCTCATTTTTAAATGTTTATATGATGTATCCATATATCATATGTATATACAATGATACTTTAGTTTTTGGACATTCATGGTAATAGAAATAAGAAATCATCTAACATTATCTTGGAATTCTCTGAAGCTAATGTTGTGCTGCAACATTTCAGCTTATAACTACTACATGTCTATCACTTATAAATTTATAACAGCATACCTACCACATTATTAAATCTCACTGCCCAGCTTACAATTTTCTCTACCACTATTACTACTGATTAAAATACCTCTCTTTATATCTATCTATCTATATATATATATATATATATATATATATATATATATATATATATATATATATATATATAAAATCTACCACTGCAATTGTATGTTTTTTCTCTGTACATAACATCCGCATAATATCAAATAAATATTTTTTCTAAACCAGTTGTATTTTATTTGAACAATTACATATATATATATATGTATATATATATATATATATATATATATATATATATATATAGACGCACACACGCATACATACACATCTTTACTAAATTACTAAACTTTGCATGATGATTATCATGTTTTATAACTATGTATGGATATATGTATGCATGCATGTATGTATGTATTTAATAATTTGTTTGCATTTGTGTTTGTTAACTAGGGCACAGCACTGACCCATATGGACCTTTTTCAGACTCAACCCTGGAGCACTCTTTAGTTAACTGACTTGCTCATAGTCGCATAGCTAGACAAGTAATGGTGACTATGGGACTTAGACCTTTGACCCCAAGAAGCAGCACACTGGAGGCTATTCAACTTTTGTTTTCTAGTATTTTTATATAGAGTTTTTCTCTCCAAGTTATCACTGAAAAGGAGTCCTTTACAGTCTCAGTCAAGAAATCCCATTGAACAAAGAAAAATAAATAAATAAATAAGCAGACAGACAGATAAACAGATAGATACATGGATACATAAATAGATAAATTCATGATATCGGTGAACCCAACTGCCTTCTGGTGAATAGCTGAAAAAAACACATTTTCAATATCCAAATAAATTCTTCACACAAACATTGTGTAAGTTTGCATTTACTCTATTTACTTTATCATCAATGTGTAGAAGACTATGGTAATCAAAATAAATAAGATAGAGAAAATACAAGACATTACAATTTTAAGTCTCAGAGTAGATACAGTGGCTGCTACAATCCCACGGGGTTAATAAAACCTGTGAAGCTCTGCAGTCTGATTTCTTGGAACAGACGGCACAGCTGCAGCATATTACACACATCAGAGACACTTGTGCATTCTGTCAGGAGCAAGCCCTAGGGAAAAGATGCTCCAATGATGTGCAAGTCAGGAAAAAGCAGAGCTGCTGTTTCTATGAACTAATGAAGGAAAATTTATTTCAAAACATAATCAGAGTATATACTTAAAATAGTAACTTGCATGAAATAAAACATAATCTTCTTGCCCACTGCTACTTGTTACTCTTTACTAAATCCAACAAACATTCTGCACCACAGGTACAATAAGTATAATACACAAAAGAAAGCAAACAAAAGCCGGTACCCCTGATGGCAATAAAACGATAAAAATCCAATATTCCAGTAAATGACACGTAGATACTCTCCTTGCAAAAACGAAACTGTTTTATTCATAAAAATGAGTAGCCATAAGGCTTTCTCAAACTCTTAAACATTAACAAACTGTTTAAAAATCTTTATATAACATAAAAACAACTTTCATTGGTCAACATCACAAGTGGGAAGTTTGAATCCTTAAAGCCACAGTTCATATATTGTGTTCTAAACAATGTCGCTTGTATGTTCATCATAAAATCATCAGTGAAGCATAAATCAAAAGTACATCAGTATAAATGGGGCTATTTATTGCCCTTTGAATTCCATCTACAGAATAAGTATTGTGATCCACAGTGACTAAAAACAAGACATCAAATCACTTATGAAGTGTTTTTAAAAATTACATTGCAGATTGCATATAGCGATCTAGGCATCAGACTAGGATCGCAAGTAAACTTGATGGTATGTTGGTCAATGTCAGCGTCTCAACCTCTTTACAAAACATCAAACAGGTATTAAAATATTTCTAAAAACTTCACGGCAAATTAAACATAGCGATCTAGGCATAGACCTAAGATCGCAAGTCAGCCTGATGGTAAGCTGATCGATGTCAGCATCTCAAACTAAGCACAAAGCTTGTTGAAAAACTTAGCTTATTAAAACGTAACTAAAATAATGCAATCGCTACTTGATCAACAGTTTACATAGCACTCCCTGACGTCTAGAAGGTGCGTTTCCAGCACAGTCAATCTAGTATTCCTTATAAACACCAAACATTAAAAACAAACTAAATGCAAAAGCTATACTACCATTTAGAAGGGCGATGGCCTTAACCTACCTTCCTTTCTGTTAGTGGATCGGTTAAACCATGTAAATACATGAAGCGTTGTGTGTATTAAAAGGTAAACAATCCATAGAATAATCCAGAGCGCTATATTAAGTAACATACTTCAGTAGTGGCAGTATTAATGGCAGTTACATTCACACTATAGAGCTTGGTTTTCATCTGTATCTCATTGATAATATCAAGTTAGGTTAGCAGATTAAACTGTAGTCATAGATCCTCATGAGACGTCTTCCTGTGTTGACGTCAAACAACTCCCTAGCGTTTAGGTAACGTAATTTGGGTTACATTTAAAGGGACTAGAGTGCATTAAGACAATATATGTACAAATCTAACCCACTGAGCAAAATCTACTTGGATCAAACATCATACCCCTATACAGAACGGATAGGGGTTGATAGCATTAATAGCATATGCTAAATTACTATGAAAATGGAAATCATGGTAAATTGTGATGTCTTATGTTGGACTAAGGAAATTTAGGACCCAGTACCCTCTGAAAACTGACAGTATATAGTATATTAGTCTCACTAACTCATTGTGAGTATCTCAAACATTTAACATATATTATGTACCTATCAATCTAAAGACACAACGTACTAAATCAATGGACAGTTATTATATATCAACAGATAAAGAAAAATACACGGTCACAAAGGTGGCATCATAGACATATAAATCACAGTTAATAATAACTATACCATTTACACACCAAATACATATTCAGAAAGTATGTTAATGTGTTGCCTACCCTCCTCATAAGTAAAGCTCACAAATGAGTGCAGCATGTGGGCTTTTAGAGTCTTTACCTCATATGGGTAGAAACTAATATGTTATCGTCGGATCTAACCCTAGCAGCTACTAAATTAAACATAACTTTGTCTGGAGGATCAGTGTATTACTTGGCTCTATGCAACCTTCTTTTTTTCAAAAATGGTTTAATTTGGACTTTATCATTGAGACCAGGGGATCTATCCGATCTCCATCTAATGATCCATCTAGTTTCATTCTCTAAAGTCCTATTGATTAAATCACCTCCTCTGAAACCTTGAAAGATTGTTTGGATGACATAAAACCTGAACGTATGTTCTGCTCCCTTCATTTTATGATGTCTTGCCAAGGCATTGAGTTCTGATCCTATCCTAGTAAGATAGTTATGTTCTCTGACACGTTCTTTCAGCATCCGGTTAGTCTTCCCTACATAGTAAGCTTCACATGCATTGCAGTTAGCAACATATACTATATTTTTGCTTTCACATGTGGTGTTTGTATTAAAGTAAAAAGCACGTTTAGTCAATGGGTGTGTAAACACCGTATCTTTGCATATAAAAGGGCATTGGTTACACCTGCCACATGGTAGTGTGTTCACATTCATGGTAGAATTATCATGCCTTGTACTTCTTGGTCTACACAATAGGCTTTTCAAGTTAGGATGGTTCTTGAAAGTTATGTATGGTGTCGGGCCTACCACCTTACTAACTTCTCTATCGGATACTAGGATGTCCCAGCGTCTATGTATTGCTTTTTTCACCTCTAGGCTCATCTTGCTAAAATTCAGTTTGGCACTAACTTCATTCCTGACCATGTTCTCATTAATTTGAGGTTCTGTGTGTTGACTGAAGTATGGTCTAGCGCTACCTGAGCGTAAAGAACCAACTGTTCCAATAGTCTTAGATACCTCAAGTGCATCATAGCCCCTCTCTAAAAATCTTTTCTTCATGTCTTGTATTCCATGTTCATATTGGGAATAGTCAGAATTGAGTCTGGACACTCTCATGAATTGTCCCTTAAGGACATTGTTAAATACATGACGTGGATGCATGCTATGTCTATGTAGTAAATTATTTCTCTGACAGCTCTTCCTGTATATAGAGGTGTTGAGCATGCCATTCAGCATCCGGACTATATCTACGTCTAAAAAAGAGATCTGGTCATAAGAAAAGTTCATAGTGAATTTTAAAAATTCAGTAGTGGACTCAAGATAACACACAAAATCTCTCAGGGAAACCTCGTCCCCTAACCATAGAAAAAACAGGTCATCTACAAAACGGCAGTACATACCTATATATTTTCTAAACTGTGATATCCCTAGAAGGTACTGATCTTCCCACCTTGCCATGACGAGGTTGGCGTAGCTATTCGCACAGGACGTGCCCATAGCTACGCCATCTCTCTGAAGGTACAAATCTTCATTGAATACGAATACATTGTTGGTGAGGACCGTTTCAAGAAGTAATGTGGTTAGATCTATCTTGCGTGCTGTTAATTCTGAATGTTCTCTCATATATTCAGTAATGTACCTGATGCCTATGTCATTCGGTATCACTGTGAACAAGCTCACAACATCAAGGGTGACCATAAGAAATGGTTGGTCTACCGGTAAGTCTTTTGTGTGTGTATACAGATCTATCAAGAATTGCTTGCTATCTTTCAAGATGTTCTTATTGTTATTCACTAAAGGTCTCAGGGTATCTTCCAGGTATATGGACAAGGGTTCAGTTACCCAACCCTGTCCCGCCACAATTGGTCTCATTGGGGGATTTTCTTTGTTTTTATGGACTTTGGGTAGTCCTTGTATTACTGGTATGATAGGGTCCTTGACCTTTAGATAACCATACAGTTGTTCAGTTATATCAAATGACATGACTAAATCATCCAGTGTGTGGTAAACCCTGAAGACCTTCTCTACCAATTCTTTTTGGTTTATCTTATCATAAGTGAGCTCATCATTAAGCATACCATACATCTTCTGTTCATAGTAATCTGTGTCCATAATGACTATAGGTCCACCTTTATCAGCAGGTCTGATAATAATAGACCTATCATCTTTCAAACTATGCAGGGCCCCTTTGGTTATAATTAAGATTCTGGCCATGTTTATTACTAATCTTCTCCTGGAAAAGTTTATGTATATCATCTTCTAGCACATTCCCAAACACTTCCACAGTCGGATGCAGCTGTGGGGTATAGGTACTATTACTACGGAACTTATTCATCCCATAACATGAAGTGTTCTGTCCAAACTCAAGTTTAAGTTGTAAGTTTCGAATGTACATTTTGGTATCTATGATCGTATCCACTAGGTTACTATCTCTAGTGGGAATAAAGCCCAAACCTTTATTTAGGACCTGCTCTTACACATTCAGTGCCCTGTTAGAAAGATTGATAACTAGGGATTCTGTTTCCCCCACATTTTCTTTATAGTGGGGCCTGAAAATGTTTCTTCTGTGGACTCTTTCCTTTTCTGCCTCCCTCTGCTGTTGGACCTTTTGTTCTCTAAAAAATATTGCTGGGCTATCGGAAGGGGTGCAGGTAAAACGGAGCTGTTAGATTTAGGTCTAACTACTGCAGCTCCTGCTCTCTGTACATCAGTAATACACCCAGCCAAACTATCTCCTGTTTGTAGGTTAGTGGTTTCCTCTCTATTCCTGCTATTATGATCTGGCACTGTGTTAAGCCTGTCTGAATTCAAACTTAAGTTTACATCACTCTCAGTGAGTACTTCAACAGTGACATTCCTCTCAGGTACTATAGGAGTCTGTCGAAAAGCCTCCTTAGCACAAGTCTGGTTAGTATTCTCTATAGGACCCCTACTCCTGTTCTGGTATACATTATGTCTTTGTTGTACATTGTTAGAAGAATTATTACTGGGATAGCCTGTGTTTCTATCTCTGGGCCAAGTGAATACGTGATTGTGTTTAAAATCTCGTAAATCACGTATAATTTTAGATTTCTTTTGGTCTATCATCCTTTTCTCTACCAATAATACATCTTCTAATACTTTCTCTAGTTTAGCTGTATGTACATTTTCTGTATACTTAGTTTTAAAGTCATTAAACATTTTATTGACCTTTATTCTCAAAAGATCTTCTTCAGGCAAGTGGAAGTCAATTAACAGCCTCATATAACTGAAGCTTAGTTCCAAATTTAATTGCTGCCAGCGATATAACAAATCCGGGAAATGGTTCCCAGAAGTGGGCATCTTCAAAACACGAAGCCCACGAGGTATGATGCAGCAAGTAAGCATACTTCAAAATATTGTCTCTGGACCTGCAGCTTTTTCAGTTTAACAAAAGCAGTCTCAAGTTCAGTTAGGTCCTGTGTAACATGGAAGTTACTTACTTCAGTCTGGTTGTCCCCATCACCATCAACACTGGGTTCAAAATCCAATAACACATTGGTTCCTCCGGTCACACATACCTGGAAACGTTGTAAGAAATTGCTTGTATAATCCGAATAGGTCGGAACATAAGGAAGTTCTATATTGATATTGTTCTCGTTCGCCATCCTCTAAAGTGGCAGCTCTGACAAAATAAAATATAATATAAATTCCACAATCCCAGTGCAGAGCGGTCACAAACAGAGGCGGGGTATCACGTAGAAGTAGATAATAAGAAAGCAAACAAAAGTGATGGCAATAAAACGATAAAAATCCAATATTCCAGTAAATGACACGTAGATACTCTCCTTGCAAAAACGAAACTGTTTTATTCATAAAAATGAGTAGCCATAAGGCTTTCTCAAACTCTTAAACATTAACAAACTGTTTAAAAATCTTTATATAACATAAAAACAACTTTCATTGGTCAACATCACAAGTGGGAAGTTTGAATCCTTAAAGCCACAGTTCATATATTGTGTTCTAAACAATGTCGCTTGTATGTTCATCATAAAATCATCAGTGAAGCATAAATCAAAAGTACATCAGTATAAATGGGGCTATTTATTGCCCTTTGAATTCCCATCTACAGAATAAGTATTGTGATCCACAGTGACTAAAAACAAGACATCAAATCACTTATGAAGTGTTTTTAAAAATTACATTGCAGATTGCATATAGCGATCTAGGCATCAGACTAGGATCGCAAGTAAACTTGATGGTATGTTGGTCAATGTCAGCGTCTCAACCTCTTTACAAAACATCAAACAGGTATTAAAATATTTCTAAAAACTTCACGGCAAATTAAACATAGCGATCTAGGCATAGACCTAAGATCGCAAGTCAACGTTTCCAGGTATGTGTGACCGGAGGAACCAATGTGTTATTGGATTTTGAACCCAGTGTTGATGGTGATGGGGACAACCAGACTGAAGTAAGTAACTTCCATGTTACACAGGACCTAACTGAACTTGAGACTGCTTTTGTTAAACTGAAAAAGCTGCAGGTCCAGAGACAATATTTTGAAGTATGCTTACTTATCATACCTCGTGGGCTTCGTGTTTTGAAGATGCCCACTTCTGGGAACCATTTCCCGGATTTGTTATATCGCTGGCAGCAATTAAATTTGGAACTAAGCTTCAGTTATATGAGGCTGTTAATTGACTTCCACTTGCCTGAAGAAGATCTTTTGAGAATAAAGGTCAATAAAATGTTCAATGACTTTAAAACTAAGTATACAGAAAATGTACATACAGCTAAACTAGAGAAAGTATTAGAGGATGTATTATTGGTAGAGAAAAGGATGTTAGACCAAAAGAAATCTAAAATTACACGTGATTTACGAGATTTTAAAAACAATCACGTATTCACTTGGCCCAGAGATAGAAACACAGGCTATTCCAGTAATAATTCTTCTAACAATGTACAACAAAGACATAATGTATACCAGAACAGGAGTAGGGGTCCTATAGAGAATACTAACCAGACTTGTGCTAAGGAGGCTTTTCGACAGACTCCTATAGTACCTGAGAGGAATGCCACTGTTGAAGTACTCACTGAGAGTGATGTAAACTTAAGTTTGAACTCAGACAGGCTTAACACAGTGCCAGATCATAATGGCAGGAATAGAGAGGAAACCACTAACCTACAAACAGGAGATAGTTTGGCTGGGTGTATTACTGATGTACAGAGAGCAGGAGCTGCAGTAGTTAGACCTAAATCTAACAGCTCCGTTTTACCTGCACCCCTTCCGATAGCTCAGCAATATTTTTTAGAGAACAAAAGGTCCAACAGCAGAGGGAGGCAGAAAAGGAAAGAGTCCACAGAAGAAACATTTTCAGGCCCCACTATAAAGAAAATGTGGGGGAAACAGAATCCCTAGTTATCAATCTTTCTAACAGGGCACTGAATGTGTACGAAGAGCAGGTCCTAAATAAAGGTTTGGGCTTTATTCCCACTAGAGATAGTAACCTAGTGGATACGATCATAGATACCAAAATGTACATTCGAAACTTACAACTTAAACTTGAGTTTGGACAGAACACTTCATGTTATGGGATGAATAAGTTCCGTAGTAATAGTACCTATACCCCACAGCTGCATCCGACTGTGGAAGTGTTTGGGAATGTGCTAGAAGATGATATACATAAACTTTTCCAGGAGAAGATTAGTAATAAACATGGCCAGAATCTTAATTATAACCAAAGGCGGGCCCTGCATAGTTTGAAAGATGATAGGTCTATTATTATCAGACCTGCTGATAAAGGTGGACCTATAGTCATTATGGACACAGATTACTATGAACAGAAGATGTATGGTATGCTTAATGATGAGCTCACTTATGATAAGATAAACCAAAAAGAATTGGTAGAGAAGGTCTTCAGGGTTTACCACACACTGGACGATTTAGTCATGTCATTTGATATAACTGAACAACTGTATGGTTATCTAAAGGTCAAGGACCCTATCATACCAGTAATACAAGGACTACCCAAAGTCCATAAAAACAAAGAAAATCCCCCAATGAGACCAATTGTGGCGGGACAGGGTTGGGTAACTGAACCCTTGTCCATATACCTGGAAGATACCCTGAGACCTTTAGTGAATAACAATAAGAACATCTTGAAAGATAGCAAGCAATTCTTGATAGATCTGTATACACACACAAAAGATTTACCGGTAGACCAACCATTTCTTATGGTCACCCTTGATGTTGTGAGCTTGTTCACAGTGATACCGAATGACATAGGCATCAGGTACATTACTGAATATATGAGAGAACATTCAGAATTAACAGCACGCAAGATAGATCTAACCACATTACTTCTTGAAACGGTTCTTACCAACAATGTATTCGTATTCAATGAAGATTTGTACCTTCAGAGATTAGCTATGGGCACGTCCTGTGCGAATAGCTACGCCAACCTCGTCATGGCAAGGTGGGAAGATCAGTACCTCCTAGGGATATCACAGTTTAGAAAATATATAGGTATGTACTGCCGTTTTGTAGATGACCTATTTTTTCTATGGCTAGGGGACGAGGGTTCCCTAAGAGATTTTGTGTGCTATCTTGAGTCCACTACTGAATTTTTAAAATTCACTATGAACTTTTCTTATGACCAGATCTCTTTTCTAGACGTAGACATAGTCCGGATGCTGAATGGCATGCTCAACACCTCTATATACAGGAAGAGCTGTCAGAGAAATAATCTACTACATAGACATAGCATGCACCCGCGTCATGTATTTAACAATGTCCTTAAGGGACAATTCATGAGAGTGTCCAGACTTAATTCTGACTATTCCCAATATGAACATGGAATACAGGACATGAAGAAAAGATTTTTAGAGAGGGGCTATGATGCACTTGAAGTATCTAAGACTATTGGAACAGTTGGTTCTCTACGCTCAGGTAGCGCTAGACCATACTTCAGTCAGCACACAGAACCTCAAATTAATGAGAACATGGTCAGGAATGAAGTTAGTGCCAAACTGAATTTTAGCAAGATGAGCCTAGAGGTTAAAAAAGCAATACATAGACGCTGGGACATTCTAGTATCCGATAGAGAAGTTAGTAAGGTGGTAGGCCCGACACCATACATAACTTTCAAGAACCATCCTAACTTGAAAAGCCTATTGTGTAGACCAAGAAGTACAAGGCATGATAATTCTACCATGAATGTGAACACATTACCATGTGGCAGGTGTAACCAATGCCCTTTTATATGCAAAGATACGGTGTTTACACACCCATTGACTAAACGTGCTTTTTACTTTAATACAAACACCACATGTGAAAGCAAAAATATAGTATATGTTGCTAACTGCAATGCATGTGAAGCTTACTATGTAGGGAAGACTAACCGCATGCTGAAAGAGCGTGTCAGAGAACATAACTATCTTACTAGGATAGGATCAGAACTCAATGCCTTGGCAAGACATCATAAAATGAAGGGAGCAGAACATACGTTCAGGTTTTATGTCATCCAAACAATCTTTCAAGGTTTCAGAGGAGGTGATTTAATCAATAGGACTTTAGAGAATGAAACTAGATGGATCATTAGATGGAGATCGGATAGACCCCCTGGTCTCAATGATAAAGTCCAAATTAAACCATTTTTGAAAAAAAGAAGGTTGCATAGAGCCAAGTAATACACTGATCCTCCAGACAAAGTTATGTTTAATTTAGACGCTGCAAGGGTTAGATCCGACGATATAATATTAGTTTCTACCCATATGAGGTAAAGACTCTAAAAGCCCACATGCTGCACTCATTTGTGAGCTTTACCTATGAGGAGGGAAGGCAACACATTAACATACTTTTTGAATATGTATTTGGTGTGTAAATGGTATAATTTTTATTAACTGTGATTTATCTGTTTATGATGCCACCTTTGTGACCGTACATTATTCTTTATTTATTGATATAAAAACTGTCCATTGATTTAGAACGTTGAGCTTTCTGATTGATAGGTACATAATATATGTTAATTGTTTGATATACTCACAATGAGTTAGTGAGACTAATATACCATTTATTGTCAGTTGTTAGAGGGAACTGGGTCCTAAATTTCCTTAGTCTAACATAATACACCACGTTTAACCATGATTTCCATTTTCATAGTAATTTAGCATATGCTATTAATGATGTTAGCCCCTATCGGTTTCTAATAGGGGTAGGATGTTTGATGCAAGTAGATTTTGCTTAATGGGTTAGATTTGTACATATATTGTTTTAATGTACTCTAGTCCCTTTAAATGTAACCCAAATTACGTTACCTAAACGCTAGGGAGTTGTTTGACGTCAACACAGGAAGACGTCTCATGAGGATCTATGACTACAGTTTAATCTACTAACCTAACTTGATATTATCAATGAGATACAGTTGAAAACTAAGCTCTATAGTGTGAATGCAACAACCACTAATACTGCCACTACTGAAGTATGTTACTATATAGCTCTGGATTATTCCATGGAATGTTTACCTTTATAACACACATAACGCTACATGAATTTATATGGTTTAACCTATCCACTAACAGAGAGGAAGGTAGGTTAAGGACATCGCCCTTCTAAATGGTAGTATAGCTTTTGCATTTAGTTTGTTTTTAATGTTTGGTGTTTATAAGGAATACTAGATTGACTGTGCTGGAAACGCACCTTCTAGACGTCAGGGAGTGCTATGTAAACTGTTGATCAAGTAGCGACGAGATTGCACTATTTTAGTTACGTTTTAATAAGCTAAGTTTTTCAACAAGCTTTGTGCTTAGTTTGAGATGCTGACATCGATCAGCTTACCATCAGGCTGACTTGCGATCTTAGGTCTATGCCTAGATCGCTATGTTTAATTTGCCGTGAAGTTTTTAGAAATATTTTAATACCTGTTTGATGTTTTGTAAAGAGGTTGAGACGCTGACATTGACCAACATACCATCAAGTTTACTTGCGATCCTAGTCTGATGCCTAGATCGCTATATGCAATCTGCAATGTAATTTTTAAAAACACTTCATAAGTGATTTGATGTCTTGTTTTTAGTCACTGTGGATCACAATACTTATTCTGTAGATGGGAATTCAAAGGGCAATAAATAGCCCCATTTATACTGATGTACTTTTGATTTATGCTTCACTGATGATTTTATGATGAACATACAAGCGACATTGTTTAGAACACAATATATGAACTGTGGCTTTAAGGATTCAAACTTCCCACTTGTGATGTTGACCAATGAAAGTTGTTTTTATGTTATATAACCATTTTTAAACAGTTTGTTAATGTTTAAGAGTTTGAGAAAGCCTTATGGCGAAAGCGCTTACTCATTTTTATGAATAAAACAGTTTTGTTTTTGCAAGGAGAGTATCTACGTGTCATTTACTGGAATATTGGATTTTTATCGTTTTATTGCCATCAGGGGTACCGGCTTTTGTTTGCTTTCTTATTATCTACTTCTACGTGATACCCCGCCTCTGTTTGTGACCGCTCTGCACTGGGATTGTGGATAATACATAAAAGGACCCACATTTCTACAGACTGCAAGCATGCGGTAAGTGCAAAAGAAACAGCAGCCAGTAGAAAATGCCAGACTGATAAACACTTTTACCTCAATCTATACATTACTGCTCTGTGCTGAAATTAAATTACTCAAACTGAGAGTTATTATATTGTTGCGTTATTACACATCATCTTAATCAGTTTGTGGTGAATTCACTTTGTGTTCTTTCTGTTGCTGTTTTGCCTGCACTAGTTATACAATGTGGAAAAAGGTACTTTTACTGGGCACATGTCAAAAAGAAGTATATATTAAAAAATGTCAGCAATTTAAGAATCTCAAAACAATTATATCCACGCTGGGTATCCCCAGATGATGACTTTGACACTAATAAAATTAATATTTGAAAGTCAAAAGGTGAATATCAAGATAACATCCATGGTGCTCTGTAGAAAGCACAAAGTTTCTGTATAAAAATGAAATGTGCAGTTTATGATTAATTCAGTTCACCCATATAAAACATTTTCTTAGCACAGAAACAATTAGTTGCTTATATCCCCTAGACAGATGAGATATTAAGAAACCCAGCAGTGCAAAAAAAGATCATTCTTCAAATCAGGACAGGTCAGGATACAGTCTATGCTCATTTCACAGCTCACAGACAAATGCTCAAAGAGGCAAACTGAATATTAATATTCAGCTATTTGATATATTTGCTTTCCTTTATGCAGAATAGTCCAGAGTTGAATGCTTCACAGTATTTTCAAGTCTGTAGAATCAGACCTCATTACCACAGAGAAATGGGTCTTAATTAAATGCATGCTTTAATGTCCTGGCAGCTCATCTGTCTAATACAAAAAAGGAAATGGTTCTTCCCAGTGGTTCTTATGCAGAACGTAAGTGATCTGGAAGGGGCTTATGAAAGGGCTACAGTTGTCTTCTTTGTGAGAAGGTGAATAAAAGCTGGCCCTGCTTGTTATGCAGAAAGACTTAACTTTGTCCATTCCTTTTCTATTTGTCTGTAATAAAATGTTACTATTCTATGAAACTATGAACCTCATGAGACTTTTTATGATTGTGAACAAGTTTTAAATATGATGTGAAGACACTGTATGAACTGAAAGATTCAGCAACTAGAAAGTCACAATAGGTTAACTAGTTTATTGATGACCTTATTGACTATTTAAATGTGTTAATTAATTCATGATGTAATGGGTGTATATATACATCTTGAAATTCAGTGGGTTCTGAAATCTGATGAATCCTGCCTGGTAGCATGTGAAAGCGCTTATTATTTTTATATTTGGAATACATTCTGTGCATGTTATACTTCGTGGTGGTCCTCTCTTGTTGTTTTTGGATATTTGGAGTTTTACTTCTGTAAGTGGACCTTTGGACGGCAGCAGTACTTTTATTTTCTGTCTCAACCTCATCAGACTAATGAGGTTCTCTCTGCACATGTGGTACTTTCCCCTCTTGTGTTCTCATGAGACTAATGAGATTCTCACTGCAGATGTGGTACTTTGCCCTCCTGCTATCCTCTTGTGTCCACTTGCACTTTCCTTTGGTTCTTCTTTACCCCATGGGTAGAAACATAAAGTCAGATATGATGAAACACAGAACCAGTGTACCAAAAGGTGATTTTAAACACTTATTAAATTGTCTTCTGAGACTCAGAATGATTTGCATATCCATCCATCCATTTGTAATAGTCACTTGCATCCAGTTTAGGATCCCAGGCCTATCCCTCTAAACAATGGGTTTAAAACTTAAACCAGCCTCAGACGGGAAACCACTTACATTACAAAGCACATACACTCACGCATCCACATTCACACAGACAGCCATGAGCAGTTTAGACTTCCCTAAATCTCACTGAGTCTAAAGTGGATAAAGTTCTTTGTGGTCAAGTTCCACTTCCTGATTCTGCAATCCCTGATCAATGTTTTCCATGGAATAGCATGGATGGTACAGTTTATGTGCGTCAGCTGACAGTGATTCCTTTGGTTTTTGGAATTTCTTCTTACTTCACCCTCTATGCAGACACACAGTATATATAAATGTGCTTTGCTTTTGTGGATGAGTGGGCAAAAAGCTACTGCCTCAAGGGTAAAAAGTCCTGGGCTCAAGCATGGTCTTCCCAGGTGAACTTGAGAGGTCTCTCTCAATGGCATGTGCTCAAAAATGAACATAGTCAAAGGCAGAAGTATAGCCTTTAAGTGGTGACTATCAGGGAGAAGAGCCATGTGGGACCAACCACTTTAGAAATCAACTACAGTGCACTGTATTCTCTAGAGAAGAGAATTCGGACTGTAGACTGTATAAAGCAGGGCTCACCACTCAGTTTTATAAGACTGGCTGTAGATGGTATGGCCATATTGACTAATGTTGTCAACAACGGACTTGTGCATTTGTCAGTTAAATGGGTTGAAGACCTGGCCTACAACAGGGACCAGTGCTAACAGTGGGAATGGACTAAGCTTCCCCTCCCCCATAGCCAGTGTGTGTGTCTGCTGTAAAGCACAACAGCCCTGGATTAGTATGTTACTGGCCAGCTGGTGTCCATTTGCCCGACTGGGTTATAAGGGATAGCTCTGTTGAGCATAAACTGGGCATAAAACCAAATAAACTGCTAATAATGAGCTAAAGATATATTGAACATAGGTTCTTTGATGTGACCCAACTGGAAACCACAACAGTAATTAGGAGACTGGATATTCTGTGTATCTGGAGGTGACATGGAAGGGAAGTGCACAGATATCACTTGGCCTTAAATTCACAGTTTATAACTCTTCACAGTCTATAACTCAGGAGGAGGACAGACTAGAAATTGTGTGGGAATTGTGCTGAGAGAGAATCTTCTGAAGGCAGTGAGGAATGTAAGCAGAATCAGTGACAGACTCATGGCAAGTCAACTGCAATGAAAATGTGAGAGCAGTCTTCATGGTCTCAGCCTGTCTCTACAGCACAACTGTGATGGCAAAGAGAAGAGGGCATTCAGATGACACCTGCAAGAATGTCTCAGTAAAGCAGGACAAAATAAATTGACCCTGACAAGGGGTGAACTGAATGCTCATACTATGACAAACAGAACTGTATGTGAAGAATGTAGCTAAGACAATTCCTCTTCCTGTAATTTCTGGACGCCACTTGGACACTGTTATACAGCCCTTTCTTCAAAGCAGCCACATGTCCAACCTCTGGCAGAGGTTCAATCCTGCCTGAGTCATTTCTGTGCCTTCTGCATTATAATTGCCTCTATCAAGACAGGTTATAATTATACATACAAAAGGATTCTTTAATAGTTAAAGCCACTGTTTAATATATCTACAAGTATATCATCAAATAGTTCTTCCTCATTTTCCCCAGCAAGAGATATTCTTCCTCAGTAATTAAAGGCTTTATATCCCAGCCCCATGGTGCAGAGGGATAAAGCCCTGCCTGCTACCCAGACGGCGAGTTTTCAACTAGCAGCAGAGTTACTGGAGGGACCAAGAAAGGGAAGAAGAAGTGAGCAGTCAGTGCCCGTTTACCAGTCAAGGAGGAATTGAGGCAGCATGGCTTGCTTCAATAACAGCATGAAGATCCAGACAAGCTTCACATTGCAAGTAGTGCCTTGCTTGGCCAGGAGTTGTGTATGTGCAGAAGCATGCATACACCTCCCATAGGCAGCAGCAACACTAGAGGCCACCATGTTGGGTGAGTCAGCAGCAACAGCAATGGAACTCATGAGGCCGCCATGTTGGGTGAGTCAGCAGCAGCAGTTAAGTGCTGCAACAGCATCCTCAACCTCCTCTCCAACTCCAGAAATGGGTTGGATAGAACCTGAGGAGGCTAAAATGGGTCTGGTAGACTCAGTGGATGAACAGAAGAGCTGAAGGCAGCTGATGGTCAGCTGTGGGGGAGGGGGACTGGGAAAAAATATATAAAGGCTTTATAATGTCACCCTACTGAAATGTCAGCCCTCATAATGCTAAGTGCCGCCATGCCAAAAAAAAAAAAAAAGAAAACAGCAAATATCGAACATTTTTTTGGTCATTCAGTCTCAGAATTACTTGAGACACTAAAGTGTGTCTCAGTATTTCAAATGGTTAGCCTTTATGATAGATATTTGACATAGTGCCCTTATATACAGTACTTCTTTCTATTCATTTTGGACAGGATCAAGACACCTGTGGGAATCTGGATGTGCTGCCTGAAAAGAATATAACACTATCATGGCATTTTCTTTATAACAGGTCTCACTGTGCCTTTATCCTTTAAACATAATTTGTGGACAGTTTAACCTCAAATGCCACATTACAAAGTTAACAACTTAACCCAGTAGCTCTCAATTCCAACTGAAATCTGCTATTGTGCTTTGGATTGCCCTGAGAACTCCCTTGTAGTCATGAATGGCTTTAATTTGCCCATTTTGTGGGTACCTCTGCCCTGCTTGGTACTTATCTGTCAATACCAGTGGCTACACAACTTTCCCATTTCCACTTTCTCAACTTTAGCCCAATTGGGTCTACTTTAAAGGATTGCTTACTCTCAAATCAAATGACATGTGAGGTTATCTACCTTAACTCTGGCCTGTTTCTTCGTCTTATGCATCCAAGTGTCAGTTGCATAACTTTCCTCTGTTTTTTAGTCATCCCCTTTAAGTGGTTTTCTTTTTTACTTCAGGCCTCTGTTTAAAGCATGCGACAAAACAGTTTAAATTTTTACATGTTACAGACTTCACTCATTTTATTAACAGCATGCATTGCCTTGTGTGTATGCAAATTAATTAACATTTTATTTACTAGATTGGTTACAATTTACTTTATAAATGGACTGAATCAGTGGACTATTTTTATCCATGGCTTAGGAAATGAAAAATACTAATAAACAAACTTATTTGCTACCTTGGTAGGTGAATGTGCCCTCCAGCACTAATTTTTAGTCAATACCCATCCCACAACAGCAAGAGTAAAATATACATACAGACTGTTTAATAGCAACTATGCTATATATGGGCAGTTTAAGAGAAATTGCCATTCTAACAACAGGCTTTATGAGAGGGTGAAGGAATCTGCAATACACAGAGAAAAATATACAGGCATAGGAAAAATAAGCAAACACCGCAGAGTGAAGTGCAAGTCAGGATTTAAACTCAGACACCAGTGCTGTGAGGCAGAAACGTTAACCACTGGGCCAAATAGAATATAAATAAAAAATCAAAATGCAAGACACAGATATACATTTAAAATGAATAAAAGGACAGAAAAAAAGAATATAAATAGATAATACTATAGTTACTCACTTAAATGGAGACTAGTTGCTCTACCTTTCAGAGAAGCTGTTTGTACAGTACATAAAAATACAATTGTCAGCACAGTAAAGAAACAGTCAATTTAATTAGGAAAGCAGCTACAATATGTCTTGGAGGTAATAAACACCCTTATCTGAGATGAAAGATTTAAGTTAACAGAAAAGTAGATGTCAACAGGAAGAAAATATTCTCTAACACAAGGCCACAAATGGGGAATATTTTGCTTACTGATGTAAGTTTAAACACAGCAAGGGAAAGTTGATTGTGACAAGTTTCTACAGGTCAGGGCCAGCAGAGGAAGGTCAAGAAGTACTGATGACATGTAAAAGTGGACATGTGGTGAAGTTCTTACAGAGTGGACATGTGGTGAAGTGCTTGCTGATATTAGTCCAAACACACTAAGATCACCACATGCAGGAAGTGTGTCATTCAATTTACTGACAGACAAGTCCGAGATATAAGCCAGTAAAAAAGCTGACAGTAAATCCACAAAAAAAGAAGCCTGATGACTCATAGTGGGATCTCTTGGGATATTGAGTAGTTAATAGGAGTAAGAAAGGTATTAGTCACATCAGTGGCTTCCTTATAGTGTGATTGATAGAAAGGTGAATGATGACTGCGCCTAACTGAAATAAAGTTGATCTGCTTCCAACATTTTTCCAGGCTGTAGAAAACCCTGCAGTATGAATTTGGAGGTTTAAATTCCTTTATATATTCTCATCATAAAATAACAAGTAAAGTCTTCCTAGGTATGAAACATTTGTGCCAAGCCAGTTTGCTTTTTGTGTCTAGGTTTGGCCTTAGATTTTCTTGACAGCCAACAAACAAGGCCTCCTCTCACTTTTTTGGTATGAAGGGAAATATGCGTAACTTGGAGCGGTGGTGTGATATTTAGAAATAACTGACTGAGAAATTTCATTTCTGACCTTTCTACCTTGGGTCAGTTACCACTCAAGTCATTTAATGGTCCACAGCTGCCCTCCTCATTAACTAAGAAAACATTTAATTCTGACCTTACTGTCTTGGGACAGATATCTATCCATGTTATTTCCATGTTCACAATACACAATAAACAGCTGTCATGTTTCTGTCATGCTGCTGCTGAAGACCTTCCTGGTATTTCTTTGATCTGTCCTGCCACTCCTTCTCTATCTTTTCTCATGTATGACTACATATCGTAACTCTTTCTCCTTATTTTTAGCAGTTTTCCCTCCATATGCCTCACCCTCTCCTGTTCCCCATCACAATGCTTCATCCTTTCTTCCTCATAAAGCTATGCCACATCACTCTTCAGATTCCTGTGCTGCAGTATGAGATAATTAAATGTGTTTTGGTTATCCCAACTCTGCTTTCTCACTCTCTCTTCTGACCAGACTCATGGCAGCACCTTCCTATATCTACCAAGTTTCCTTTGCTCAACCCTGCTTGTATGATTCATCTAGCCCTACACTCTCTGGTTAAATGGTCTGCAGTTGTGTTTGTGAAATCTTGGGTTCTCACCTTGATGGCCTAGCAGCATAACTAACACTTGTTTAGAAAAAAAGCAAATAGCTGTAAATAAGTTCTTATCATCTTTTTGTCTTGAGACTGCAAGGACATCTACCTCACCAAGAAAATAATTCTTCAGTGGTTAAACAGGTCCTCCCTACCAGTCTCCATGGTTACCACCACATATCCCACAAATTATATCAGTGGATATTCCTAGTCATGTAAAAGTCCTTCTAACAGCATTAACTCTCAATACACCAGTGGGCCATGAAAATTACCCATCATGTTTTGCAGTGGCAGCATTCTGCCCCTGTTTTTAATTTTGTCAAGGACATTAATCATTCCTTACCACTGACTGCAAATAAATTTGCTCCTAGTTGTCTGAATCAATCTCATTGCAAACCTACAATATCAGTAACTTGTGGCAAGCAAGCAAGACATCTAAAAGTGGCATACAGCCAGGGCTGTGGTAAAGCACACTATTAACAAATTTTGTTCAAATGCTTACAAATATATAACTTCTTACCTGATTTATATAACAGGCTGACTCATCAAAGTGAGGAGGGTGTCCTGATGTTCTGAAACACCCACCGAGTCCTGCTTTTTTGTATGAACTGCTACCAGATAGATATTTCCAGGCAAATATCAACAGCTCTTGCTGCGTTTAACAAATTAGAATTAACTGACAACACTTATTTTAAATGAAAACAAAAAACAAAAAAAACTCAAACACCTTCTTGTTGGCATACATCTTAGTGTGATGGGTACATCCCATCTAGCCTAAACACATTGTTTGCTTAGGATGTTGCAAACATAAATATCCACAGCAATAACAGAAAAAAAGATCAGCATGGGTTAAAGATTGTATAAACAAACATACAATGTTTAAGGGATAATAAGGATAAATGGGAACATTGGATGATTTGCCTTAAGGCAGACATTTAAACAATAATATTATCATGGCTGGGTGAAATTTAATGAGATATACATATCTGGAATTCACATAAGAGCACACGTATAGAAAAAGGCTGTGTCAATGCATTTGCAAAATACTTGTAAAATGAAAAAAATATATTAATTACTAGCTGACAATGTATAGTTCATCTGTTTAGTAGTTTTTGAGAAAGAAAACAGAGAACATGCGACTACCATACAGAGACCACCAAATGCACGGAAGCACCACTTCATGCATCAATAATTAAGAATAAATAGTCACACACTACTAAGAGATTTACTCATGCCAAAAGTAGCTGTGATATTAAATCACAGTCTAAAAGCAATTTTTACAGTCCCCTAAAGAAATTTGTGACAGAATTAGCTGTCTCAGGTAAATTGATTTTCCACAAGAAGTGGCATAAAACTGAATATTTACTTTATGAGCAAAAATATTTTTAATATGCAAGTCTCTTACAACGTCCACTTGCAAAACATGATCACACAATGGTAAAAGTTCATAGTGAAATTAAAGTTCTTACTAATAATGACACAAATTTTACACCAGCTAAGTTGTAAGTTACGACACATTTTGCATGCATATAAAGCAA
Organism: Protopterus annectens; assembly: GCF_019279795.1. Lineage (NCBI taxonomy): Eukaryota > Metazoa > Chordata > Ceratodontiformes > Protopteridae > Protopterus > Protopterus annectens. Next base: position 252,546,317 of record NC_056743.1, read on the forward strand.
TAAAAAGAGTATCAGAGAGTACTTAGTTGGGTGCATGCTGTAAAACAAAATCAAATGGTAAATGTCCCATGCAAATAAACAAACTAAAAGAATACACTGAAGAAAAACAAGGGAAGTCAGGGTGGAGACAGAACTCATAACAGGTCAATACTGTACACTCAAATATATAACACGGAGAAAGAACAAATCAAACTAAACAGTTAAGAAAATAGCAGATTTAAACATTCATTTGGAGTATGAAATTCCCTTTAGAGATAGTAGAAACATAAAGCAACAAAATTCACATAGCTGCTACAGTGGAAGATAGCAAATAAATAAATAAATAAATAAACATATATAAGAATGCATCAGAAAAAAATGAAAAAAAAGACTGTTACCGTAAATGCAGAAGTAAATCTTAAAACGACTACACTGCAGATAAGATGAAATCTTTCACTGATTATTTTCAAATATTTTGAGCAAAGGCACTGACACAGACTAATCCTTCTGTAACAGCTGAAGAGCTTCCACCCCAAAAAAATCAAGAAATGATGGAAACTCATAAAAAGCTAAATTGAAACAGCAACCCAGACAACAATGGGCTTTCAAATAGCACGATTAAAGACACAGGGTATTATTTGGTCTGGCATGCTGTATGGGATATTCAATATGTGTGTGTGTGTGTGTGTGTGTGTGTGTGTGTGTGTGTGTGTGTAACAAACTACATTCTTGAAGCTAGCAAACATTGTTTCATCCCCAAAAAACAAAAACTTGATCAAATATCTCATAAGAACTAAAGGTTATTAAATATCTTGAGTAGCCCTTGAGAAATTATTAGAATGTTGCGTAGCAGAGATCTTTCAGCAACAAATGGAAATTACAGGTCTGAAGTACTGGATACAGTACTCTTATACTAAGGGAAGATCCAATATGATAAGAATACATTACATTTGTGGGAAAATATCACTGATAGCAATGAGGTATGATCAGATGATAGTGCAACTATGCAATGCATAGGGAGAGTAGTGGAACACGATACAGCTTCTGCAATCAGAGGTAGTACCATAGACAAAAAGGTGCAGTGAAAGCTGGGGAAATGAGAGTGAAACGCAGGGCTGAGGGCTGAATGACATACAAAAATGAAAGAACAACATGAAAAGCAAAATAGACAAGCTACTTGGCAAGTTGGATGGTATGGTACTTGGCTTACAAATGTCACATACTCAAGTAAATACTGAATATGAACTAACAGTAGGTAGATAAAAAAACAACAAACCACAGAGCAGGAAGACAGATAGTATATGAGCAGTGCATGTCACTGATGGAAGCTCAAAAAGGCAGACAGCATGCATGACAGAGAACAGATCACATGGAGAACTGGAGAAGGAAAAAGAACATATGAGCAACAGGGGTACCATGCTATGTGGAAAAAGATTCAATGGAGAAGTTCCTTAAACTTAAATCATAAAATGGGTGCTCCCAAAAGGTATCCCAGGAAATTCTAAAGGCATTTATGGAGTTGGCAGTGTGAGGTGTCCAGCAAGAGGGGCTGTAAAGGGGATGCACATAGATTCGGTAGGCTCATATTAAATGAGACCAAATCACTTTATCTCTCCTGGGCAAACAGGCAACAGGCCTCCTGGCTGGGAATGTCTTAGTGAGGGTAGTATAAGGCTATTCTCAAAAGTTAGGCATCGACAGGAGGAAACATTATTATATAAGAGAGAACATTATAACCTAAGAATCATAAACTAGTGTGTCCTACCCGTTAGTACTGAGCATGGATTAAACAGGAATTAATAGTCCTTGTAGATTCCAGAGGTGGTCAAGGAATGGTGCAATCAGATGTCCAGTGAAAATGACTCTGAGCAGGAGCTGACAGAATGGACTATGAGAGGTATAATTCAGGCAGAAGTATAGTAACCCAAATATACTCTGCAGCAAAGATTGCATGCAAGAGGAGAATGAAGGAGGAATCTGAAGGACCAGGAACAGAAGACAGTATGTGACAGAAGTGGGAGAAGGAGATATAAAGGAAAAGGTAGAAACAAATGAACTTGACACTGGAGCCGAAAAATTCTTGGAATGATCAGGGTGCAATAAAAAGTAAGGAGATAATGAATTTTCAGATGAACTGCAGGGATTGAGCTTCTGTTTATGTGATGGGGAGACATACAGGGAGAGGGAGGAGGGGGGTGGTGAGGAGAAAGATGATGATAATTAGTGTTGTACGGGGCAGGTAACCCATCAGTACCATTTTAAAGTATTAGGTGAGAAATGAAGCAGTACATGGAAGGAAGTGACAAGGACTCATGCAGAAACAAAGCTTGATGTCAAAGACGACACAAGTAAAAGATAAGATGCTCTAAAATATTTTTACCCTCTTTTTTTGTATAGGGAAGGATTTCTGATCCTCCTGCCAATAAGTGATTTGTAGTGACTAAACTCTGAAAAGGACTAACAATTGGCCTAGAGGCTGAATCAAGTCATGACTTACTGTGAAGAAGAACAAATAGGAAACATGGATGTTTAAGGAAATTATACTTAATGACTGCAGCAAGTAGAGGAGGATGGGAAGAAGGTGGGTGGGATATGCATAAGAGAGAGCCTGATACCATTAAACCTTTTTACTACACTCATATTAAATGCCCACTGTAAATCTGTAGTTATGAGGGGTCAGGTTTGGCAAAATAGCTATGCATTTTTTGCGATACTGGGGAGAACATACAAATGGTGCAACCCTAAGGGGGGCAGTAAAGGAAAAAGACATATAAAGAAGGTGGTCAAGTAACACTGAAGGGTATGCCGATTCTGTGGCACAGGGGATGGAGCCCTTACTGTGACCAGGTGACTGGGGTTTAATTAGTGGCTATGGGACTGGAGGAGGCAGGCAGAGTGGGGGAGGAGAGAAGGCTTAAGGCCCACTTGTCTCCCCCAAGAGGTGAGGATGGCTGTGCTTAGTCAGGGGCACATGTAGTGAGTGCAAATTACCCTAGTAGAGATTGGTGAAACCAATGCTTATACTTCCTGGAGAAAAGTGTGGCTACTTGTAGGGAAAGCCCCTTGATGAAGTGATGAGACAGCCACAACAGTCAGTGCACTGCACCCCACTGACACCTTGTTGAGTGCATGCAGAGAGGCAAGACATGGTAAGAAAAAGCTGACCCACCCATGGTGGCTGACTAAATGATGGCCTTTCCACTGGTCAAGAGGTGGCTGATGATCAGCAGGCAGTGTGGCCCAAAAGACATCAGAAAACATAAATAACACTAAAAAGGCACTGGGTATAGAAAGAAAGGTATGATAGTTGGAGTACTGTTAAAGGAAGCCTATTTTAAGAATCTCCAGCCAATGGTCAGGGGCAGGTGGTGTCATTGAGAGAGCTACAGGAATGGACGTAACCAAATTTTAGGATGTGAGGTAGGGTGCTATTTGAGGTACTTTAGACAGCTGGGAATGTCACTGAATGATACTGGCTACTCCGCGGAAGAAAAAGTATCAGTGAGTTATGGGTTGATAACACTGGTGCTGGGGCAATGAGACTGTATCTAAGACAGAATCTCAGAGAAGTAAAGGATAACGCAGAAGGCAATGGGTATTGAGCAAGAAGTGAGGGTCACATATATGACCGAGTTTACAATTAATGCATGGACTTGTTTTAGTATTTATTTATTTATTTTTATTTATTTGCAGTTGGTTTACCAGGATAGTCCATTGGGCCAATAAGGACCCGTTTTCAATGGAGTCCTGGGGAGAAAAGCTCCAAAACAAAGGTTACAAAAAAGATTACAGCAGTTTACAATTTCAATCATTTGTAGGTTAAAGACAAAGCTTTAAAACAGTGGTAACAAAAAGATTACAGCAGTTTACAATTTCAGTCATTTGTGGGTTCAAGACAAAACAAAGATTAAGCATTTACAATGCATTTTTTAGGTTTCATTTTGTAGAAAACTAAGATTTAAGCAGGTGCAATAAAATTTTTTAGGTTAAAAAGTTAAATTTTGTAGAAAAACAAAGCATCGCTGCAGTAAATATATAGTTTCTTGAGTGGAATAGTGGGATAAGAGAATTATAAGATGTCATTACAGTTGGCTTATTATTTGGTGTCTAGTAATATATGATAAAGTAGCCTGTAGGAAGTGGAGAACAGGCTATGAGGGGTGGGAGCAGGAGCATTCCCATGAGAATGTTAGATGTGAGTGCAGTGATTTTTTAAAAGCAGGGAGGTTGGTGGCGATACGGATGGAGGGAGGAAGGGGCTTCCATAGGCATGCCAGGGCAAAGGACAGGAGGTTTTGTCCTGGAGAGTGAAGGGGTTTGTACAGTTCTATTAGGTTTTGGTTATTAGATCTTAGGAGTCTTTGTGGCAGGTGCATTTTAAACGTAGAGCTGAGAGAGGGACAGAGGGAGGGATGAAAAATTAGTTTGTGAGCAAAAGTGAGCTGAGTATAGGAGAGATAGTTGGGGAGTTCTAGCCAGTTAAGTTTGTGGAGAGATGCACAGTGATGGGTAGATGATTTGTGGCTAGTGGCAAATTTGGCAATTTTATTATAACAAGAGGACAGTTTTGTTTTGAGAGATGATTGTAGGTTTGTTAGGAGAGGGGCACCATAAAGGAGGGAAGGGATGAGAAATGTAGTAGCGAGAGTGAGCTTAGTAGATGTAGTGAGGAATTGAGTGTGTCGGTAGAGCATGCCAAGTTTTTGGTGGGTTTTTTTATGTTTAGTTGTAGGTGGCTATTGAATTTAAGCTGGTCATCAATCTGGACTGCTAGTAGTTTGGTTTCAGATACCAGTTCAAGAGATGTTTATTCTGGCTAGTGATGCAGAAAAGTTTTCTATCAATTATGTTGTTTTTTGAGGGGGTAAATACCATAAGTTTGGTTTTTGATGCATTGAGTGCTAGATGATTGTCCTTCATCCACTGTTCTGTGGTAGAGAAGGTGTCGAGTCAGTTTTAAGAGAGCGGGGATGGATGTGGCTGCACAGATAATAGTAGAATCATCTGCATATTGAATAAGTTTAGCATGAGGAATTGAGTGGAAGAAATAATTTATGAATATATTGAAGAGGAGAGGACCCAAAATGGAACCTTGGTGGACACCAGTGGATGTGTTAAGGAAAGAGGAGATGGCTTTTTTCCACTTGACAGCTTGTTGCCTGTTGGAGAGACAGCTGGTGAACCAATTGAGAGAGGAAGGGGATAGGTTTAGGTTAGATAGTTTAGTTCGGAGAAGGTTATGAGAGATAGTATCAAAGGCCTTAGAGAGGTCAAGAAATAGGGTAGATACAGTAGAGCCAGAATCTCTGGCTTTATTTACAGTTTCCAGGAAGGAAAGGACGGCAGTCATGGTGCTGTGGCTGGGCCTGAATCCATGTTGTGTGGAAGTTAGTAAGTTATTATCTAAGAGATAGGGAAGGAGTTGAAGATGGATACATTTCTCTAGAAGTTTTGATATAGGAGAGAGGATGGTGATGGGATGAATGTTAGTAATATTGTTATTATTGCCTCCTTTGTGCAGGGGAATGATGAAAGCCTTTTTACAGAGTTTGGGTACAAGCCCTTCTTGGATAGAGCAATTGATTAGGATGCTGATGGGGAAGGCAATGGCTTCAGCAGCTATGCTGAGGAAGGATGAGGGAATATTATCGGGGGCATTGGTGCATGGTTTTAGCTTTTGCAGCAGTTTTCTTATGGTAGAAGTAGGAATGGGTTTTAGGGAGAATGGTGGGAGTTGAGAGACTGGAGATGAAGGGGGTGACAAGAGGGGAGATGCAGAAGTAGGGGGTGAGGTGTTATTAGAGAAGGATGAGGTTAGTTTGGAAATAGAGTCTATGAAAAAAGAGTTGAATTGGGTAGCCAGATCTATATCTAGTGCATTTGGGTCTGGGCTTGGGTTTTCTGCTGAGCCAGGATTGAGGAGGGTAGTGATGCCTTTCCAGAATTTTTGAGGATTGGTTTTGTGGTTGTTTTGGAGTAAGGAGAAGTAATTCTGTCGATCTACTGTGATAAGCTTTTTAATGGTATTGCAAAGTGTTTTGAATTCATTAAGGGTGGTGGGAGTTTTGTTTCTTTGGTAATGTGCCCAGGTTTGGTCTCTAAGTCGCATGGCAGTTAGTGTGTTTTTTGTTAGCCAGGGAGCAGTGTTATTTCTTATTCTTTTGGTTTTTATGGGGGCAAAACTATCCAGCAGTTTTAGGAAAGTTGTATTGAAGTGTGCAACAGCATTATCCAGGGGTAGGGTTTTTAGGGGGTTCCAATTTATTGATTTTAGGGAGTCTGAAAAGGTTATTGGGTTGAAGTTTTTTAGGTAGCGAGTGCTGATGTAATTATGAGTTACTTGTAATGGAGATGGAAGACATCTGGTGAAAATGGGAAGGTGTTCACTGAGGGAAACAGGAAGAGTTCCACTATCAGTGTAGTAGTGAGGGTGAGAGACTAAGATCCAGTCTAGTGTACTGCCACTGGAGAAGTCTTTAGAGGGCCTGGTAGTGAGGTTGATGAGCTGAGGGTACTTATATAGGTTGATATTTAGGGGGTGTGTATGGGGAATTAATGGAAGACCAATTGATATTTGTGTCTCCCATAATAATAGTTTCATTACTGATATTGGTAGAAAGCCAGGATAGGATATCCTCAAGTACTGAGGTATTGTCTCCAGGGGGGATGTAAATTGAGGCTATGCAAATGTGTTTGTGTTTATTTAATTGAAACAAAGCTAGTACTAATTCTGCATTGGAGAAGTGAGGAATGGGTTTGTTATTGGGAGTAATGTATAGGGTGGATGAGTAGAGTAGAGCTACCCCACCACCCTTTTTGTGGGCCCTGTCTTTTCTGATGATAGAGTAGTTTGGTGGCACTATTTCAGTATCTTTTATATGCGGTTTTAACCAGGTTTCAGAAATAGCTAAGATGTCAGGTTTGTTGTGGAGAAGCCAGGCATGGAGATTGGGGATTTTGTTAGCTATGCTTTGGGCATTTAGAGAAGCTAATAGGATGGATTTAGATGTAGGGGAAGTGGTGTTTGGGCCTGGGTTAGGGTGTATATCTCCAGATAGAAGTATGGTTGTTAGGTGTTGGATTATGCTGATGAGGTGTTTGGATTGCCTTGTTTGTATGTTGTATATTGTCAGGTTTGTGTGGATATTGGAGGTTAGAGAGGGGTTAGAGAGTTTATAAGTAGAGCTTAGTTTGTAGTGAAAAAATAGATGGGTGTTAATGGGATACAGTCCAGGGGAGATTGAGACAAATGAGTGTAAGAGAGTTGAAGGGAGTGAGCTGGTTGTGTGTAGTAATGGTGTAATGTTTTATGGTGAAATATGAAAAATATACATGTTTTTAACACAGAAGATAAGAGAAGGGTGAAGGTATAGAATAGATGCATGACCTGGTTATGATGGGAAGGTTTCGGGTGCATCAGCCACAGAAAAGCAAGGATGTGAGGAAAAAAAACTGAAAAGGTTAGCATGCAGAGGAAGGAGGGTAATGAGTTTTTCCAACGTTAAGGAAGAGTGACAGAGGGAGAAATATGCCTGCCTGGATCCTGGGATGGAATTGCTATGTGAATTCTTTTCCAGGGGATGTTCTGGGGTTGATGAGATTTGTTATGCAAGGGCACTGGACAGTGAAGAACTGCAAGGTACAGAGGCTAAATTCCTTGTGAACTATGATGTATAACCAGGGAAGCCTAAAGAAGAATAGGAATAAGTATGTGAAAAGAAGTGGTTATGTGGCTCCGTTATTTCAAGCATTTAAGAGGAATAGTAGTTCTGCCTTATGAGGGCGGTCACGGTGGTGCAGCGGTTAGCGTTGCCACCTCACAGCAAGAGGTTCTCTGGTTCAATCCTTGGCTGTGGTGCCTTCTGTGCTGAGTCTGCATGTCCTCCCTGTGGTCGCGTGGGTTTCCTCCGGGTGCTCTGGTTTCCTCCCACATCCCAAAGACATGCTGTAGGTGGAATGGACTCACTAAATTGTCCCTAGGCATGTGTGTGCATGTGTGGAAGGTTGAGCGTCAGGCTGGCAACTCGACACTGTAAAAATCCACTGCCAATCATGAGTGAACGGTGATCCGCTGTGGTGACCCCTAACCGGGAAAAGCCCAAAGAAGAAGAAGTTGTACTGCCTTATGAATTTATAAACATGATTAAACAGCATTCAGTCTCAAAAGGTAACAGGGTAAAGTCACAGGGGAAAATTGTTCCCACAAATGGGTAAGAAGTGGAAGTTAAAAGTGTCAGTGCTGGATGGGTGAAGGAACGCATGTGGCAATTAGGGAGAAGGGAATATTTAAAAACAAGTAGGCTGCAGGTCTACAAGACATATTAGTTAGGACACAAAAGCAGCTGGTCAGAATGGGTAAGGCCATGAAGACAGAATAGGCTAGGAAGAAAGACAACTATGAGGGGAGGTGGGAAACTGAAACAAAAAGGGAAACAGAGAAGTGAAGGGGAAGAACAGATAGCAAGAGTATGGAAAAAGTAGTGATGGTTTCATAGCTCACAATAGGCAGTCAATGATTCAAGATAGGGGAAAGAAATTGAAGAAATGAGAGTTAGCAGCTTTCTTAGGGAAAAGTAAAGTCACAGAAAAAAGCATTGGGGAAAGAGGGCTTATTGCAGGTTAGGTATTGTGGTAGTGTACTGTCTACAGAGCTATTTTTCCTAGAGGTCTGGCAGTGAGGTAGGTGGTTAGAGAGATCCCATACACTTTCTTCTAAAAGGCAAGGATATAATTAGCTAGAAAAGAGAAGGTCAGATGGGGGTGGCATCTGGGTAGTAAGACATATAGGGGAACACACATTTAATCAACATAGAGACAGGATATACAGACTGAGAATGGAAAGGGCAGACATATCCTTATTACAGGATGTGAATCTAGAACGGAAAGAACTAAGACTGGTGGGACCTATAAGACATATAAATGAACGCATGTAGTGCACGACAAGGAAAAGTGACAGTACATAGTCTTTGTAGTTGCCAGAGACTAAGAAAATATGGGGATATAGAACAAAAGTGAAGTAAGTGCATAGCTGGTGAGAAACTGGGTAAAAGAAGGGGATGTCTGATACTCGGCTAATTGTATGGCCCAGACAATGATGGTGTAGAAGTATTGTGGAAATTAATGAATTAATTTCACAGTGGACTTCACACTTGTAAGACATAATGCTGTGGTCAATCACAACTAACATAATTTCCACAAACTTCTCAGTTGCTGCATTCTCTGTTATGAGGCGTATGCAGACACAACCCTTTGTTTGTGTGGGTCCTCTCTTTCCAGTGAAGAAAGCCTCAAAACTGCCAGGTTATGTACCTCCATATAATTGAACAGACTAGCAATAGGCACAGCCCATCAGACTGTGGCTGCCTGGAAATTTGATGGGGGCCTGGATTATCCTAATTTTCCCACATATGCCAGGTGACATACAACATGTGGGCTTGCAATAGAGTACAGTGGAAGACATGTTTCTCTTTCTGGGGTGAATTTTTTAACCACCCCCTCCCATCCACCATCACTATAGGTAAACTACTCCAGCTCCCTGTCTAAAACAGAAGCATAGCTCTCATCCTCTGAGAGAAAGACATTTGGACAAATCCATAAATAATGGGGGGACAAAGGCCCAAAAATAGGGACAATTTTTAAATATTGCTCTTGCAAAGTTGATAGAATAATAGGTTTTGCATTAGCATGGATTTTTCTGAGGGGTATGAAGTCTAAATCTCAAATGTCTCTCATTATTTTCTGACTTCAGTTGGTTGTCAAAAATTTGGCAATCATTTGCCAGAAAACCACAATTTTATGATTAACGGTCCAAAAATATGAGGCAAAATCTGGACATTCTGCAAAAATCTGTACAGTTGAGAGATATGAGTCACAGAAGCCAGTAAGGAAGTGGATCTGGGACATCCCCCCTACTCCATAGTGCACTACTCTAATGCAATATTAAGTGCAAATGGCATGGAGTGTCAGCAACATTTCTTTACATGAGCATTTTTTATTCATTTACATTTTGTTGATGAGTTAGTCCTACTAGGCCAATAGTCTCTTTTCAGAGGGAAGACCTTGGGTGGTATTCCTATTAGCTTGGAAAATTTCTCCAGGACACCGGGGAACTTCCCCTACTCTTGGTAGTCGGGGGGGGGGAGGAATTGTGTGTTACACATCCTGACTTCCTGTTTCTTGTCCAGGCAAGATGGCAGCCAGGAGGAACAGGAAGAAAATATGTCTGATTCAGCTTTGGCTGAAAATGAAGTGAAGGTTGATGAAAATGTAGCTGAAATGGTAGAATCACTACCAGAAGTTTTTTCTGATGCTGTGGGTGCAGAAGAAACAGTAATATTGGAAGAAAAGGAGATTGTAGCTATAACAGAGATGGATTCAGAGGAAAACTTTCAGAGAAGATTGTCTGAAGAAGAGACAGTTACCTCTGAGAAATGTATAATTAGAACCCTCCAATCTGGAGGGTTGCCGGATGATTATTTGGAAGAAATGGTAAACCAAAGTGAACCGGAAAGTGGAGCAGCAATTTCATAGATTGACATCATGGAGAAAATGTATTTATTTATTTACTAACATTTGTTAACCAAGAAAGTCCACTGGTTCAGAGAAACATTTTCATTGGAGGCCCAGGGAGAAAAGCTCCACAAGCATTACAAAGAATGACAAATGTTTAAATACAATTTAAAGTATAACAGATATAGCAGGCAGAGAACATATTACAATTTACATTTCCTGGGATTTACATTAAACTAAACTAGAAAAATCCTTACAGTAGGTTGTAAAGTTACATCAACAGAAATAGAATGGACTAAGAAACAAATACTTTCATTGGTAAGAACTATAGTATCCTGAAATAGTAGGAAATACAGTAGATTAAAGTGAAGACTGGGTTTTGCAAAGTTTTGACGTGTTAGTATTTGGTGCAAAGTACTGTTTAAGGTGGTTTGCTCCTGAGGCAAGGTGCAGGTTGGATTGTTTAGATAATGTGTTTTTAGAGCTACTTTAAAAATGTTGGGGTGGTCAATTTGGGTTACTTCAGATGGAAGGTTATTCCATAGTCTGGCTATGGTATGGGAGAACAGACATAATAGAAGAAGAAAAGGGAGAAGAAGAGACTATGCCAGAAAAAGTTCAAGAGACAAAAACTTATGCGCAAACTGTGGGAAAGGAAGCAAATAATAAAGAAAAGAAACAAAAGAATTATACAGTATGTGTGAGCTCTAAAAAAGAAGAAAGTTTAGACAGGCACAAGGTTTGGGACTCTGTCATAGCACCTCTGGGTATCTAAGCAAAAGAGGTAAGAGCATTCACTTTTACTGACTTGATATTTGAGACTGGGCAGGCCATGGAAAATTGTTTGGGTGCATATGAATAAAAGAAAAACATTTATCCATGGTCAGAATATGTTGTGCAAGCTTTTTGCAGGCAAACAAGAAAAAAGAATAATGATCCAGTTTAGTACTGAAGTTGAAGCAAAAGAACTGAAAGAACATTTGTTAACTATATATAAAGAAGGAATGGACACTACAAAAGTATATGATGAAATAGGACTATGGACAGGGGGATGGGAATGTGGAGTAATGCTGAAAATGATAATGTTATGCACATACCTAGTATTATTAATGTTCAAGGTAATAGGGGTTTGGTAAAATACAGGGGTCAACCAAAAACTTATTTTTGTGGAAATATGATCATTTAATCAATAAATGTGATAAAAATATGTTATTTATGTTGTAAAACAGGGCATAATGCAAAAAATGTGATTTAAATTGCAAAAAAATGTGGCAATACTGCTCATTCATGGCTAGTATGTGAAATGAATGCAACAAAATGAAAATGAAGTTATACAGGATAAAAAGATAGAATGTGTTATACAAGAAAATGTACAAAAAGATATAAGTAATAAAGAGGTTATTCATGAAATTAAAGAAAATAACAAGGAAAAAGAAACACAGGAGATAAGTGAGGAAGAAGCGAATTGGAGCACAGTAAGAAATAAAAATAATTTGATTGGGAAAAGAGTTAAAGAAAGGAAAAGAAAATTCAAAAACATAATACTTAGAGCAAATAAGAAAGGGATAAACATTTTATTATACTAAGTGTTCTTAAAAGCTGAAAATATTAGCTTTAAATGTGAACAGTATGAAAAATCTTAAAAGGAGAATAGGTATATTACAATGGTGTGCTGCAGTAGATGCACATATTATTGTTTTAGAAGTTATCAGATTATTAACAAAGGAAGAAAGAACACAAACTGAAAAACTTTGGAATGGTGTGGTAGTTTGGAACATGGGGAAAGAAACATGCTCGGGCATAAGTATATTATGTCAAGAAAGCATTAAAATATTAGATATTACCATAGTGGAACTAGGCAGAGCTATGTTAATAGATGTGAGATGGAACAATACGTGTACAGAATTATAACTTTATATGCATACGTAACAAAAAAAAGTGAGAAATTATGTTTAAAAATATTCTTGAATATGTTTGTGTAAACATGGACATTATAGTGGTGGGTGATTTTAATTGTAATTTAAGGAAAGATAAGAGCAGTTGTGATGTTCAAATGGCTAAAGAAATTATGAGAAGTGGAAAGTTGAGTGTATGGGAGAATACCACTGGACCTATAAAAGGAATGAAAATAAGACAGAAATTGATTATTTTTTTAATATCTGGCAGTTTAAAGTTATAAAAAAGGAATTAAGTATACTGGATTTTCAGATCATGAGGCAAAATAGGTTAAAGTACAGAAACATATAAAATATATAAGAATAGGGAAAGGAATAAAGAAAATGAATGAAAATGAATTAGATTTAGAAGAGGAAAAAAAGAACTTGTGGAACTATGGAAAAATCATATGACTATGAGGAAGTTTTATGAGAATTGGACTGTTTGGTGGTTTAATTTCAAAGAAAAATATAAAAAAAGTGTTTTTAGAATGTATAAGGAAGAAAAGAAGAAATGAAAAAGAGAGATATAAGATATTAAGTCACAAAACATTTAGAGACTTATTAGAGAAGAAAAATTCATTTTATGAAAAAGAAAGAGAAAAATATAAAATTAATCAAATTAAAATTAACAACTTGTTATATAAGCAAAAACATTGTTTACAAAGAAAGAAAGAACAGGCACCATATTTGAGTAAAATAATAAAAAAAGGAAAAATAAGAGAATTAAAAAATAAGGATGGTAAGCAAATAAGACAGCAAGAAGGAATATATGAAATAATTAAAGTATATGTATTGGAATTATTTGTTAAGAGAGAAGAAAACATAGAACAAATTTATAAAGGTTAATAATTAAATAAGGAAGATAATGAGCATCTAGAACAAAAAAATAACCATGAAAGAATTGAATGAAATTCTAAAAGATATTAACATGAATTCTGCAACAGGACTGGACAGAATTGAATATGGTATGTATAAAGAAATGAAAGAGTGGCAAAAAATATTTTTATAGAAGTTATGAATGAATGGTTAGAAACTGGAAATAAACAGAAAGAGATATGTACAGAAGTTATAAAATTTATATTTAAAAAGGAAATAAAGAGGAGATAAAAAAATTGGAGACCTATAATATTGAATAATACAGATTATACAGTTTTAATTATACAAACTGAATAATAACAGAAAGGTTACAGAAAAAATGGATAGAATATATGACTAAAATGTATTTGGAAGAAAAGGAAGTCAAGAGTTATTATGGATAATAAGAGAAATAATTGATATCATAAATAAAAATGTAAAAGTGAAGGTTATGACGGGATAGAAGTAAAGCTTATGATAATATTCAATCTAAATTGTTATGGGGAATTTTGCAGGCATATAATGTAAGCAAAAATATTACAAGTAATAAAATGTGTTTATGAAAGAAACTGTGTGAAACTAAATGTAAATGGCTGGATTGGGAAAGAAATAAAAACAGAATGTGGAATAAAGCAGGGCTGCCCAGCTACCAGTGTAATTTTCTCATTAGTTATGAATGTAATAGTGAAGGAAATTAACAAAATGTCACATAGTGGTGGATACAAAATGATGAAGAAAGTACAGTTACCAGTAATGAATAATTATGTGGATGATATTGCATCTCCCTTTAAAAATAAAGTATGGATGGAAAAAGTAAATGAAAAATTAAGTATACATTTAAAAAAAAATTGTTTAAGTATAAATAAGGAGAAAAGTAAAGGATTTGGTTTTGATCGTATAATAGGAGGTGTTGAAATGAAAAATATATAAATATATTAGGAATAACATTTGGAAGGAAGGAATACAGACAACAACAATGGAATAATGTACTCAAAGAATTAAAGGATATGACTCATTTTTGGAAATCATATAGAATTTCATATAGAAAAAAAGCACACTTGTTGAACATCATGGTAATAGGTAAAATTGCTTATGTTGTTAACATTTATATGATTCCTATTAAGAAATTTAATGACAGTCAGCAAAATTCCACACAATAAAAAATAAACTGAAAACTCCGTTCACTGTACTGGGTGTCAGGATTCACAAAAAGCACCAATGTTGAATATAGAATGAACACTTCTTTATTTAACACATAAAATACTTCATACTACATTAAGCACTTTCATCTACTACAAATAGACTTCATCAGAACACATTCATTAATTTCATGCTGGGTTATATACATAAGTCCAACCAATCAAAACATTTAATTAACCTGTCAATTAAATGTACTCATTCAGTTAAAGTGCTCAGTGCTTAATAAAATCATTTGTACATACTACTCATTCATTCCCACTTCTTATCACAAATATTATGTGCAATATATTAAAAACATGAAATAATAATAAATAAACACTACCATGTAACTTTTGTAAAATGTTATAAAACGTATAAAACCACCATTCAATCATAACTTCCATTACTTGTGTTATATACAATTCAATTTTTACTTTTCAGTACAGGCTTAATAGAAATACTATCATTTATACCTGGGTATACAGATGCATTTAACAAAATCTGCCACCTAGTTTCTCTTTCCTCTAATTCCTTACTAATATTGCCACCCCTGGGATAAGCCATTATTTGCTCTAAAATTGCAAATTTAAATGTGTCACAGCTTGGACTTTTAACAAGATGTCTGTATAATGCATTTTTATATCCTTTTTCCTTATACAATAGAAATTATCATATATTCTATTCCTTAACCACCTGTCAGTTTTGCCCACATAATAACATGGACATTTTCTACACTTGGCTAAATATATCACGTTTTGGGTATGGCAATTACCATTCTTAATTCTTACCACAGCCTGGTTGTTATCTTCCAATGTAAGGGAAGTACGTCCCATTACAGCACAACATTGGTTGCACTGTCCACATGTATGAGTGCCCCCTATCCTTTCCTTTACTATTACTAGTAAAGGGCTTACTTTCAAATTTTGTCCTGTTTTATGGACAAACACCAGATGTTCACCTAAGATCTTATATATATTATTGCCAGTTTTCATTATATTCCAATTTTCTTCTACAATTTTTTGTATTTCTTTAACATAAGAACCATATTGAAATATGCAAGCTCTTTGGAATTTGTTATTAACCTCACATTTGTCCAAGATATCGCTATTGTCTGAAATTCTACTGAGCCCAGTACCTAATAAGGGTTTGTACTTTTTGCCCCATTCTTCTTTAACATATTTTTTAATGTTGTCAGTCAATTCAATGGGATTTGCTCTTTTACTGGACATATAACCTATGTTGTCAAGTTCCTCTACCATGTCATTATATTCAGAAGTCATTCTAGCTGCTCAAATACACTGACCCTTTATTATACTACGTTTCTGACTATATGGGTGACAGCTAGAATATTCTAAATATGAATTACTAAAAGTATTTTTCCTATATATTTTGGATGTAAATCGACCATTTACTATGGAAATGTAGGTATCTAAATAAGAGATACCTTTCTTATCAAAATTATGTGTAAATTTCAAATACTCACTAGAAGAATTAAGGTACTCAAAAAACAATTCCAATTCATTAATGGATCCTTTCCACAGGATAAACATATCATCCAAAATCTTACATAATAACTCATTTAACTATACCATCTACTTTTAAATATATGTTCAGTCTCCCAATCAAGAAGAACTAAATTGGCAAAAATGGGAGCGCAAGCTGCCCCCATTGCCACCCCCTTACATTGTCTGTAGTGTTCTCCTTCAAAAAAGATATACTTATATTTTAAAACTATATCCATAAATTCCATAATCAACAACACCTTCTCCCATGACACTCCAGCAAATTTTTGAATACTATTAGTAAACTGCCTTATTCCATCTTCCTTGGGAATACAAGAGAATAAGTCAACTACATCAATTGTAACAAATATTGTATCATTTTTACACAAGTCAGGGGGTGAGTCAACCTAAAAAGTCCCATGAATCAATAACTATATGTGGTACCTTTTTGTATATAGGTTTCAACCAAGTGTCTGTGACTGTACCAAATGGAAAGGATTTGGATTTATTCCCAGATATTATAGGACAAAAGGGGGGATTAAATATGTCTTTATGCACTTTAGGGATCCCCACTATCGTACCTAAAACAAGAAATCTCACTTTTAAAAAGTTGTACAACTCCGTGTCTATCCTACCATCCAATAAGAATTCTTCCAAATTTAAATCTATCTTATGGTGTCCTACATTTACTTCATTTAGAGATGACACCTCATAATTCCCAGAATTAAGTAATATGGTGTTTATTTTATTAACATATTCAAACGTATCATATAACACAACACCACCCCCTTTATCAGGTTTCATAACCTGATTTTTCCCCTGAATTTCTTTTAAAACTTGGAACTCTCTTTTGTTTAAATTGTATCTCATCTTTTTATCTTTACACTTGCTCCAATGTGCATACATCTCATCCGTTACTACTTTCTCAAAGGTTGCCAAGGTAGCATTCATAGGGGCAGTGTAAGTGCTTCTCTTTTTAAAAGGTTTTTCTATTACTTCGTCCCTATTTTCCCAAAAATGGATGGCAAGATTAAGTTTCCGCATGTACAGCTTAAATTCCACTACATAGTCAGTTACATTAAAATTAGTATTGGGAACAAACTTTATTCCTTTAGAAAACAAGGAGAAATGTTCCTTCTCCAATTCTAACTATGTGTAATTAAATATACCAAAGGGTGTCAACTCTGTATACCATGTAAACAAACATAAAAAGTACATTTAAACAATGGACATGTGCTGAATCTGACCAACACAGAAAATGTGCAAAACAAAAAGTATAAAAAGCAACTAATAGTGCAGGTGAGTAACCAGAAAATATAAATGCAATACAGATGATTAAAATAATAAAAAAAAACTTACAGTCTAGTTGTGTGGCTCAGGAAGATAACTTGGCCATGGCTCATAGTCAGAGTGATTCAGCTAGCAGGACTAGTCACTCAGCTGACGCATTTACAAAAAAAACAAAATGCTATCGTAAACCTATGAGGAGTGAGAATAGTGCTTGTAATTCTAAATTAGGTAAAGCAATACAGGCACTTAAGTGTGGTGTAGACCTGGTTTAAACATACTTATTTTCAGTACTGTGTCCCACATTCTACAGTGAGACTTAATATCGCTGTTCTGCTGCATCAGTTTACTTGTATGGTACTCAATACTACTTGCTTCAAGCTTATAGTCACAGGAAATCTGCATAAAATGTTCAGTTTATGATTAGTTAAATCACCTTTCAGCCAGGGATCCTCTTGTTTAGTTTAGTCAGTTAGCTATTGATGTTTTTTCTACTTGAGAGTTTGAAGCAAATATTTACCTTTTATTGGTTAATTTATATTAAATGATTTTTCATATATAAAATTAATGAAGCCAGTCTCTTTGCAACTTTTAATTTATTAGAAGTATTTTGAGTTCTTTTTTTGTAATGAAAAAGGAAGAACATAAAAACACAAACCTTAAGTCACACAGTTTAAAAAAAAACATATGATGAAGTCTGTGTGAGTGAATAAAAGCTCTCATGAACCATTTGAATAAATGTAATAAAAACAGAAGTTAATTTCCAAAATCAGACTTCAGCTCATGTTTTGAATGTTTATCTTGTTCTTACAATAAATTAAGAAAGGCAAGGACGTTAACCACATGGCATTCATGTATAACTGTCAGTCATCTCAAAAATGAAAGAGTAAGTAGTTTAAATACTTAACCATCTAGTTAGACCATTTATTTTTTCTAATCTTTTAAGTTTGCTGCTTATCCAGTAACAATTGACAGGGTAGACACTTTAAGGAAATAGCAGATACCCCAAGGTGTTGTGAGGCCACAGCCACAAAAGAAAGGCTCAACACCAGAAGTTCTGATAGTTCCCTACAACTCCCATTCTGGAGGACATTACTGCATTTAGAAAACATCCACTGTATTTGTTTTAGTGGCTGGTGTGTTCTATATATGGTATTTATTTTTACAGTGCATTTTGTTTATTTTTAGTATTTATGATAAAATAATATCCTTGTACTATTTCTTAGTTTTGTTAATAATGATTCCCTTAACAAAAAACTAATATCGATATTTCTTAACATATTCACACAAAATTTTCAATATACTTTTAGTCCCCATCTCGGAACTACACAGCTGTTGTGTTCCCATATCATAAACTACACAACTGTTGTATACGTCTGTTTGAAAATGTTTTATAAACTGGCTGGGAAATAATATTTTAAGCTGGAATTCTGCAAAGACAGTTTGGCCATTCAGGATAGAGGGATGCAGCTTCGACTATACTGCCTTACTCATTTTCATGGGTGATAAGAGGGTCAGTTACAGAAGAATGGGTTTAAGCAGCCATTATCACCTTGCCCATTGTGGGGAGTGAGGTGACTAGGCCGACCACATTATTGCCATCTACCAGTAGGTAGTCAGTCAGCACTGGAATAGGACAAGCTGATGTGCCTTGTTGAAATGAGTTTGGGAAGTAAACGTGGCAGCAAGCATGTCCCTCCTTGATCAGGCAGCCATTTTAAGTCTGTAAGTCACTTACTGAGGACTGTCTAGATAATGTGGGATGGAGATCACCACAGAACTATTATCTGGACCATTCCGTAAGTCCTGACACTCACCTTTTCAGACAAGAAATAGGCTGATAATACTCTCTGGCAAGAATACATAGGCCACTTGATTTTCACCCATTGTAGGGATACCTGGCTCTGAACTCTGGTGGGAAAAAATGAGCCAATGGTGTATAGAATGGGGAGTCAATGGGCAAGTCCCATAGAGGATATAATAAAACAAAAAACAAAAAAAAATCTGCAATGACAGCAATATAGTTTATAGAACACTGACAAATAACTGATATAATGAACACTCTGTAAAAATATTAAGCAATGTTGAAGTTGTGCGAGTTTGTTTAATTTACTAGTAAAAGAAAAGCCTGAATGTGCAGCATTCTTGTAGTACAATTTTAAGATAGATAAATAATTATAGTTTCATCACTTCTCAAAATCTTCTTTTCAAATTTTCAGTAAATCAGCTAGGAGATCCCACCATACAAACTATGCATTTGTCATTGATCAATTTTGTCTGAAAATATAATTTCACTGACTATGAATCCAACAACATCATCAAGTTCGCGGATGATACCACTGTTGTAGGTCTTGTCAGAAATGGAGAGGAAATACCCTACAGGGATGGAGTGCGGCATCTGATAGGCTGGTGTGGCAGAAACAATCTGGCCTTAAATGTAAGCAAGACCAGAGAATTAATAGTGGACTTCATGAGGACTCAGGAGATGCATCAACCTCTGGAAATTAATGGGTGGCAGTGGAAAGAGTCAAAAACACCAAGTTCCTGGGGGTGCACATCTCAGATGACCTATCCTGGTCAACTCATATTAGCCACACAGTGAAGAAGGCACAACAATGTCTGCACTTCCTACAGAAACTGAGAATGGCAAACCTGTCTCAGTCCATCCTCAAAGCCTTCTACAGGGGGGACCACCGAGAGCATCTTCTCAAATAACATCATAGTTTGGTACAGTAACTACAAGCATCTGACCGCAAGACTCTCCTGAGAGTAGTGAGGACATCGGAAAAAGTCATTGATTCCCCACTCCCATCCATGCATGATCTGCATGAGACTCAGTGTGTGGGAAGGGCTAGGAAGATAATCAACAATTCCACTCACCCTGACCAAAGCATGTACTTCCTCCTTTCCTCGGGCAGGCAGTATTGCAGCATACACTGCAAAACATCTGGACTGAACAGGAGCTTCTTGCCTCTATCCATAAAAGTGCTGAACTTGAATGTCAGGCATGACAGTGAATATTCAATCAGTATACCACTTTCTGTGAAATATCATCTGTAGTAATCACGCTGGCAAATTGCTTCAGTAACTGGTACAGTTAGCCTGATTTCTTATGCTATTACTTCCTGAATGTGCAATAGTCAAGAGTGAGTCACCACTCCGCATATGTGCAATATGAACATAAGAATATATCATACTACAACTGATGAAGTGCAATATTCTAAGCAATCACAATGTAAAGTCATAGTCTTGCAATACCTACTTTTATAATATTGTCTAATGTCTTCCTGTCCAGTTGTGGCAATTTATTGTGTTGTTAATATTTTAATTATTACTGTATGCGCATTAGTCTTACCGTCAATCTTTGCTCTTTCTCAAGTATGTGTTTTGTGCTTTAAAGTGCCCTCTGTAACAATGAGGTGCTGTTGGTGAATCACACGAGCGCTGTTTCTTTTGTGTGCTCCCAATCTCTGTTCATTCAGGGGGAAAAACAAAAAGCTACACAGCTACAAACATTAAATAGTTCATACTCCAGATAATTTTGCTATTCGAAGACGCTCCCAGTGTTTCACACTGAGTGAAATGCACTAAGGCACATGGGATAGAAGTAGAGTACACACATGAATGAACAGTTTGTCAGTGTAGCAAGTGGGCAGGTCTCACTCAAGAAATTATCCATTTAGACAAGTTTCACTTGGTCTGTGTAACACAGAGACAGGGGCATGGATACCCTGATACTCATAAAAGTCCAAACCTATCAATATAAAGAGCAGCTCCTATCCCTCTTATGGCATACAGGAAAAAGGTTAATGATGGGGGACCAGAAAAATCTTTGTAGGCGATAATTTTTCCCTAACAACAAGAGAAACAAGGGTACAATTCATCCTGCAATTTAACCAGTGTCAACAGTTGAATCTGAAGTTCATACTGACTTACTTGGCTGTGCTCATGATTTTTTCCCACATGGGGCAAAAACATTGATAGTCCCAGAAGCAGCAGCAACACTATTAGAAAAATACAGGCTGAATAAACATCAGACCAATCAAATAGGAAAGGAAGGAATGGTTGCGAATGCTAACAATCAGCAAAGTAAAAGGTCCAAGGAGAGATGGTCTTTAAAACCCTTCCTAGTGTTTAAGAGGAAAATGACAGGCAGGCAGGGAAAGGTAGGTGGAGTAATACTCAAGAAAGATTCAAGACTTGTTGAAACTGGATGTTCTGGGGAGACATTAACTATTGTAGAGGAAAATGCAACCTAAGGAGATGAACACAATAAAAGGAAGATCTGAGAAGGTAAGTGGAAAGGGAAGGCAAACAAGTGGGACAAAATACAAAACTAACAATATTCGACATGGACTTGCCCTTATCCAAGGAATAATGATGCCAAAACCTTAATCTTAGTTGGGTAAAACTGTGATTTAGATATGTTAATATTATTCTGAACAATATAACACTGGAGCTATGAAAGGAAGGACTGCAGGTGAAACTAAGCTCAGAATTTTTAAGACGCAGACAATAAGTCTACATGGACTTTCTATTAAAAACAATGAGCTGGGAAGCACATAGAAAGTGACAACAGTACTGTGTATAACAAATATGGAAGACTGTAAAGATTGCTAAATTGTCAGTTGTATGCATGCTCAAAGGTGAGAAAGAAGGGCTAGCAAAAGGAGGCAAAGGGCAGTGAATACCTGAGCAAGGCCAGGCCAGTGACACCAAATGGCACTGAACCAAGGTATTTTCAAGTAAACCATCAGCTCATAAAAGAATGCAATAGCTCTATGGTGAAATATATGGACTATGCAAGACAAGTGACGGCCTTTATATATAAGGTGGGAGTGGGAGGTTGGGCAGAAGCAAAATGGTAACATATATAACACAATCCCTGGGATTCATTAATGCCTACACTAAGTGTGTACCATTTTGAGTGAACAGACAACATGAGTATAACTCACACGTACTTCCTCCTAATTTTAGTTTTCCTACTAATTTTCCTGCAGCCTTAAACACTGAAGAAGATTTATAAAGGTTGCCACAAAATGTACACTTAATCTAAATTTTCTGAGTGACTAGAAAGCACAAAAAATGTGGTAGAGATGTTCTTGAATACAGATTGTGTATACTCAGTGTACACTTAGGGTAGGCATTAATGAATCTGACCCAATGACTTTACATATGACAAAGGTGCATGCCTAAATTCTTGAAGGTTTGGTCTTGATGACAGAATATATTTAACAGTTGCTACTTGCTAGTCAGTAGATGGGTAGAGGGGAATGAGTCACTAAAAACTTGGATGCACTTAGGCCAGGGAAT
Source organism: Protopterus annectens (assembly GCF_019279795.1). Lineage (NCBI taxonomy): Eukaryota > Metazoa > Chordata > Ceratodontiformes > Protopteridae > Protopterus > Protopterus annectens. The sequence continues at coordinate 252,568,878 of NC_056743.1, forward strand.
CAGGGTGGGTAAATAGAAAAAGGGAGTGACAGGGAATACAAGTACAATTGTTTTGCAACACATACACTTTACACAAAATACCCTGTTAAGGTTGAAAGATCATGAAATTAATTACGCCAATTAAAATGAACCAGAAACAAAAATGGGGGAAACATCCAACTAGAAACAAGGGGAGGGGAACACATAAGTATAAAACAAGCCATTACGGAAAAACTGAGAACTAAACTGGAGATGGCTGGAAGCATTGAACACAGTATTACCAAGACAGGCACAACTTAACAGAATGAAAGGCACAGAGAGACACACACCATGGGGAGACAAAATATAAGTGGAGAGGGGAGTCACTTTAGCTGACTAGGCTGACAAAGAAATGAATGCCAGAGGAGAGCATAGGCTCATATCTGAGGTAAATAAACAGTTGCCAGGAAATAATTTCCTCTGATTAATGTAGTGTGTAAGGTTGTTAGTATGTTGTTTAAAAGTTTGCTAAATCTGCTTACAAAGGAAATAAGATAAAGTTGGGCAAAATGGTGCACAAGATGCAAAAACAATGAAAAGACTGAGAGATCTTTATATACTGGCAAGAGAAAGAAATCAAACATACCATGCTGAAAGGTATGTAAGTTGTTCAAGAATGGACTGGATGTTTAAAAAAAAAAAAAAAATATATATATATATATATATATATATATATATATATATATATATATGGTTTACTATTAAATGTCCGAGGTGCCTGTGCTCGACTGGCATATAGTCAAAAGGCACTTTTCAATTGGGCAGAATGCTGAACCAAAATTCATTGACGACACTACAGCGAATGGGTTGTGTAGTTTGAGTATCAGAGTTTGCCATTGGGAATGGAATTAACCCATTTTCTTACTGTAGTGCAATCTCAGAGTTAGTATATTTAATATGCAGGGGGTGTGGTAGGTTCAGGGGGGCAAAACAGTACAATTAACATACTGCTGACTGTAGAGTGTAATGGTACGTTAAGGTGCATAGCATGGGTGACTGACATCACCTCCTGCTATGTCATCGAACTATGGATGTCAATGTATTCATTTTCACCATGGCTGCTGTTTCAAAGTCCCAAATTCAGCATTTCGGGTCGACTATTGTGACTAGTTGATGAATGCAGTTTCGGAATTTCGATAGTAAACTATATATATATATATATATATGTATATATATATATATATATATATATATATATATATATATATATATATATAGCTTGAATTTTGTTCCTAGATGACAACGCTGTTTCCAGAATTAATTTAAGTCTTCAAAAAATTATAAGATGAATTACTCCTACTACTATTAGAACTATCTGGGTGACTTTATTTAACAACAAATGATCCTTTAAGTTTTATTTGCATTTGTTCATGCTTTATTGCTGATCCTTCATCAATTCCGAAATATTTATTCACTCCCTCTTGCTCAAGTTCTTTATTATCACATTGTCTCAAACTGACATTTTTATTGATGTTGCAGTTTTCCTGCTTTAAAGGTTGCTTTTGCACATTTATCAAGACCAAATGAAATTCTTATATAATCTGAAAAAGTTTTGACAACTTGCAGTTGTGCTTTCAGTTCCTCATCTGATGACCTATACAGTTTTAAATAATACTTGACAAAGAGAAGATGACAAGTCTTTACACTTTGTTGTTTTCTAGGAGCCAAATTATAGTCATAGCCTAAGCTGCTGACAGCTTAATGGGTTAAGGGCAAGACAGAATAGCAGCGGTGACAGAGATTCACCCTGAATATCCCCTTTAAATTTCTATCCCTGGGATAATAATTTGTCCTTCATCATTGCTTAATTGCAAAGTGGTCTGCCACTGTTTCATGGTCACTATAATGTAGTTGATCAGTGTATGGTGTATGTTATGCATTTTTAAGCAGTCTTTTATCCATGAATGTGGGATACTATCAAATGCTTTTTTATAGTCAACCTATGCCATACTTAGATTCTTCCCCTTTTTACAGTTCTCCACTATGTCTTTATTTAACAACAAATGATCCTTTGTTCCATATGACTTTCTTTTATCGCCCTTTTGTTATATTGCCATGACTGAGTTTTCTTCTAAATGACTATAAACTCAGTCGGCATCAATTCGAGTGTACAGTTTATACATTGTCGGAAAGCAAGTTATTGGTCTATAATTTTTAGGGTAGCTTGCAGGTTCACTCTTAAGTAGGAGCATTGTTTTTCTTGTTGTTAGCCAGGTTGTTGTCTGATCAGAGTGTGCATATAAATAGTTCTTACTCATGGCTAAATGTTCGTGCAAAGATGTTGGTACTTTTAACCAGAAGTCAAGTACTGCATCTGGGCCTGGGGTTTTCCAATCAGGGGCTTTTCTTAATTTTGTTTCAATCTCGCTGTCTGTTACTTCATCCCATTTCGTATACTGTACCTTTAAACTACTTATTCTTTCTTTTACTTCTTCTGTCCATTTATCACCTTTGTTATGTTCCACAGGACCTTCATAAATACTTCTCCAAAATGTATCTTTTTCTTCTTTTTTGGTGGTCTTTCAATTCCTTTTACCTTGTTTCCTACTTCCCTACAAAACATTTTTGGGTCATTAATAAATTGCTTATTTTCCACTTTTTTTATATTTATCTGTGTATCTTCTAAGTTACTCCACCTGTGTTGGGATTTTTAGTGTGTTACTTGCGATAATGCATGACACATCCTGATCTGTTCTAATACTGTGCTTTGCTTTTATCATGTCCATCTTTCTAAGTATTTTTGTTGATCTGTTCCCTCTTCTATACTCTTCTGACAGTGACACTTCTTGTCTTAGTTGCTTTATAGCTTTCTCTTTTCGATACTTCCATGATAGCGTTTGATTTCTTCCCTTGCTTTTCCTCATTACCCTGTGTTCTTGTAGGATCCATACAGATCCCCAACGGCACTTTCTGCTGAAGCAGAAATCACCGAACATACTTAACCAAAAGTGCTGTTCACCGAAGCAGCACTTTCAGATAAGTATGCTCACTGTGCCGGTCGCACTATGGTGCAGTTAAGGGAAATTTCCCTTTTCCCCACTGTAGTGCAACCTCGGAGTGAGAATATAAATGTAGGGGGGGTGTGGGGTGCAGGCCCCCCCCCTGCATAAAAGAAAATTTAGTGTTTTTTTTTTCTAACGCACTTTAACGAAAGCGCTTTTTTGGTGAAAGTGCTTTCGTTAAAGTGCGTTTGGTTATTTTGGATTCGGACTATTGAACTTTCATTCAATAGTCCCAGATCCATTCTTGTGGTAGAACTTTATCAGTTATTAATTTAGCTGCACAGTAATATATCCTGTTTACTTCTGTTATATTGCATGGATCTCTATGAACAGTTTTAATTACTGCATTCATTTCTTTTATCAAATTTCTGACTTTTTGGGTTTTATTGACCTTCTACAGTCTATTTCTTTCATTGATCTTAATATGACTCTCTGTCTCTATTGAATTAAGCAACTCTTCTCTTAGCTCATTTTCTTCTAAACTAAGGGCACATTTTTTTGTTTTCCATTTCCTGCAGGCATCTTATAGAAAGTTCTATAGCATCTTCCCGTGAAACATTCTTTTCAGTTTCACCCTGTGCCATCCATTGTTTTGTCATATGGAAAGTCACTGGCTTATCACTCCTCAACATTGACCGAGTCAGTTTCCACAGTTTCCATGTCCTTCCCTTGCTGTCCAGCTTCAAGTGAACATTTACACTGGTTTCCTCTGGAAGGCTCAAAAATATCTTCATATGGCACCTGACCAATTGCTTCCTGTTCCACTGGTTTCCCCATTGATTTGGATATCCATTACTCTATCCTGTTGTGGTGCTTTATGAATTAGATTTTCTACACTGAATCCTTCACTTTGCAGGTGCTCCATAACCTCAGTTTCTATTTCTTTACCTTCTCCATTACTAATCTCCGTTTCTACTTTTCCTTTGTCTTCTTATTGTTTGTATTGGAAAGTTTTCCATGTCCGGATTCCTTTGCCTGTATTTCTCTTCAAATATCTTTGGTGCTGCTCTTTCTGTATTGGTTAGTTTTGCTTTCTCCTTTGCATAAATATTACACCATATTAAATCTCTTTTTCTTTCCCATGTCCATATTTCTTCTTCAGATGTCTCCTGCTCTTCCTGCTTCTCCTTACGTTGGGGCCTCACTCCATCATGCTGTGATGTAACCTGTATTAGACCTTCTACACCAAATCCTTTACTTTGCAGGCACTCCATAACTTTAACTTTTTTTTTAACTTCTGCTTTACTAATCTTCTTTTTTACATTTCCTGTTTGTGATATTATTTTTTATTGTGAAATGTTCCATATCTGGATGCCTTTTCCTGTATTTCTCTTTGAATATCTTTGGCGCTGCCTTCTTTATATTGATTAATTTGGCTTTCACCTGTGCATAAGTATTGCACCATATCAAATCTCTCTCTTTCTTTCCCATATCCATATTTCTTTTTTATATTTTTCAAAAAATCTCTAGGTTTTGTTGTTTATATTTTCACACTTCCTCAGATGCTTCTTTTTCCAAAAATATCAAAGTTTCTTGCTCTACATACTGTTGTTCACAAATCTGTTATATTAATGAACACCAATTTTTATTTGAAGCTGTGGAAGTATTTTTCTTTCCTCTAATGTCTCTCTTACTCTTTTTGTATATCTTGTGTTTGGAAATTCTGGGGTTTTTGAAACATAGTAACAATACATAATTTCTTTCTTATCCTCAATAGTCCATGCTATCGTCTTTAAGGCTCCTCTTTGGCCTATCAGTTTTTATAATTTTTGTGGACTGCTACTTCTTTCTACAACATGGGGGGGGGCATCCTCCCCCTGGGCCTGGCCCCATTGTAGGAATGTTTCCGTATTTTGAGGATTCTACACTATTTTTTCTAGTCCTGGCACCAGTGCGCCAACCAAGATTGGGCACTTGTTTATCCTGGGTCTTGTGCACCCAGGTATCTCTTTTAATTTTTAACCTACTTCTGTCCGTGATATATGCTATATAAATACAGTCTACATATCAGTCTCATCTTAGTGAGTTTCAGCAATACTACTATCCTTTGCTTGCTGACTTATCATCGCTCCATTCAGACCCCCAAACCCATTAGACCCATTGAGCATGAGATGGTGTAACATAAGGTAAAAAATATGAAATGAACAGTATGACAAGAAAAAAAAAAATGAGATTGCGGCATGAGAATGTCTGAAGACAAGGAGGGAGACTTTACAAGGGTCGAGCCCTATAGATAAAGCAAAGGATATCAAATAAACATTAGAAACCATAAATTCTGTTCTTGGGACTTGCTGTAGAGGGGAGAAGGGGCAGAAATCTTGAGATGCAAAAGCAAGAGTACATGTAGGAGCAGATGGTGCAATTATGCTCACAAAGACTGAACCTACAGTGCCGAATTTGGGTACAATAAACCCATGCCTTAGGAGTATAATGCAAATATTTGTATATAGTTTTAAAGTGTTTTTTTATTGTTTTTTTTTATGTATGTTCAAAACCACACAAAGCTGCTTAGATTTAATAACATTAAAAATACAAACAACTTGAGTGACAGTTTGATTAGGCAATACAGATGTGGATAAAGGAAAGTGGATAGAGGGAAGCATAAACAGGTGTACCAGGACAATAACAACAGGTAAATAAAATGCTTTCTTGTTTTCAAGGTTAAAATGGGCAGTGGTACTACTATACTGTGTTGAAATATAAATGGGCTCACAAATCCTATTAAAAGAGAGAGAACGTTATGAAAATCAGGCAGGAAGTGTTGGATATAGTGATATTTTTCGACAGACAAAATTATCCACTAGAAGTTTGAAGTTAGTAGTGGAAGCAGTACATACAGGGTCACGATGCAGGGAGGTGGTGCTCCTGGTAAAAAAGCAACTATTACTAGAGGTAACAGACCATCATAATGATCAGAAGGGTAGATACGCAGTTGCCAGAAGTTACCTGTATGGACAACTGCTGACAATAGTTGCCATATATTTTCCACCAAGGGTCAAATTTACAAAGATGACAGGTATTGTTGCAGACATTTTAAGATTTTCAGAGGGTACTTTGTTAATGGTGGGGGATTGGAACCAAACGCACAATCAGTGAGAAGTATGCAAGGAGAGGAGGGTGTAGGAGACAGTTAACCATGGAAAAATGCCAAAGCTCTCTTTAAATAGATATTTTTAGTAGATATTTGGCTAAAGAAAAAACAGGATAGCCAGGAAGGGGGATATACATACTATTCGGGGAGACATAATGTATGATTGAGAGTAGATAAAGGTTTTGTCTTAAAAGTGGGTGAAGGACAGAAAGATGTGATGTTAGACCCCCTGAAATATTTTGACCACATATTCTTGAAAATATATATACAGCTATGAGGACCCCAAATAAAAAGGAAGTTTTGGAGATCTGCAACATATAAACTGGACTAGAATGTTTTTAAAAGCTCATGCAAGAACTTTTATACCGACATTTGAGAGTATCTGAGCTAATGGAGACAGAAGATGGGACAAAAGTCAAAATATGATTAGCAACAACCATAAAACAGAGAACAGTAATATTGGAAAAGCTAAAGAGCATAAGAGGGAGATGTGCACTGCTATCAGAGATCTACAGCTCAAGTGCAGCAGATGACTGTAGACGATGTGCACTGCTGTCAGAGATCTACAGCTCAAGTGCAGCGGATGACTGTAGACGATGTGCACTGCTGTCAGAGATCTACAGCTCAAGTGCAGCGGATGACTGTAGACGATGTGCACTGCTGTCAGAGATCTACAGCTCAAGTGCAGCGGATGACTGTAGACGATGTGCACTGCTGTCAGAGATCTACAGCTCAAGTGCAGCGGATGACTGTAGACGATGTGCACTGCTGTCAGAGATCTACAGCTCAAGTGCAGCGGATGACTGTAGACGATGTGCACTGCTGTCAGAGATCTTCAGCTCAAGTGCAGCGGATGACTGTAGACAAAGGGATAACTTTGACAGAGTTAAAAAACTGAGTACAAGAGCATGATGATAAAAAACTCTGGATGCAGAGAGAAAAATGAAAGGAATTTATTTTTCAAACTCAACAAGAACAAATAAGGTGCTGGACATACTAACCTATCACAACAGAAGCTTGTAGTTTAACAGAAGAAGAAACAGAAAGGCTAATGCAGAGCATATCTGAGAAAGAAATCAGGGAAGCAATGCAGAAGCAAGTGAGGGGGAAGTCCCCAGGAAGAGATGAGTTTCCAATAGAATTTTAGGAAACAGCTCGAGAATAAATGATAAACTGGAAAAAAGTCTCTAACATTATTTAATCAATCATGGGAGATACTGCCATCCTGGAAATAGACACTAATCTCACCCATCTATATGGAAGGAAAGGACCCAGATTTAGCTGTTTTATACAGACCCATATCAGTATTAAATCATGAATATAAACAATTTATGTCCACACTGGCAAAAAGGCTAAATCAATTGATTCTAAAACTGATAGAGCTAGAGCAGACTAGTTTTATACAGAAAAGGACAGCAGACAGCTTAATCAGAACAATGATTATGTTGTAGGATTTACGAAAAAAATTGTAAACAACTAGGATTTTTTTTTTTTTGTCTAGATGTGGGGATGCCTTTAGATAGAGTGTAAGTGCCTACTTCTAGTGCTGGAAATTCTAAACTTCCCATGACACTGGATAGATCTTTTAAGAAATATGGATGAGGGGGGCACTGCCCAGGTAAAAGTCAGAGTGTGTATGTCAGCAGAGTTTGAGGTAACATTGGGTACAAGGCAGGGGTGTCCCTTATACCCACTGCTTTTAACTTAATATATTGAGCCTCTAGCAGAGATGATCAGGGTATCCTCCTTGCTGGGATACAAATGTAATAACCTGGTATTAAACATTTCCCTGTATGTGAATGATATATTAGTAACACCGAGCAGGCCAGAGGAGGACCTAACAAGACTGTAGGAAACACTGAAAGGCTTTGGTGAACCATTAGACTATAAAGTCATCATGGAAAAAAAACACAAGCCCTGGATTTCAACCTTCCATGTCTAGACTTACTAAAGAAGTTGCATCCATGTGTATGGAAATCTGATGAGGTAATATATCTAGGGATGTAGGTAGGCAAGGTAAATAGATAAATACTAACTTACAGAACTGGAAGACATTAGGATCAGATCTAGACCAACACATTCAAGTATTAAACTGGCATGTAGTATCACATATTCTTTATGTTGTCCAAGATATGTGGGACCCACTAACCAATAAGAATAAATAAAAATTACAAAGACGGACAAAAGATTTTTTTGACATTAAGAGATGGCCAGAGTCACAAGAGAAATAACTGTACTACCAAAGGAAATTGAAGGGTTAGTAGGCCCAGATATAGACCTTTATCTAAGAGTAACAGTACTATCTTTTTACAAAAGATGCTAAGACAGAAGCTATTCAGCAAAATGGGAGGAAATGCTGTTTGAAAGAGAACTATTCCTCAAGGCTGTAGACCTCCTAGAAATAATGTTGCGGCTAAATAAATTAAACAAACAAGATTGGTGAAGATAGGAAGGGATAACTGGCCACCAGTAATAAACAGAATAGCAGAGATATGGGACAGGACGAATAACAACAAATGAATGATATCAAAAATGGATAAAAACCTACAAAGTTTGAAAGGCACAACAATCTCTAAAGAAAGAGGGCGATGGAAAAAAATTTCTCCAGATGTAGATACGCATGGAACATTAGCAACTAATATTATGGATTCTGAGAATTGTTAAAAATGCCAGAAAGTATAGGATGTTCTGGTGGAAATGCCAATACAAATTCTTTTACATATCAACCCATATAGCAAAGATGTTCCCAGCAGGGAATCCAGACTGTTGGGGTGCAAAGACAGCAGTAGAGGTACCCGAGACCATATGTTCTAGAGCTGCCAGGAGCTAAAAACACCTTGATGAAGAACTGGACCAGGAGCAGGATGCCATGCAGCAACATTTACAGGTTCATTTTAAAAGCATCTTCCATGATAGTGAGAGTAGACCAGACATAGTATTTGGCCTACTGACCCATACATTACTTTTTGTTGATATACATAAACCAGGATAACAATATTTGTGTTTCCTGGAAACTAGAGTTTCTCTCAGCTCTTCAAACCCTCCTAAGCTACTTGTCATTTTAAAGGTCTCAGCAGAAATGAGAAAGCAGTCTTACCTAGATCTCTGTGAAACATAGTCTCCCACCTAGCTGTCTACGTATTTTTAGTTACAGCTCATTTCATGGACAGCTGAGAATGTTATGTACTAGTAAAGTAGAATTGTAATATCATAGTTACATAACATGTTGCTCATACCTGTCAAAGCTGATTATAATTACTTATAATATACTTTAGATGGCATGCTAATTATGTATAATTATTGTGGCAATGATGTAAACTGCTTGATCTGTTTTACAATTCAAAAATAATGGTCTATGTTGAGACCAGTGTACTAATCATTCTAAATGAAGACAAGTAAGCAAGCAAATACATAAATGCCTAGATATTTCAGGTGTCATCCCATGTCACGGCTAGGCTGAACATCTTGCAGATTTCAGACTAGTATGACTATCAGAGCCTTTTTTGTCTTTAGTTCATGAATAACTATTTAAACCCATAATTAGCAAGTAGTAAGGCACAGAGGTTAAAGTAATGATCCAGTGAATGGACTGCATTGCACAGCTACAGATCTGTTTCTTACAAGTTGCACTTGTATACTCTGACCATGACTAATTTGGTTAAGAAGATCAAAGCTTCAAGTTCAGCCCTGAAAGCAGGTATTTGTGGCTCTTCAGTCACACTATGGTAGATAATCAAAAATAAATACATATAACCCACTGACTGATTCTAGTTTCTGTTCCATAAATCTTGTTATTTCAGTCAGTCATAAATTAAAGCTTTAGTATATTACTTGGGTTTATTTCTAAAAAAGGCCAAAGTACATCATTTAATTACCTCCTAGTTTGAAAGACAAGTTTTATTTTTGCAGACCAGAAATTATTGCATAAAAGAAGAACAGCTGACCTCTAAACCAATAGAATCCATTGCCCAGAAAAGTAATATCTGTGCTTGTGGTAACTCAGTAGAATCTAGGCATAAGGAGCACCTGATAATTAGTGTCAATCAGCAGCAAGTTTAGAAAGTTCCCATGGAAAAAAATTCCACGATCTGTCATTTCTTCCAAGACTGCTGTCACTTACAGGCACTAATAAATGGAAGTGATGGGCCAACTTTCTAGTAGCTTATCCCACCCATGTGTTTTCGACAGGATCATATAATGCAGCCCCTTGCAACAAAAATGGGACTATTAATTTGTAGTACTTGTAAGGCTGCACAATGTGGCTGCTGTTAAAATGGTAAACTTACTATCAAGATGAAAAGGTAAACATACTTTAATTTTCAGGAAAGAAGCTAAGAAAAAGTGGTTCACAAGATGGCAACCAAATTTCACCTGCTGAAGAACAAACGGCAGTTGGATGCTCAGATTTTACTCTTAAATATTGTTTATGCTTTTCACCCCTCCCTTCCTCCTTCCAGCCGTGTTCTTCTTCTTTCGGCTTTTCCCGGTTAGGGGTCGCCACAGTGGATCACCTGTCCGCTCATGATTGGCAGTGGAGTTTTACAGTGTCGAGTTGCCACAGAAGGCACACACACACTCATGCACTCATGCCTAGGGCCAATTTAGAGTGTCCAGTCCACCTACAGCATGTCTTTGGGATGTGGGAGGAAACCGGAGCACCTGGAGGAAACCCACGCGGTCACAGGGAGGACAGGCAGACTCCGCACAGAAGGCACCCCAGCTGAGGATCGAACCAGAGAACCTCTTTCTGTGAGGAGGCAATGCTAACCACTGCACCACCATGGCCGCCCAGCCGTGTGCCTCTTCATTATATTATTTTTCTTTCTACAACACAGATCTATAGTATTATATATGAAAACATGTAAACATCAGCATTTTCTCTCTTCTTTTTTCTTTTCCTTTACAATTTTAAATAAAGACTAAGATATTTAAAATGTTAGTAAAAGCACTTTTATTTTGAAACCTCAACTATGCTAATCTTTAAGGATAATAGTTAAATAATTCTTATAAGCACAAGATACAGGATTTGATTCTGACCTTTGGTCATTGGCTAAGCTTAAAATGATGTCCCTAAGGGCAGTTAAACTAGTATTCACCTATGAAGCTATTTATAGTTACTCTCACTAACACTGCAAATAGTATGTTGCTTCTTACAATCTTAAAAGTGCAACAGGCATATTATTATAAAATAAGTATGATTTGTTAAAAGCATACAAGATGTTCTAAAACACAGATGTATATGCAAATAGTAAATATAATAACAATGGTGCAGCACAGCAGGGAAAATAAGTAACACAGTTAAATGCATTCTAAATAGAATACATGCTTATACAAGACTCCAGTGGTCTAACTAAACAAAACAGTTACCAGTTACAAGACTGACACAAAAAAATTCAGCACTCAAGTGTTAGAAAGAAAATGAACAAACTGTGGGTAAAAGGATATACATCTGCTTGCTTCCACAGCTGAAATACAAGGAAAAAAACAGTAACACGTGTGCCTTGCACTCCAAACCATCAAACAGAGAAAGTCTATAGGGAATACACGCTACATCCTACATGATGACCTCAACAGCTGTGTCAAATTGTAGTTTAGAAACTGCCAAGATTCTTAGCAAACAGCTTCAGTAGATCATCAAAATATGAATTGACATATGCTTTGGCCTACTTTATGGAGACATGCATTCCATGGGCATTTACTGTGTTGTGACAGTATCACTGTCTTGCCAACTATAACAAAGTCCCACTGTCTTACCACCTGTAAGCATATCCAATGCATCAAAATTACATAAACTACTTCTGCTGTCAGGAATTAAGTACATTTGCAAAAAAAGTTCCATATTCCTGAAAAGTACTTGTAAATGTGAACTGTAATATGAAGTAAAAACAATGCAGCATAATTCCCTGTCAGAAATGTCAGTGCTTTGGGGAATGTAGCATTGTTTAGTATTATAACCATTGAATTACATGGTCACTGCCTCACCAACTATAATAAAGTCCTGCTGTCTTACTAGCTGTAACCATGTCCAATGCATCAAAATTACATAAACTCCTTCTACAGACATGGTTTAAGGGCATTTGCAAACAGAACACCCATACTCATGGTAAGTCCTTTTCAAAGTAACATGTAGTACAAATGCAGTACTGTACCATTTAAGAAATGTCTGTATTTCATGTCTGCAGTATTATTTAGTATTATGACCACTGAATCATGTAATCAATCACTTTACATTCAGGGAACTGCTGTGTTCATGTCACTATTTAAATAATTAGTAGTGAGTTCCACTTTCTATGTCTAAAACAGTTATGCTTCACTTTACCTCTAAATATAAACTCCGAAACCATCACCTCTCATTAGCTAACTTAAGTTTCTGGCCATCCAGATATAATCTTTCCTCTCCATGTCATGTTTCATCTGTTTCTTCTTTTCTCAAAGATGTTCAGTTTAAAATTATTTTGTTTACTCTCACAGATTCACAGATCATTCCTTCCAGATCACATGCCTTCTCAGCTTCCATTCTCTGCATAATAGCGGCCTTAGGTCAGCTGGTGCCCCCACCACACCACCTGTTGCCCCCATCCTGGTCTACCTACACCAAATAAATACTGGAAAAGTGCCCCTGCTAGAGTGGTGCCCTAGGCGGCCGCCTAGTTGGCCTATGCCTAAGGCCGGCTATATGTTAACAACCTCACGTCCTTTCCAGGTACAGTATTTAAAACTTAATGTAATGTTCCAGGAAATGTCTTAGAAATAAAGAGGAATCACAAACTCTGTTTCCCTATGACATATGCCCTTAGCACTATACTCTTAACACCCAGCTCACTAACAATTATTACTTGCTATTTATTTATTTAGGTTATTTTTTTCAGTTGTTGTTGTTCCCCCTGTCAGTCATCACATTCAGCCTATTCGTTCCCCATCGTCAGGGCGAGACTAACTCAAGAGAAGCAATCATTTAGACAGTCATCAGGAGTAATTCAGGCTTTTCTGTTTAAAGCATTGCTCCCTCAAATGTACCCAATGAAGCTCTGAGGAGGGACAATACAATGGGTTGACCTTGGAGGACAATCCCTCACTTCCACAAAGGGTGTTCCTTCCAACTAGCTCCAAACCCTTCTCCTGAAACCCTTGGCAGTGGGGTTTCTATCTTCACTGCAGAAATCCAAAAGCTCCATTCATTGACAGCATGATGAAAATTATTAAGAAACATTGTTACATCATCACCGTTAATGAAATTAGGAGACAAACTCAGTAGGATCTCCACCAGCCTGATGGACAGGTCTGTGCATTCAGGCTTTTTTTCAAATTAAATGTGGGTTTGGTTTTGCTAACTAATGTAAATGTTGCTCTATTTCAAGGTACAGGGAATTTTGTAGTAAACTTAGTAATCAATGCTCATTTCAGTCAATTTTAGTTATAGGACCACTATACTCAAGCTTTGGTTTACAGTTTCTGCTTTTTCTGTAACCTGCACTCTACTGGAGAAAGAAACAGACAAATTTGTATATAGGTACAGGAACATATTTGATTAATTTGACATGCTGCAATTATAAGCCCTCTAGCAGAACATATTAAAGCAGCTCACAACAGTGATCCCGGAGTTCTTAATTATGTTTCATTATTTTAATTTTAAATTGTATTTAAATTTTGTAGGTACTTTACTTAAAAAGAAAGTTTGGTTTATTTTTTGCTTAAAATGCATTACAACCTAATAAATTAAACATGAAATATATGTTTCTTATCTTCTTCTTCTTTCGGCTTTTTCCCGGTTAGGGGTCACCACAGCAGATCATCTGTCCGCTCATGATTGGCAGTGGAGTTTTACGGTGTTGAGTTGCCAGCCCGGTGGCCAACCTTCCACAGAAGGCACACACACACACACACACACACACACACACACACACACACACACACACACACACACACACACACACACTCACACCTAGGGCCAATTTGGAGTGTCCAATCCACCTACTGCATGTCGTTTGGATGTGGGAGGAAACCGGAGCACCCGGAAGAAACCCACGCGACCACAGGGAGAACATACAAACTCCATACAGAAGGCACCCCAGCTGAGAATCGAACCAGAGAACCTTTTGCTGTGAGGTGGCAACGCTAACTGCTGCACCACCGTGGCCGCCCTGGAAATATATTTTTCTTATAATTATATTTAAATACTAAGCAACTGATTAGTTATGCTCTAAGTGGTATTTAATTCTCTCTGGCTTGTATTTTTCAGGTGTGACTGTATTTAAAGTGATTATTTGATTTTTTTTACCTACCACTGAAGGTATGACCAAGTTACTAGCATAGTTTTAATTTAGCCTAAAAAGGATGTGCTTTATAGCTTTAAGCTACCATAGTGTGGTTTGTTTGCAGATGGACTTTATTTGTAACTTTTTCCTTTGGGTGACTGTTTTCGATAACAAAAAAAAAAAATCTATTCTCACTGACTTATGTGGGTCCTGTCCTATTAAATGTATGGTACAGACTTACTGATAGACTATCTTTCACTTATATCCAAGCTGTAGTACTTGCTCTAATTCTGCTTGTTGTCAACACAGCTGCAATGTCATTTGACAAAAAAAAAAAAAACAAAGTTGGATTACCTCCAACTAGTAACAGCACTCAGAGTTTTCTTCAGGGAGCAATGTTTCACCCCCAGAAATATCCTCAAACAGTAATCAGCAACTTGTGAACAGTTCCCCAAGAATGGAACACTTAAATTGACATAGAGGATAAAAACTGAAGAGGAAAACCCATTCATCTACCAAAATTTCCATGTTACAGAATTCATTCCTAGTTACCTTGGGCAGAAATAAATCACAATCTTCATGGCCCACTTAAAACTTCTTTAAACTGACACTGAAGTATTTCAGATGTACTCCCTCCAGAACAAATGGCACCAGCATTCCTATAACTATGCAGGGAGAATGAACACTACCTTCACTCCATGGTAGGTACTATGTTATATTACATCCCTAAAGCATACGTAAAGCATACACTGACACTTCCCAGCAGCATGTCCATGTTACATGTCCATGTTACGACTTTCCCACACTGTCTTTCATGCTATGCAGTGCATCCTAAACTACTGTTTTCTTCCACATCTCTTTTTACCCCCTGTGTACTTTCTACCATTCTTATCCAAGAATAAGTCAATGTGACATAACAGAGCTATTATCTCTGATACATAAAAGCCCTCTAGAATCAGGCTAATCTTACCTTGTTTTGCGGGTAAAATCACCAAAAAAGTTGCCTCATGAGCTCAACTAAAATAAAATGCTTAGGCAGGGATATGTACTTCATCTACAAGTCTGTATTGTTCACAACTGTTATATGACTCTAATGCAAATTTCATTTGAAAGGAGATGCTAATGGTTCTGCTAAAAGTGTGTTAGTCTTTCACCTTTTTCTACGCCTTATTACTTTACATTTCTCCGTACAACTAGGCTTTGTCTTTGTTTAAACTATTTATTTTTCTCTCCAGTCTGGATAATCCAGTCTTCACTTCTGCATTTATTTTCTTCTCTTCGCGTAATACAGAGTCCCTTATTGCAACAATTTGTTAGATTGTTTTCTGAGACAGCACCTTGTCCTCTTGTCCTTTACAGGTTGGATGGAGTCTAATCTTGTTGCTGATTGGGATAGCTGATTTCTCTACTTTTCTTAGCTCAATCCCTCATAATATCTACTCAAGCTACACACCTCTTGCTTCCCTCTCTGTCACACTCTAGCATAGTTACGCTATTATTTATTTTCTTTTAGCTTTCATTAGCTACTCAATAAACAAACACATTGTAGTGAACTATCCCTTTATTCTAACCCTCTATTCATCAGCAGTCTCCCATCATTTCACACTCATACACAGACTCTTTAACTTTCCAACTACTCCTCAAACTATTTCAGTTAATGTGCCTACTTTAATAGTATCAGCAAACTAAACTCTTTCTACCCTCTGAAGAATCTGCATGATTATCCCGTAATGCCACTTCTTCAAATAGTAATTCTATCCACTTTAATTCAACTTGCACACTTTACATCATACGACACACATCTTGGTTTTCCACCCACCAACCCTTACAAAGTACTCTTCATCTGCCAACCTTAGTGATATATCACTAAATCTGTACTCTGTTTGCACTGAATTTCTCAAACACCCCTCCAGTATAATCCTATTCTCCACAACGTGGTTTAATACAAAAATACAAACACAAACCACTGTCAGTGATGATCATTTCTCATCAGTACTCATCCATAGCAGAGAAATTAATCCCAACTCCAGAACAACATAGCACACATTCCTCCACAACATAATGTCTTCATTATACCCTCTCCTTAACACAGGAATAATATTACTCCTTAATATAAACCTTAAAAGCGTCTATAACAAACTACCTGATATTCATGGATGCCTATCCCTTTACTCTCCAGACATACTGGTCACTGAAGAAACCTGGCTAAAATGTGAAATAAAAGTGTGAAGAAATCCTGCCTTCAGGTTATAACAAAAAGTTAAAAACACAATTGCAGCTGGTAGAAAAAAAAACCCAGGTAGATTCAATAAGTTTATTCAAAAATGATGAGTGCTTTCATCTGGTGTAATCACTAAACTTCATCAGATGCCATTAAAAAGAAAACCCACTTTATATATGCATACATATGGGTCACATTTATAAACTAGCAGCCAATAAAATACATCCAGTCCATTAAACAAAAACACACACTCCATATTTAACCCAATGTTTGAAAAGCTAAAAAACTAAAATCAGCATTTTTCCATTTCAACAACTGACAGGATGACGTCTTGTGGTATGTGTCATCACTGTTCACACATCTTCTCTGGGTCCAGTATAAAATTACAGGACAAAATTATTCAGATTAGAGGTAGATATAACTGTTGTTCACATGCAGTAGTATATATCACCATATGTTCCCAATGTACAGCATATTACATTGGGAAAACTCAACGCAAATTGTCCCAACGTATTTATAAACACTAATGAATTACTAATATTACTAATGTGATATACGTTTCAGCAGATGTGTTTCAATAGATTTCTATAAGTATTATTATTTTTAAGTGTGTTTACATGTATGTTTGTGTTTGAGTACATATATATTTTATATGAGGTTTTCATAAATAACAACTTTTAGTGTTTAGCTTTTCAAATATTGCATTTAATATGGAGTGTGTGTTTTTGTTTAATGGATAAAGTGACCCAGATGTATGCATATAAAGTGGGTTTTCTTTTTAATGGTGTCTGATGAAGTTTGGTGATTACACTCTTAAAGTTATACTACACTATTCATGTAGTCTGTACCTTTACTCAATGAAGACAATGAGACAATTCTGCTGTTACGACATTCATTTGCTGCACATGAGGTTTACATCTAGCTTAACAATGAAAGGTATATTTCATAACCATACTTCAGCTTAGAATAATCAAAGTCGCTGATATAAAAGAAAAAGTCCCAATCTTTATAGCGTCTTTTCTGCTTGGATCAGCAGTTTTGAGAATTTGCCAGAATAATAAGTCTTTCCTTTCAAGCTGGTCTGCCGACAGTTTGTTTTCCATATCTTAAACATTCTGTTCCTGAAGAATAACTCCTTTTGTCCTTGGCCTATCTTGCATATCATATTGACGAGACACAGCTGCATACAAAAGTTCTTCTTGGCCTATTTGTAGATAATATATTTCACAAGCTGCATAGTTTATAAGAGATAAAATATTTTATTTCTGATTCTTATTAACAATGAATGCCAAGCTATATGTTTTTGCCAAGTTAGTAAGCTGAGTGCACTCTACACACTGAAATGCAGAACATTTATTTTACATCTTTAGAAAAAATCCACTGAAATCCATTTTAACCTGTTCATTTACTCTCACAGTTCCCACTTTTTATTTAAAAAGTGGAAAATGACTGTTTATTTTCAATTTATTTTAATGGTACACATTGAAACTTTTTTCAGTTTATTTAGGTTAACCATCATGATTTGCTGAACTCTATAAGTTTTTTGCAAATGACAACTTAGGTAGCAATTTCAGATAGTTAGTATGACTATAATGCCTAACACTACTAATACAGGATGTATCAACCAGTTTAACAGGTTTTTTTTCCTGATTTTGACCAACCAGTAAAGATATCCCACCAATTGCGAGCAGTATCTTTTTTGGTCTTTTTAGTCAAACTAACTAGTTTATCTTTTGCAATGATGCTTAATGCCTCATAATACAGAATACTTTTATTTTTTTTTCCAAATACTCTCTGGGAATTGTAGTATTGTTCATTATGTTTTTTTTAATTTTCCAAGGATACAGATATATATCGGGAAGCTGTATTAAGTCATAATTTCAGTTCTTGGAAATATTTACTTTTGTGGGTTCAATAAACACATAGCTTTTATTATTCCATGTAAAGAAATCAACATGTGATAAACATCCTAAAAAAGGTAATTTTAAATTATGACCTACGTCTTGATCTGTAACCAGATAAATATACTGAGGAGCCACTTTTATAAACATTTGAAAAGAAGAAGGCATAATAGTCCATTCACACAAATTAACAGAATGCTGCAGTAAACATGGTTCATAGACAGGTAAATGCTGTCCACAAATTACTCCATTTTTAGTATGCGAACAATATTTGATTTTATGTGTTTTTCCTCTCATATCTATATAATTACCTTCAAATTGTGGCAACCAATACTCATACCCTTCTGGTACGAGAAATATCATAGGTAACACAGTAAATTGACACATAATAGTTGTATCAGTAACATTATAATGCATAAACTTTCCTGTACAATATTGTGGAGTATAGTATGTTACTTCAGTAAATAACCTAATCCAATTGGTATCAGGTATCTATTTATTAAACAATTGCCGTCAAACATTTTCATTTTGAACATAAGTTTAGTTTGTACTCTATTTTTCTGAATTTCCACATACAAAGATTGCATAGTGCATTTTGTCCAATTTACAAAAAATTGTCATGTTACCATCAAATTTTAACTGATGTAGCTGCATAGCATCATAACTGTTTAACAATTGCTGCTGATAATTTATAGTGTGCAGGTGTGTTTCCCATATTTCTGGATTCCATGATGCTTGTAAATGCACAATCTGGGGATATCTTCCCCCACTACTTTTAAATGATTAGTTAGAATTTGAATGTCTGCTGCATTAAAAGCCCCTATTGAATCTACCTGTGTTTTCTTTGTACCAGTTACAATTGTGTTTTTAAGTAGTGGTTTTCCATTTTTCCTGGTCTAAACAGAAAGTTCATATTTAAAAGAATAAACCTGTACTTGTCTCTATGACAATAGCTAGCAAAATTAACACTCTACACTGCTAATGTAATTATCTTAAGTCCTGGCCTGTTCATCTCCGAGGACTATTTGCTCTATATATATATATATATATATATATATATATATATATATATATATATATATAAATCTGTGAACTATTGCTGCTTTTATTCTGCACAAACACATAGAATGCAAATATTTGTTTTAACTGTTCTTCACAAATGTATATAATGTCTTATGCCATACATCCTGTACGTCAAATTCTGGGTAAAGCCTGTGCTGAAAGTTCTATATTGCTGTGTTTGCAGTACAGTTAAATTATACAGAACAAAGAGAAGCTAGATGATTAATGAAGTTACAGGCAGATAAATCCATTGGTCTGAACGACACAGAGTCTCTCTCAAGCCATTTTTAGCAGCCAGAGACTGTCAACACTAGACATATTACTGTTATATATACAAAAATAAATAAATATTTATAAATCTATAGTGTATTATAAATTACTTTCGTATATACAGAGAGAATTTCATTTCATTTTATTTTAATTTATTAGTGTTGAGTCTTTAGATAGTTTTACAGAAAGATTCATATTTTATATTATGTTTTCATACTTTGTTGCTATGTTTATAATTACTTCATACTTACAAAGAAGTAGTTGTTATTTTATATCATGTTATATATGATGCTAGTACTTTATGAGAAGGAAACTTCCTTAGCAAATCCTAATTGATAATATATACTGATTGGTCAGGCTGTTAATGAGTGTAGATTTAAAAGTCAATGTTTTTTTTCCTTTTATCGACAGTCTGAAGAAGCATTTATTATAAATGTGAAAGCGCTAACTGTTTTTTATGTGATCAGATTGCTTGTTTTTATATTTGGAGTATATTAAATGGTTTACTTTTATTTGCCGTGGTGTGTCTCAGCAGGAATTATTTCATTGACAGATAGCTTTGCCATTTTGGGACACTTCATCCTTGTGGGTGGTGTTTTTTGTGTTTCAAAAGAAACTTTGATGTAGATAAATTTATATTACTAACAGCTCAATATCATGAGCGGAGATCATTGTATGCTTCTAATCTGTTGTTTTTTGAATATAAACTTGATGACAAATAAAATGTTTAGGTAGCTACCTTATCAAAACATTTAACTAGATTATTGAAATGAAATTGTAGTTCTAATAACGCAACATTTGTAACAACAGATGGTAAGTTTTTTATATAACAACCAGAGGGTAGTCTCAATGCATTTTGTCAAATGCACCAGGAGATTTATGCAGCTAAAAATTCTTATATGGATAACATTGATATTGACAAATTCATGGCTGAAATTTTCCCAAATGTACATCCAGAGAACTGAATTTCAAAACTGGTCTTTAACATAATAATGGAATAAGTTCTAGATACTATATCATGGGCCTGATGGTTATAATACATGTTTAAAAGCAGATGTTCTTCGTCTTCCATTGCTGCAGTCCTGACTATTGGGTATAGTCCGCGTCCAGTCGGCCCGAATACCAGAGTATAAGGCTGACGTCGGTCAGGGCGCATTAGACTGACGTCAGTACGTCAGGGTACTAATGCGCATGACCGACGTCATATCCTCAGTCTTTTTTGCCGCATGGTCCGATGCAGAAGCAGTTTTGCGAGTGCAGGTTGGCGTTCTGAAATATTTCCGAAACCGGAGTTTCAGACCGAAACAGAGTTGGCTAAGTACCCCGTTGGGGAACATTTTGGTTTTTTTCTTGCCTCAGTATTTTACCGGATGTCAGAAAAAGTGAATAACTGTATTTCTTGTGGGAAACAGATACCTCATAGGGATTATCATACCTTGTGTATACCTTGTTTAGGGCCTGAGCACGGCGTTGTTGGTTGCCGCTCTTGTGCTAGGTTTAACAAACGCACTATTAAGAGGAGGTTAGACTGTGCCAGGTTAGTGTTTGGGAAGCGTTGCAATTATAAAATGCCGTCGGATGCTCCGGCGCCGCTTCCTCAAGAAGCGCAAGGATAAATCAGTGAAGCCTAGGGTTGAGGAACCGCAGTCCAGGACGCCGGTTCTTTGGAAGGCTCAGTGGAGCGGAGGTTTTGCCAGGAGTTTCCATGGAGTCCCAGGCAGAAACTATACTCTTACAGGATGTGCCTTCTCAGGAGGTAGGCCAGGCTGAGGGGCTTCCCAGCTAACTGTTCTTCCCCCTCTTCCCAAGGTAGTTAGAGCCTCTCCTTCTGTTGCCAAAGCTTCTTTGAGAGGTAGGCCTAGTTCAGCTTCAGTGGGGGCTTCTCCTAGCATTTCGGGTTCTGTACCTAAGAAACATATGCTTAAAATGGCAGAAGATTTAATTACTATGATTAGGGTTCTATGCCCCGCCTGATAAGAGGCCTAGGGTGGAACCGAGTTTGATAGTTTTGAACAGTGTTCAGAGGCTTCAGAATCTTCTGTGGAAGATATGCAGGAGTATCCTACTTATTCTGATTCTGATGTGGATGATTCCACTCCTACAGCTTCTCCGCCTGAGGATTTCTCATTTTCAGAGACTCTGCATTCCATGAGGGAGCACTTTAAATGGGAAGGCCAGGATTACTCTGATTCCAGGAAAAGGCTTAGGGAGTTCTTGTTTTACCCCAGCATAGGCCTTTAGCTATTCCTCCTGTGCTGAATGTGGTGGAAGATGTTTTGCAGAGGCTTCCCTGAACCCTGACTCTTTGCCTCCTGCTCCTGTTAAGCCTGATAGGTATTATAGGGTGCCCGAAGCTCATAAATATTTGTTTAAGAGTCCTAGGGGACCCAGAAACTATTTCTCAAGGGCCTAAGGGTGTAAAGGCTTCTGTGGTTAAAAATCCTGTTCCCACTGATAAAGAGGCAAGGGCTTTGGATAGGTGGGGAAAGAAAGTGTATACTTCTTCCACTCTAGCCATGAGAGCTTTGAATTGTCAATTTCACATGCTAAAATATCAGAATTATCTCCTTTCACAATTGAAATCTAAGGTGGATGCTTTGGCGGAAGGTATTGAGTGTAAAGAGTTGCTGGATTTGGTTCATGTGTCTGAACAAGTGGGTAAGCATTCTTTGCAATGTGGTTTTGATGCTGTACAGGCCTCCTCGAGGGTGGCTGCTACCAGTTCTGTTCTTCGCAGGCATGCCTGGTTGAAGGATCAGAATTTAGCTGAGCATGTTAAGACAAGGATTTTGGATGCTCCTTTACAGTCTGATGTGTTGTTTGGATCGCCTGTGGAAGCAGTTTTAAAGAAAATGGAGGACAAAGCTAAGTCTATGCAAACTGTTAAAGATTTTTGCAGGTGCAGCCACCAAAGTTTAGTAGAAATTGGCCTGCTAAGGGGTGGACATATCCTGCTTATGATTCCCAGTCTAGGGGTAGGTCTAGGCGTGGTAGGGCAGGGCTCAAGGTTCTTTTAGGCCTAGAACAGGGAGTTCGCCTGCTCAGACTTCTGGTGAGGGCAGGGGTCAGTCCTTTCGTAAACAGACCCAATGACCTGTCTTTTCAGCTGCCAGCAGATTCACGTTTGGCAGCTCCTTTGGGAGGAAGACTGTCTCTTTTCAAAGAAAATTGGGATTTAATTACTCAAGACAAATGAGTGTTGGATATCATTCACCACGGTTACAGATTTTATTTCCATACAATGCCCCCTTTCAAAGGCATGCCAGATGTTCCTCCTCCACAAAGAAAAGAGGCTCACAAGCAAGTTTCTCAGCTACTTCACATAGGGGCCATTCAGCCAGTCCCTGTATCAGAAAGGGGCCTAGGATTTTATTCTCGCCTGTTCTTAGTACCAAAGAAGGGGAACACGTGGAGACCAATTTTGGATTTATCTCTCCTCAACACTTATCTAGACATTCCCAAGTTCAAGATGTTGACGTTACAACAGCTTTTACCTCTGCTGGGCAAAGATCACTGGATGGTAACTTTAGATCTCAAAGAAGCTTACCTTCATGTGCCTATAAGACTAAGTTGCAGGAAGTATCTGCGGTTTCGAGCTGGAAATTCTCATTATCAGTTCTCTGCATTGCCCTTTGTCTTATCTACTGCGCCCAGAGTGTTCACAAAGGTTCTGGCTCCAGTGATAGCTTACTTCAGGCTTCAAGGAATTCAAATCTATCCTTACTTGGATGACTGCCTGATTCTGGCTCAAGAAAAGGAAGATCTTCTACAGCATCTGGAATATGTTATCGCAGTGCTAAGATGCCTAGGGTATTCTGTGAACGAAATAAAGTCCAGTCTAGTACCCTCTCAAGACATGTGCTTTCTGGGTGTGAGACTGAATACAGCAGCCCAGATGGCCTTTTTAACCCCGGACAAACAAAAGAGTCTGTCACTTTACTTCCATCAACTATCTCATCAGTCCGTGCTGACTGCAAGGACAGTCCTTCAAGCATTAGGGTTTATGGCATCTTGTATTCTGGTGCTTCCCAATGCCAAACTGCATATGAGGAAGCTACAATGGTATCTCAAAATGTATGGACACAGCACTGCCAGGATTTGGACACTGTCATTCAAATAATACCTTGCCTTCAAAAGAATTCTTGTGGTGGGCTCAGGAATGTCACCTAAACAAGGGACTCTCTGTGACCCGGCCAGAGGCAAGTCAGATCTTAACGACAGATGCCTCGGACATTGCTTGGGAGCTCATCTAAATGGAAAGTGGATACAAGACAAGTGGCCTGCCAGACTACAGCATCTACATATCAACATGAAAGAGATGTTAGCAGTCCAGTTTGCATTAATGGCTTTCAAGGAGTTACTTCTTCCAGGGCAGGTGTTGATTCTAACAGACAACACAACTGTCATGTGGTACATCAACAAGCAAGGGGAACACATTCTTATCCTCTATGCAGGCAAGCAATGATTTTATGGGAGACTGCGCTAAGCCTGCAACTAACTCTTCAGGCAAGGTTTCTGCCAGGAGCACAGAACTCCTTAGCAGATGTGTTAAGCAGACAAATCATGGATCCCCACAGTGGAAACTGGATCTTCATGTATTTCAGAAACTGACAGTGTCATGGGGAACTCCAGACATAGATCTGTTCGCTTCTCCACTAAACCACCAGCTGCCAAAGTATTGCACAAAGGGGTTTCATCACACAGCTTGGAAAGTGGATGCTCTGTCTTTCACTTGGAAAAATCTTCATGTGTATGCCTTTCCACCTCTGCCTCTTCTTTCAAAGGTACTGTTAAAGGTCAGACAAGACAGGCCAAGGATGATTTTGATAGCTCCAGATTGGCCTCGGCAACACTGGTACCCACTACTACGGAGTCTGGTACAGAAGCCTCCATGGCCTTTACCTCTGATTCCTCATCTGTTATCTCAGAAGGACGGTCATCTGCTCAATGTCAAGCTTCACTCTCTTCATCTAACAGCCTGGCATATTCTGTGTTGAAACACAGCAGGTCTCAACTTCCTCAACAAGTTTTAAATGTGATTATGGAAGCTAGAAGACCTAGTACAAGAAGAGTGTATGCAGAAAAATGGAAGAGATTTTTATTTTGGAGTACAGCAAAGAATTTGGAGATTTCTGAGCCTAATTTGAGTGTGGCTCTTCAATATCTTACTGAATTATTGGACAAAGGTTTGTCCTTCTCTTCCATTAAGATTCATGCTGCAGCGATTTCAGCTCACTATGATTGTGACCCACCTTTGTTTTCGCATCCTTTGTTCAAGCAGTTTCTTAGAGGGGCAAAGAATATAAGACCCCGTAGAGCTCCTACTCCTGCTTGGGATCTCAATTTTGTGTTGGAAAAACTTACTCTACAACCTTTTGAGCCTGCAGCTACTGCTGAATTGAAATATTTGTCATGGAAGACTGCGTTTCTGTTGGCTATTACCTCTGCAAGAAGGGTATCTGAGTTGCAGGCCCTTATGGCAGTAGAGCCCTTTTTGATTTTCCATAAGGATAGGGTATCATTACGTACTAATCCTTCTTTTATGCCTAAGGTGGTTTCTAGTGTGGCTTTAAACCAAACTATTCATTTGCCTACATTTTTTGCAGACCCTCAAAATAAAGGGAAAAAGATTTTGCACACTTTAGATGTACACAGGCAATTGCGTTATTATTTAAGCAGGACTAAGGATTTTAGGCAGTCTCAGCAGTTGTTTGTTTCTTTTGCTTTGAGTTCACAGGGCAAGCCTGTGTCAAAACAAACTATTTCTAGGTGGATTGGCTTTTGCATTGCATTTTGTTATTCCCATCATGGCAAGGAGATTCCAGCTGGGATTAGGCCTCATTCCACTAGGGCTACTGCCACTTCAACAGCATTTCTAAGGGGTGGCAACTAAGGATATTTTGGAAGCAGCTACTTGGAGTTCAGTGCATACTTTCTCTAAGCATTATCACCTTCCTATCTACTCTAAGTCTAGGGCTGGTTTTGCCACAGCTGTTTTGCAAGGCATGTTGTCAGCTCCTACTTCTTTATAATTTGCCAGCCTCCCTTACCTCTGCTTTGGGATTCTACCCAATAGTCAGGACTGCAGCAATGGAAGGCGAAGAACATAGTACAGTTTTGTACCTACCATAAATGTAGATGTTCGAGGATTCCATTGCTGCAGTCCAATTTACCCTCCTCCTTCCCCTCTGTATTCAGGGGTGGTTGTGTAGGTGAGTTTACATGCTTATATTTTTGTATATATTGTTATATATATATTGTGCATGTTTTTGGTGCAGGTTTTTTGGGACTTGTCTTTTTAGGGTCTTCTGACATCTGGGGCAAGAAAAGACTGAGGATATGACGTCGGTCATGCGCATTAGTACCCTGACGTACTGACGTCAGTCTAATGCGCCCTGACCGACGTCAGCCTTATACTCTGGTATTCGGGCCGACTGGACGCGGACTATACCCAATAGTCAGGACTGCAGCAATGGAATCCTCGAACATCTACATTTATGGTAGGTACAAAACTGTACTTTATGTCCTACATTAGCAGAAGTATATAACTGGATTTAAAAATGGTGCCAGTTAATTATTTAGATAGTTTTACAGAAAGATTCATATTTTATATTATGTTTTCATACTTTGTTGCTATGTTTATAATGACTTCATACTTACAAAGAAGTAGTTGTTATTTTATATCATGTTATATATGATGCTAGTACTTTATGAGAAGGAAACTTCCTTAGCAAATCCTAATTGATAATATATACTGATTGGTCAGGCTGTTAATGAGTGTAGATTTAAAAGTCAATGTTGTTTTTCCTTTTATCGACAGTCTGAAGAAGCATTTATTATAAATGTGAAAGCGCTAACTGTTTTTTATGTGATCAGATTGCTTGTTTTTATATTTGGAGTATATTAAATGGTTTACTTTTATTTGCCGTGGTGTGTCTCAGCAGGAATTATTTCATTGACAGATAGCTTTGCCATTTTGGGACACTTCATCCTTGTGGGTGGTGTTTTTTGTGTTTCAAAAGAAACTTTGATGTAGATAAATTTATATTACTAACAGCTCAATATCATGAGCGGAGATCATTGTATGCTTCTAATCTGTTGTTTTTTGAATATAAACTTGATGACAAATAAAATGTTTAGGTAGCTACCATTATCAAAACATTTAACTAGATTATTGAAATGAAATTGTAGTTCTAATAACGCAACATTTGTAACAACAGATGGTAAGTTTTTTATATAACAACCAGAGGGTAGTCTCAATGCATTTTGTCAAATGCACCAGGAGATTTATGCAGCTAAAAATTCTTATATGGATAACATTGATATTGACAAATTCATGGCTGAAATTTTCCCAAATGTACATCCAGAGAACTGAATTTCAAAACTGGTCTTTAACATAATAATGGAATAAGTTCTAGATACTATATCATGGGCCTGATGGTTATAATACATGTTTAAAAGCAGTTATGTCCTACATTAGCAGAAGTATATAACTGGATTTAAAAATGGTGCCAGCAATAAATATATGAAGCAGTTAAGAACAATCTTTTTCCTTAAAACAAATTCCTGTCCTGGTTTAATTGAAACCTATTGTGCTATATTTGTGATTAATCTAGACATTAAGATTTACTGTCACACAAGCCCAGACATTTCATCTCACTGCTTATCAAATCATCTCAAAATTCCAAATGGGATTTATAGAATCAAGTCAAACCCTGGATAGCAGCGTTGTGTTAGAACTAATCATAGATCACAGCATGAGGTATAATAACCAACATGGGACATTTCTACTGGATGCAAATAAAGTATTCAGTAATGTGTATTTTCCACTTCTGTTTGAAGTTCTAAAGATATTAGCCTTCTCAAATAGTTACATTCAAACACTCAAGGTTTTACATTATTCATCTTCCACATATTTAGTAATAAAAGGGAGGGCATTCTCTTCTTTAAGAACTTTTAAAGGTACTACGCAGAGGTGCCCTGATTAACACTTTCTATCATATCCTTGCTATTGATGTTTCCTGGAATATATCAGGATCTGAAATTATTAGGCATTTATTTAACACAAACATTAACAATACTTTATTTGTAAATGACATCCTTTAGTATTTTTAAAATTTGGCTATATCTGTTTTCCATCTACTATAAATACTCAGAAGTTTTATGGAGTCATAGCAATCATACCAATTCCCATGAAAGGTTGAATTAACCTACAGGCCAAAGTCAAACAGTGACTCGAGGTACCTAAACTGTAGGTTTTCTATATGTTTTCAAGACTATTGCAATTTTTTAGCATTTCTGGACACTTTATTCTAGGACTTAATAGCATTTTAAGTCTCATTGTTTTTTTGTGTTTTTTTTTAATGGAATAACAGCAATCCTTATGTCATCTTGAATAATCTTTCAGGACAAATTCAAGAGGGGACTCAATATATCTAATCTGTAGCTTTCTGATAATTTAAAGAGTAGTAAAACATCTTTATATTTCCTCCAGAATTTAAAAGCTCTCTCTCTCTCTCTCTGCCTGCCTCTCTTCAATTAGACCGCTTATTAACAGATTAGGTAACCCAGCCACTGGGGATGCACAAGCCAGTGCATTTCTTTGTGCCGGTCCCAAGCCGGATAAATGGGGAGGGTTGCATCAGGAAGGGCATCCGGTGTAAAATTGTGCCACATCACACATGCAGAAAACTGTACAGAAACTCATACTGGATCAGTCGAGGCCCAGGTTAACAACAACCGCCACCAGTACTGTTGGCCAACAGGGTGCTGGTGGAAATTGGGCTACTGTTGGCCGAAGGAGGAGAAGAGGCGGAAGGCATGCCCGAAGGCAGGTAAGGGCTAGGACTGTGATAGTGAGGGTCAGAACTTTGAATGTTGGCAGTATGACTGGTATAGGGAGGGAGCTAGCTGATATGATGAACCGAAGGACGTTTGGTATATTGTGTGTGCAAGAAACTAGATGGAAGGGGAGCAAGGCTAGGTGTATCGGAGGCAGTTTCAAATTGTTTTATCATGGTGTGGATGGGAGGAGAAATGGCATAGGCATTATCCTGAAGGAAGAGTATGCTAAGAGTGTTTTGGAGGTGAAAAGAGTGTCGGATAGAGTGATGTTTATGAAGCTGGAAATTGATGGTGTAATGATGAATATTGTTAGTGCATATGCTCCACAAGTTGGGTGTGTGATGGATGAGAAAGAAAAATTTTGGAGTGAGTTGGATGAAGTGGTGATGACTGTACCCAAGGGTGAGAGACTGGTGACTGGAGCAGATTTCAATGGGCATGTTGGTGAAGGGAACAGAGGGGATGAGGAAGTGATGGGTAGGTATGGTGTTAAGCAAAGGAATGCAGAAGGTCAGATGGTAGTGGATTTTGCGAAAAGGATGGACATGGCTGTGATGAATACATATTTTAACAAGAGGGAGGAGCATAGGGTGACATACAAGAGTGGAGGAAGATGCACACAAGTGGATTATATCTTATGTAGAAGGGCCAATCTGAAGGAGATTGGAGACTGTAAAGTGGTGGCAGGGGAAAGTGTAGTTAGGCAGCATAGAATGGTGGTTTGTAGGATGACATTGGTAATCAAGAAGAGGAGGATGAGTGTGAGGGCAGCACCAAGGATCAAATGGTGAAAATTGAAAAAGGGTAATTGTGAGGTGATGTTCAGGGAAGAGTTAAGACAGGCACTGGGTGGCAGTGAAGAGTTACCAAATAGCTGGGTGACTACAGCAGAGCTAGTAAGAGAGATGGCTAGAAGGGTGCTTGGTGTGACATCTGGAAAGAGGAAGGAGGACAAGGAAACCTGGTGGTGGAATGAAGATGTACAGGAGAGTATACAGAGAAAGTGGTTGGCAAAGAAGAAGTGGGATTGTCAAAGAGATGAAGAAAGTAGACAAGAGTATAAGGAGATGAGGTGTATGGCAAAGAGATAGGTGGCGAAGGCTAAGGTTAAGGCGTATGAAGAGTTGTATAAAAGGTTGGACACTAAGGAGGGAGAAAAGGACCTGTACCGATTGGCTAGACAGAGGGACCGAGCTAGTAAAGATGTGCAGCAGGTAAGGGTGATAAAGGATAATGAGGGAAACATACTCACAAGTGAGGAGAGTGTGTTGAGCAGATGGAAAGAGTACTCTGAGTGGTTGATGAATGAAGAGAATGAGAGGGAGAGAAGGTTGGATGATGTGTGGATAGTGAATCATGAAGTGCAGTGGATTAGCAAGGAGGAAGTAAGGATAGCTATGAAGAGGATGAAGAACGGAAAGGTTGTTGGTCCAGATGACATACCTGTGGAAGCATGGAGGTGTTTAGGTGAAATGGCAGTGGAGTTTTTAACTAGATTGTTTAATGAAATCTTGGAAAGTGAGAGGATGCCTGAGGCATGGAGAAACAAGTGTTTTGGTACTGATTTTTAAGAATAAGGGTAATGTGCAGAGCTATAGTACCTACAGAAGGATTAAATTGATCAGTCACAGCATGAAGTTATGGGAAAGAGTAGTGGAAGCTAGGTTAAGAAGGGAGGTGATGATTAGTGATCAGCAGTATGGTTTCATGCCGGGAAAGAGCACTACAGATGCGATGTTTGCTCTGAGAGTGTTGATGGAGAAGTACAGAGAAGGTCAGAAGGAGTTGCATTGTGTCTTTGTGGATTTAGAGAAAGCATATGACAGGGTGCCTAGAGAGGAGTTGTGGTATTGTATGAGGAAGTCGGGAGTGTCAGAGAAGTATGTAAGAGTGGTACAAGATATGTATGAGGGTAGTGTGACAGCGGTGAGGTCTGCAGTGGGAGTGATGGATGCGTTTAAGGTGGAGGTGGGATTACATCAAGGATCAGCTCTGAGCCCTTTCTTATTTGCAATGGTGATGGACAGGTTGACAGACGAGATCAGACAGGAGTGCCCGTGGACTATGATGTTTGCAGATGACATTGTGATCTGTAGTGAGAGTAGTGAACAGGTGGAGGAGACCCTGGAGAGGTGGAGATATGCTCTAGAGAGAAGAGGAATGAAGGTCAGCAGGACTAAGACAGAATATATGTGTGTGAATGTGAGGAAGGACAGAGGAATGGTGAGGATGCAGAGAGTAGAGGTGGTGAAGGTGAATGAGTTTAAGTACTTGGGATCAACAGTTCAGAGTAATGGTGAGTGTGGAAGAGAGGTGAAGAAGAGAGTACAGGCAGGATGGAGTGGGTGGAGAAGAGTGTCAGGAGTAATTTGTGACAGACGAGTACCAGTAAGAGTGAAAGGTCTACAAGAGGGTAGTGAGACCAGCTATGTTATACGGCATTGACAAAAAGGCAGGAGTCAGAGCTTGACGTGGCAGAGATGAAGATGTTAAGATTTGCACTGGGTGTGACGAGGATGGACAGGATTAGGAATAAGTATATTAGAGGGTCAGCCCAGGTTGGAAGGTTTGGAGACAAAACCAGAGAGGCAAGATTACGTTGGTTTGGACATGTGCTGAGGAGGGATGCAGAGTATATTGGGAAAAAGATGCTAAGGATGGAGCTACCAGGTAGCAGAAAAAGAGGAAGGCCTAAGATAAGGTTTACGGATGTGGTGAGAGAGGATATGCAGGTGGTTGGTGTGACAGAGCAAGATGCAGAGGACAGGAGGAAATGGAAACAGTTGATCTGCTGTGGCGACCCCTAACAGGAGCAGCCGAAAGAAGAAGAAGAAGATTAGCAGATTAGGTATCTCTGTGAAATGTTTTCCCTTTATAGACAAAACCTCATATGTCTTTTCTATGCTGCCACCATTTATTAAACTATTAACACTTTGATTCCCAAAATTATTTTAAAACTGGGGTTATTCTGAAGAACTTTTATTGCTGCAATCCCTGTCTGACAACCCCAACTTTACCATTAATAATGACCCATTCAGGTTGTCACATTCTCTAATGATAAAATATTTCTACCTACATTATCTAATGGGAGGTAATATTGTAACAAAAATGGAATCTTGAAACTACTGCAATTCTACAACTCACTTTAATAAGAATTGTAATTGATTTTTTTTCCAGTTTTTGTTTTAATAATAACAATTTAAAATCAGTCTTTGTGGTTGAGTTACATCAAAAAGGATCATTATATCTTCCTATTGCTTAAAACAATAAATGTTTTCCTTTTTTGTGAATCAGTCTGGTACAAGGTATAAAAGAATTTACCTTCCCATACATTTATAAACCAGCAGTTCATGTTCTGCTGCATTGCTTACCTGTTTCCCCAACAGTAATACTAATGGACAGACTAGACTATCAAACTGTAGAACATTGTGTTATGGATGTTTTCACTTTCTCTGCAATGTAAATCAATTTAATATACCTGGCTTTCTTGATGAAAAATCTTACAAAATTCAGGTACTTAAAACAAATGTGAATGTAAATGATATACTTTTGTTTTGCATAGCTGTTGTACATCATCTGACAGAGAAGTCTTTTTTTATAGATTGTGTAATATCAGCCTGAGTTAAATTTTATGTGTCTAAATTTTAAGCAAATACAGGGGATATTTCTGTTTAAGTTCTAGTATGCTGTTATTAAGCAAGTAATGTCTTCATGGAATTGCTCATTCATATTTATTCAGACCACCATCAAATTCCTGGATTTATGAGGCAATTTAAACAAATGTTGAGGTGAAGGTTGAATCTTCCTAATGTCATCTGTTTGTTAATCTGTCTGTTATCATGGGGGCAGTAGTGGTGCACAGTTAGCATTGTCACCTCACAGCAAGAGGTTTTCCGGTTCGATTCTCGGCTGGAGCACCTTCTGTGTGGAGTCTGCATGTTATCCCCATGGTCGAGTGATGTTTAAAGACATGCAGGTAGGTGCGTGCACGAATGGGTGTGCCTTCTTTGAAGGTTCGGCACTGGGCTGGCACCTCAGCACCGTAAAAAAAAATTCCACTGCCAATCATTAGTGGACTGAAGTTCCGCTGTGGTGACCCCTAACCAGGAAAAGCCAAAATACCTTGTTGATCACCTGCAAGGCCATCCTTTATCATCTCCAGCTAATGGACTTGTGACTTCTTGTATCTGTAATAAACAAATGGTTTAGTTTTCATACTGTTTAATTAATGGCCATTGACCTAAATTCCAGGATCACTTGGTATTTTATATTACTTGATAAAGTTATATGTAATTGCTTATGCTTGTTTTTCATTGACAGCAAAGCTGTTTATCTTTCTCACAAATTGTGCCTGTTGGCTTTTGCCTTGATTTATGTATTATACTTGTGCTGAATTAAACAGAAGATAAAATTTATGAATATTAAAAATTAATCAGCTTATTCTGTGTTGATTTCAACTTTCTTATAATGTACAAGAGTTCAAGGCAGTAATTTGTGTTACATACATGAGTACAATGTAGCTAATAGATTAGGTAGATAGAATGATACAGCTCTGCAAAACTATAACCATTTTCTCAAATCAAGGACAAACTATAAAAATTTTAGCAAAACAAGGGCATCACTAAAGAAAGCTAGCCACCTTTTTTATTATTTTAATCTTGAAAGAATAAACCATCTCACTCACTTCACTTAGAGAAGGGCCATGGTGGAGCAGCGGTTAGCATTGTCACCTCACAGCAAGAGGTTCTCCTGTTCGATTCTCGGCTGGAGCGCCTTCTGTGTGGAGTCTGCATGTCCTCCCCGCAGTCGAGTGATGCTTAAAGACATGCATGTAGGTGTGTGTGTGTGAATGGGTGTGCCTTCTTTGAAAGTTGGGCATTGGGCTGGCAACTCAGCACTGTAAAAATCCACTGCCAATCATTAGCAGAGCGGAGTTTGGCTGTGGTGACCCCTAACCAGGAAAAGCCGAAAGACTTTACTCACTTCACTTAAAGATCTGCAGGAAAGTTGACATATGTAACTTGTTTTGTTTTTAAATTAATTGACTTAATTAAGGGCATAATACAAAATCTAACATAATATTATTGTTAACAAACTGAAACTGGAAACTGAAAAAAAAGTCTTTCAGCTATCACATGAAATAATATCATTTATTTCATCTCTCATCTCTCTTTCTATACCCCTACTACTAGAAACCTCCGTAGCTCAGAACAATATCTCCTAAACATTCTCAAACCTAAGTCCACCATAGGAAAAATTTTCTATTGCTGTTACCCTGCTGAGAACTGGAATAAACTACCTCTTGACATCCGATACATCAGATCCAAATCCCAATTCAGAAAGTCAGTAAAACTTCACTTTAAGGAAAATAAACTAGGTCTGTGCTATCTTCCTCTGACTAACTTACCTCTCTAAGTATCCTACTCTCTTATTCTTTCTTCGACATCTCTGAAACCTTATCTTTCTCCTAATTTCTCTTTATTGCAGCTCTGTTACTCATTCTTTCCCTCCTCTCTGCTTCATTTCTGTAATTTATAAATTCAGGTCTACTTTAATTAAACGAACGCGGAATCCGTCGAATACGAATCCATCGACACATAAACAGCGAAATGCGGAAACATCAAACGCATTAAATATTAAAATCGGAAATGCTGAATTGTCATAGTTGGCCCATCTGCAGTATAGCTCCGTAAGGTAAGTGTGCGATATTATGGACCTTAGGGTTAGGGTGAGGGTTAAGGTAAGTGCATAGATAGGTAATGTATGTAAGGTTTAGTGTAGGGTTTTGTTAAGTGTATGTGTGTGGAATATTTACTTTGTGTGGGAATAGTTCTGTACGGTAAGTGTGCGATAGTTATGGACCTTAGGGTTAGGGAGGGGTTAAGGGTAGTGCATAGATAGTTGTGTATGTGGGGTTTAGGGTTACAACTGGGGTTTTGATGCTTTAATTTAGGGTTAGTAGTAGGGTTTTGGTTAGTGTATGTATGTGTTTTTTGTTGTTGTGTTTGCGTAGGTAGTATGTTACGGGCGGTAGGGTTGGCCGACTATTGCAGTTTTGATGTTTAAATTTTGTGGTTTTGCGTGTTCAACGTTATCGCGTTTCACTGTTTATCTGTCGACGGATTCGTATTCGACAGATTCCACTTTCGTTTAATTAAAGTAGGCCCATAAATTCTTTCATACTTGATCATTCCTTCTACTATTCTCAGCCAGTCTTATTTTTTAGCTTTTCTAAGGCTAAAGGTCCATCTGTATTTTTTTCTTTCCCTTGCTTCTCTCCACTGTATTCTCTTCATGTTACAATATTTTATTCAAATTACTTCTATTGTTTACGTCTATATAATTTTTGTATTACTACATGTCAAATATTGAATGCGTTTCTGTGGAGCTTTTCTCCCAGGGTCTCCACTGACAAAGGGGCTTTGTCCTAGTTGGTCTAACCCGGTTAACAAATGTCAAATAAGTAAATAAAATAAATACATTTTATACCACCTTCAGAAGACAAACTAGTACTAAATTTGCATTCTAAGTGGTACAAAATTGTTCAGATTTTAAAGGGAAAATTCTCTAAAGTAACCTATATATTTAATCTTTAGAAAGATTATACATATATCATACAAAGTGTATACGCTGTAATATAAACAACTGATATAAAACAATGGTAGCACAAATATTAAAAATCCTAGCAACTTTGAAGAGATAGCTGTATACATACCTATACATACTTAGTTTTAAAGTCTTGGCAGATAACAAATTTTTCAAGCATTGTATCAACTTGCAATGTACACTTATAAGTGAGATATGTGCATCTGTATTACAGCTGGAGGCAAAATTCTCTGCAGGCAACATGGAATGCAAAATGCAAATGTTCTAGTTTCAAGATCAAAAGCATCAGGAAGTATATCCTCACCTTTGGAGCCTTAGCTATATAATGAAATGTAAACATACACACTCCAAATCATTTACACAAAGAAAGTTCCTACTGCAATACAGTTACAGGGTCATAATTTTTGTACATTACATGGACTTAGAGAAAATTAAGAGCCTGTAGGGTCTGCTAAACCCAGCCTGGTTCTAAACTGTATACAAAACTCAAAAAATAAAATGTAGTGTAAAATGGTGACTTAAAAATCCATAGAAAGTACAGTTGTGTACACTTACCATAAATGTAGATGTTCGAGTGTATTCACTGTTGCAGTCATTACATTTGGGTAATCTGCTGGCATGTTGCCCTCAGTCGGCCTGATTAACAAAGTCTTGAGTCCTGCGTCGGTTGCTGTCCCTTCTTCCATGACATCAGGTCATCAGGGGTATAAAACATGCAGCCGATGCCATTACATCAGTTTTTCTTGCCCCAGATATCAGGTGCCCCCCAAATGGGGAGCAAAATATATATATATATATATATATATATATATATATATATATATATAATTTAAAACACAAAACATATACCTACAAACAAAAGAAATACACCAAAAAGGCTTTTAAGCATAGTAAAAGAAAGGAGATGTATAGTTAGAGAAAAACAGGGAGCTAGAGGGAGGGTAACCAGGACTGCAACAGTGAATACACTCGAACATCTACATTTATGGTAAGTGTACACAACTGTACTATGTTCTTCGTGTTTCGCTGTTGCAGTCATTACATTTGGGTAAAATCCCAAAGCTATGGTTGGGAGGGTGGATTTATACAGCATTAGGAGCAGCTATAAGGCGCTGCAGGACAGCAGTGGCAGATCAAGCTCTGGATTTAGTAAAGAGAGGTAAATGGTAATGTTTGGTGAATGTATGACTTGAGCTCCAGATAGCAGCTTCTAGAATGTCTCTGTTAGGAACCCCTCTGAGTAAGGCTGCAGAAGTAGATGCAGCCCTGGTAGAATGAGATCTGATCCCCTTGGGGACAGGTTTACCATGGTGCATATAGCAGAAATAAATAGAATGGCTTATCCATTTGGAAGTAGTCTGCTTTGAAATAGCCTTTCCCTCTGCCTCTGCAGCAAATGCCAGCAACAGTTGTTCAGATTTTCTTAAAGAGTTTGTCCTGTTTAAGTAGAATCTTAGTTGTCTGTGTACATACAATGAATGCAGAATCCGCTCACCCTTGTTCTGTGGATTGGGAAAGAAAGTTGGCAGATGAATGGTCTGATTAAGAGCCACACTGGATACCACCTTAGGCATGAAGGATGGAGTGGTCCTGAGAGCCACCCAGTCCGGATAAAAAAAAAATGAAAGGCTCCACTGCCATAAGAGCCTGTAATTCTGAAATTCTTCTAGCTGAAGTGACTGCTAAAAGAAAAGCTATTTTCCAATAGAGAAATTTTAGGTCCGCAGTAGCAGCTGGCTCAAAAGGAGGTAGAGTGAGCCTTTCCAAAACAAAATTGAGGTCCCATGCAGGAGTTAGTGCTCTCCTGGGAGGTCTTAAATTTTTGGCCCCTCTGAGATACTGCTTTAGCAGAGGATGAGAGAAGAGGGGTGGTTCTGTGTTGTAATGAGCTGAAATGGCAGATGCATGGATTTTTATGGAAGAAAAAGGTAGGCCCTTGTGAAACATCTCAGTTAAGTATTGCATAATCTGAGGAATATTGGGCATTGCTGTGCTTATTCCTTGTGCTTGGTTCCAGGCACATAATCTTTTCCATTTGTCAGCATAAGATTTTCTAGTACTAGGCCTTCTAGCCTCCAAAATGACATCCATCACAGGTTTTCTGAGAGATGCCATGGGTGAAATCAATTGACTAGCCACACTGCAAGATTCAAAGTTTGTAGCTGAATGTGCAGAATTTGGTAGTTGTACTGAGACAGTAGGTAAGGTGTCTGAGGCAGGTGTCACAGAGAAAGGTGTGATACATTGCACAGGAGTGGGTACCAATGTTGGCGAGGCCAGTCTGGAGCAATCAGAATCACTTTTGGTTTGTCCTGTCTGACTTTTAGTCGGACTTTGGAGAGCAGAGGCAGAGGGGGAAAAGCATACACGGATAGGTTTTTTTCCAGCTGAATGATAGAGCATTCACTTTCCAAGCTTTTTTGTGATGAATTCTTGTGCAGAATTTGTCCAACTGATAGTTCTGAGGTGAGGCAAAAAGATCTATGTCTGGGCTCCCCCATTTGCGTGTCAACATGCTGAAAACTTGTGGTTCCAGTTTCCATTTGTGTGTGTCCA
This sequence comes from Protopterus annectens, assembly GCF_019279795.1. NCBI lineage: Eukaryota > Metazoa > Chordata > Ceratodontiformes > Protopteridae > Protopterus > Protopterus annectens. The sequence goes on from NC_056743.1 coordinate 252,606,704, forward strand.
TAAGATTTCTGCTTAGTTTGTCTGCCAGAGTATTTAGCTTTCCTGGTAGGAATTGAGCTTGTAGTTGTATTTGATAAGTCAAGGCCATGTTCCACAATGCCATGGCTAGTCTGCAAAGGGGTTAGGAATGTGTACCCCCCCTGCTTGTTTATGTACCACATCAGTGTGGTGTTGTCAGTCTTTATTAGTAGTTGTCCTGGATGAAGGTAGTCCTTGAAGGCTGTCAGAGCATTCTGTACAGCTAGCATCTCTTTCTGATTGATATGTAGGTGAATTTGATTTGGGCTCTATTTGCCCTGAATGCATTTCCCTGCCAGATGTGCCCCCCAGGCATAGTCTGATGCGTCTGTAGTTAGGGTTTGGGTGGCAGTGGGTGGAGTGAATGGCAGTCCCTTGTTTTGGTGGCAGGCCTCTGCCCACCATAGGAACCGCAGTTGCAGGCAAGGTATGATAGGAATCATTGTTTCCAGGCTGTAACGATGTTGACTCAATAAACTTTTTAGGTACCATTGAAGTTTCCTCATATGCAGTCTTGCATATGGAATTATAAGAATGCAGGAGGCCATGAATCCCAAGGCCTGCAGAATTTGTCTTGGGTTGGGTTTTTGTGGCCACCTGTTTGAAGTAAGTCATCAATTGAATTTGCTTTTCTGGCATAAGGTAAGTCATCTGGGCAGTTGTATTCAAGCTTGCACCCAGGAATGTAATTTTTGAGAGGGTACCATTTGTGGTTTCTTTTCATTTATGGTGTACCCTAGACAAGTTAGAACCCTTTTTACAAATGCCAGATGCTTTAGAAGAGTGTTCTTGTTTTCTGCCTGAATTAGCAATCGTCCAGGTATGGATAAATTTGAATATTTCTTTGCCTGCAAAAAGCAATTACTGGTACCAGGCACTTTCTGAAGACCCTGGGCGTAGTAGATAAGCCAAAGGGCAGTGCAGAGAACTGGTAATGCAAGTAGCCCGCTTTGAAGCGGAGGTATCTTCTGCAAGATTCCCTGATTGTGATATGCAGGTAAGCCTCTTTTAAGTCTAGAGTTACCAACCAGGCATTTTTGTCTAGCATAGGTAGCAACTGTTGAAGAGTCAGCATCTTGAATTTTGGAATGTCCAGAAATGTATTTAGAATGGATAAGTCCAGAACTGAACACCATGATTTGTCTTTTCTGGGTACCAGGAAAAGTCTTGAATAGAAACCTTGTCCCTTTTCCTCTTCTGGTACTGGTTGAATAGCCCCCATATTCATGAGGGACAGAACTTGTTTCTGGGCCTCTACCCACTGATTTGGAAGCAGATCTGGCCATCCGTTTGGGATTGTCAACGTGTGGAAATGAAATCTGTATCCCTGGGATACTATATTCAAAACCCATTTGTCGTGGGTAATCAGTTGCCAGTTTCGTGGATGAAGTGCCAGTTTTCCCCCCAAAGGGGCGGCCGAAAGGTAAGTGCTTGGTGACTGTAGTGGAAAGTCATTGAGACTGTTTACCATAGGGAGGTGCCTTGTTGCTTCCAGGTTTGGACGTGGAGGCATCCCATTGTTTTGTTCTAAAAGTTCCTTGTGACTGAAACCTGAAGCCTTTGGAATGTCTGAATTTGACTTGAGCGGCTCTCGTGGGAACTGGAAAGGACCGGTTCTTAGTAGACCATTGCCTGCTAAATCTGGGTGGCTGCACTTGTAAGAAATCTTTCACATTTTGCACAGATTTAGCTTTATCTTCCATCATTTTTAAAACTTCTTCAGCCTTATTACCAAAGATACTGTCCTGTTGTAAAGGAGCATCCAACAATTTTGCTTTAACATGGTCAGGCAGATTTTGCTCCTTGAGCCAAGCATGCCTTCTTATCACAGATCCAGTAACAGCAGCCCTGCAAGAGGCCTCCAAAGACTCAAAACCACATTGCAAAGTATGCTTTCCAACTTGTTCAGCTGAATGTAATAAATCCTGCAACTCATTATTTTCCACACAGCCAGAGATCAACATCATTTTTTGTTTAAGTAAACCCATGACATGCTGTTGATATTTAAGCATATGAACTTGACAGTTTAAAGCCCTGATTGCCACGGTTGCAGACATGTAAACCTTCTTACCCCATCTCTCCAGCACCCTGGAATCTCTGTCAGAAGGGGTAGGATTTTTAGCAGTAGAGGCCTTAATGCCCTTGGGACCCTGAGAAATGGTTTCATGGTCAGCAGTAGGGTTTTTGAAAAGGAATTTGTGGGAGTCAGAAACCCTGTAGTATCTGTCTGGCTTACTAGTAGTTGGAGGCAGGGAATCAGGAGTCATACTGGATTCTGACAAAACATCATCAACAATGTCTAGAACAGGAGGTATAGCCAAAGGCCTATGCTGAGGAAGGAGAAGAAAATCCCTAAGTCTCTTTTTAGATAAAGAGAAATCCTGACTTTCCCAGTGGAAGTATTCCCTTAAGGTATGTAAAGTTTCTCCAAAAGAGAAATCCTCAGTGGGAGAAGCAGAAGGGATGGAATCCTCTGCATCAGAGTCCTCATAAGTGGGTACAGATCAATCCTGTTCAGAAGAAATATCAGAAGAAATAGAAACCTGATCCGAAGATTCACAGTCATCGCCTTGCCTAGGCCTCTTAGCAGGAGGGGCTGGGTACCCCTGATCAAGGTAATTAAATCTTCAGCCATTTTGATCATTTGTTTTTTAGGTATTGGGGCCTGTACACATGGCCCAAGCATCAGTTTTTTAGACATAGAACTAGATTTTGGCCTTAGTTTTGAAGATGGCGTTGGTTTAATATACAAATCTTTAGGCCTGAAAACACCCTCAGAAGCCGGTGCCTGCTCAGCGGCTCCAGACCCATCTAAGGTAGAGACATCTGCGTTTTCAATACTTTAAGCATCTCGGGGCATACCGGACTCTGAATGGGTCTCAGTAGAGGCCTGCGAATCAAAAGTAGCGGGTATCGGGGGCTGCAAAAGCACCTCACTGAGTATCGGCAAACCAGCGACTGGCTTAGGAGAAGCATCGTAGTCGGTTTTGGACCTCGGCAGTCTGTCTGTCTTTTTCTTTATGGTTTTTAGATATTCCAGTAGTCAGACTGCTAACCGATGACATATCTGGATAGTTAAATCTTGAGCCAAAATATTTAGAAGCAAAAATATACCGACTTTAATTGTGCGTTGATTAAATTTAGCACAAAACTGACAGCAAGGCACGTTGTGGTCAGGGCCTAGGCAAGGAATACAGTACAAATGAAAATCCTTATGAGGTATTTGCTTCCCACAAGTATTGCAATTATTAACTTTTACTCACATCGGTAAGGAGCAAGAAAAAGTTTCCCCAATGGGGTACTTAACTTTTAGTTGAAGACTTCGGTTCTGAAACTCGAAAACAAAACTTTCAGGAGTCAGCTGACCAGCACTTGCAAACTGCTTCTGCTTCGGGCACCGTGCAGCAAGAAAAACTGATGTAATGGCATTGGCTGCATGTTTTATACCCCTGACGACCTGACGTCATGGAAGAAGGGACAGCAACCAACACAGGACCCAAGACTTTGTTAATCAGGCCGACTGAGGGCAGCCTAACAGCAGATTACCTAAATGTAATGACTGCAACAGTGAAACACAAAGAACATCAGACATGAATGGTACGAGTCTCTGTAAGGAACAAAAGACTGTAAGCTCTGACTGGGTGAGCTACAATAGCTATAGCTAACATGTTAAAATGTAATTCAGGACAAATATGATATTATTATAGTTCACCAGACACTCAAAATTTCAGGAAGTCAGCATTCACTCACATGACAGGACTGTCTAATACTCTCACTGACAAGGAAAAGCCCACATATTTAGTGAGATTATACCTTTCCCTTGAATGGCACCCAAGTATAAAAGTAAAATCCTGACTTTCGCTTCATGGTGATGGAGTTGTTGCCATATGCAGGAGGTTCAGTACCCAACATCCTGGTTTAATATTAATTACCTGCTTTGCTCCAGGAAGTAAAGATACCGAATAAGAAACTTTCTGTTTTCATAGTGTCTCTGCAGACTTGAAAAAGTTATACACCCTGCAAAACTGACAAAAAATGATCCAGTAAAACCATAAATGATAGTAGCTCTGCTCAATGCAAACATTTAAACATCAGAAGCATCGGTATATGTACCATAACCAAAACATGGTTTAAAGACAGTGACTTGGTGCACAATTAAGTGAGTATCACTGCCTTACATTGTTGTACATGAAACACTGCCGGTTGTGGTTTCTTAATAATTGCACGATAATATCTGAAAGCAAGACTAATACAAGAAATCCCTGAATAAGATCTTCTACTTAAAAAAATTACATCAGCATTTAACATCATTGGAAGTTATAGAATCCATTCTGTTGATCTATAGAGAATGAAAACTGCCATAATATAGACTATTACAATCAGAAATAAATTGCAAAACCATTCTCACTAACTCCTTCATCTACCTGAATATAGACCGGGAAAATGGCCATACAAACAACAAATACTCAGAAGTATTAATGGATGTCATTAATCAAAATAAGGTAGTACACTGCCACATTCCAACCAGGAAAAAAACATACTACATACCGTAATAACAAATGTGACTTTTAAATGTTCTGTCCTCACAATTCTGTAATAATTTCTAAACATACTGACTATAATATTACCACATTCAGTCTATGAAATGTTATTTACAAAGTGAGAAACATTTCCTCCCTTCAAGGCTATGGAAAGGATGCTACATAGAAAAAAAATATATATTAATTTATTTGCATTTGTGTACTGGACTAGTCCAGCTGGGCCAGAAGTGCCCATTTTCAGTGGAGTCCTGGGAAGAAAAGCTCCACATATAAGACATTTCACATACAATACAGAATTTACATTAATAAAGACATTTAGTAAATATTATTGGCAGTTTATACAATTTGTGAAAAAAAACAGTACATAAATAATCATTTTCAGTTCAAAGATATACAAGCAATACAGAGTATATACATGAGAACATTCCATATGAGTAGTTTTCAGCAAGCAAAATTTATATAGGACACTTCATGCAGTGGGTGCAAAGCAGATATAGGAATTAATTAGAGATTAGATACTTAAACTTTTCACACATATAGGAGGTGTAATAGCTGAGTGATAGGCTATATGAGTCCTGTTTCAGAAATCGGCAAAGTCAGTGGATATTGTTGCAGATATAAGTGGTAGTAAGATATTAAGGTAGGATGCAAGAGTACCTGAATGTCTTGCATGGTTCAATGGTAGGTCTATATGGGTTAGGAAGAGAAGGAAGTAGACAGGACGGATCAATGGTAGGACAATGAGGGTTAGTAGAAGTGGACAGGATGGAGAGGCGGACTAAGTAAAAAGACAGGTGGATGTGAAAGGAAGATGCCAGAGCAGTAGAGTGGGGGTGAGAATAGTTGTGTTGGTTGAAGTAAGGTTACATGAGATGTGGTGTTAGCACATGTGTACAGCCAAGATAAGGAGAGGTGTTCTTTTAGAAATGTCTTGAAGAGGGTTACTGAGCAGGTGGATCAAAGTGTTGGGGGGAGGGAGTTCCAAAGTTTTGCAATGGTAAAGGAATAAAGCATCTGGCCAGCTGGAAGTTTGTTTTTTTCTACATTTACGAGCAGTTGGTTGTTGGATCGGAGTGGTCTGTTAGGATGGTATAAAGTAAGTAGAAGACAGAGCAGGGCACATGGAAGGATTATGAATGAAAAATAAAAAACGAGCCACTAAAGCAGCAGAATGTCTCCACACAGTTAATAAAGAACCAGCAAGACTAAGCACTTTCGTCTAAGCATACAAATGGCTTCATCAGAGTCATTGCAAACAAATCAGACCAACCTTTTATAATCTACCAAATAATTAATAAATTAATTCAGTCATTCAATTAAGTTACTAATCAACTTGTACCTATCAAAACATTGCTTAATTTCCATTAAAACTGAAGACTAAGACATTTATTGTATACCAATAATGAACCATAAAACATTACAAAAATAAATCTTAAGTGCAATGTAAAATGTATAATGGGATAGCAGCACCAATTGGTCCCTTTAATAAGACTTCAAATAACTGAAGCTCTTTGCTTTAACATGGGTGCTACAGAAATAAAATAATTTAATCCAGGTTTGCAACTAGCGTTCAATCTGAGCTGCCATTTAGCTTCCCTTACTTCAAGTTCCAATTTATCATCCCCTCCTCTGACGCTGTTGTCAACATTATCAATAACAAAAAAAATGTTTTAATCCCCCTATAGCAACACAGGTGCCATCATTAATATTTTTATAAACCTTACAGGCACCACATTTATGCATATATGATCTATGTGCCTCATATGTTCTCCCACTTCTCTCCAAAATGTTTTTGATGTTCTTACCCCTACTATAAACAACTCTAGGTTGGGTCTCTAATTTTTCATTTAATTCATTATCAAAATGTAACTCCCACAGTCTTTTTATACTGGCCAATAGTGCAGGTGTTTCATGATTACATTGTAAAGTCAGGGCATGTGAGTCAGACTTTACTTTAGTCTCTATATTATTCATGACCACAGCTTTCAAAATTGGTTTACATGTCATATTACTTTTCACCAAAACTTCTTTCTTTGTTTTCAGGAGTAACCCCACCAGATATCCCCTGTTCTTGAACATTCCTATTAAAGTATATAACTCTTTACTAAATAATTCATCATCACTAATCAGGTGAGATAATCTCACCATCTGTCCCTGAATGAAACCGATAGTAACCCGGGTTTGCAACGGAAGAGTATGTTTATACCCCCCAATCATCCTGCTATAACTGCCTTTGAGAAATCTGTGTACAAGAATTTAGGAAAATAGTGAAAGGGGCTAAGAACAAAGTTAATAATTTAACTCAAGAAGAGTTTAGAATTTTGAAGGAATTGGCTTGTAATAAAAATGACCGTGTAATGAAGCCAGACAAAGGAGGGGGAATTGTAATAATGTCTTACATTGATTATATTTCAAATATGTATGAAATATTGAATGATTCCACAACTTATTGTAGGACCTCAAGGAATGAGGTAAACTGAGCATAGGCAAAAACAGACAGTTTTCTTTGGGATGCTTTGTTTCAAAATATTATAGAAGTTTGTGATTTAACGTTTTTAACTGTGGAGAGACCAACTATTCCTGTTATGTTTGGAATTCCTAAGACACAGAAAAAGAGTACTCCAAGCAGAGAACAAATACTTCTGGCTAACAAAGTTAGCTGATGACTCCAACCTGGGGAATGTTGTTAAGTCAGCCTCTAACACCCAAACCCTTAAAGTGCAATCACCCTTGTGAGTTCTTGTTGCACCTAATATGGGCTCAAACTAAATCCTAAAAAGCATAGTATCATGGGCGGCACAGTGGTGCAGCGGTTAACGTTGTCGCCTCACAGCAAGAGGTTCACCGGTTCGATTCTCGGCTGGGGTGCCTTCTGTGTGGAGTTTGCATGTTCTCCCTGTGTTCGCGTGGGTTTCCTCCGGGTACTCCGGTTTCCTCCCACATTCCAAAGACATGCATCTGGAGCGTTTCTCCCCGGGCCTCCGCTGAAAACAGGCTCTGTGGAACCTAGTCGGACATTCCCGGTCAACAAATGTTAAATAAATAAATAAATAAATAAAATAAAATCATCTCTGATTGGTGGACAAACCCCTTCCATCATATTAATTCATCAGTACAAAATGAAACTGTAGTCAGGGATCTAGAAGTTCAGACTGATAGCTCCCTCCATTTTGACTATCATGTAACAACAGAAGTTGTGAGGAAATCTTTTGATTCAGCACCGCTAACTGCCAAATGAACATCATCAAGGTTTAAAGTGGTAATCACTCCCTTATACTCAGTATTAATCAGGCCAGTTACCACGTACACTGTCCCTTTAGACTACAGCTCACAAAACTAATCAAACAATTAGACCGTCCTTGAAGGCTCCTAAACAAAAGATCCCTGAGTTACTAGGAAAGGCTGGAAGGTTTACTTTTGAGGAGGGATTTCTATCTCACTTATTGTGCTAGCGGAGACCTGGTATCCTGGACATACTACATCTTCACAAGTCCATTATCTCCACCAGTACTACAGACAGGAAATTAAATCTTCACCAACAGATAAAAAAACACAGCGAAGGGACAGGATTATAATCCTGCACCACCCAAACCTGTGGAATAAACTTCCCCTCCATGTGAAGAAGTGTGACTCACTATCTTCCTTTACACATGACCTGGCTTTCTTGAAGGGTTACCACAAATTTACTCTGGGTTGTCCGGTATGTCCCATCTGGAGAAAAGAAGCTTTAGCCTGAAGAAGAGTTATAACAAGACAAGAATGGTCATAAAATGCAGTAGCCTTGGAATATCCATGAATACATTATTCTAAACCCCACAAAAGGAACATTTTACATGCTGACAAGACAGTCAGCATTCTCCATAGTACTTTAGTGATGGACCAAGACAAATTTGATATCCAAACTGGAGTCAAACAATTAAGTTTCAAATTCCATCCTTCCACAATATTTTCTTAGCATTTAGCAGAATCTGAACCAAAGACTTCCTTCTCACTGGAACTGAAACAGAATAAAGAATAGATGGCCACAATACCATTAAGGGGAAAAAGGATTCATAACTTCACATCACATTCCCTAGGAAAGAAAACAAAGGATAAAAACATAATAACCTATAGTAAAATTACACTAGTATGAGCAACACATAGAAAAACAGACTTTTTTTGTTTGCAGGAGGAAAACCCTCCATGTGATATGCCCTCGCTCTCTTCCTGCTCCCTGTCTGCAGAACTGTGACCCCAAAACAAAAACTTTCAATTTCAGTCACAGTTTTAACAAACCTGGAATATGCAGTAACCTTGAAATGTAAACTGTTTCAAAAATAAAACAGAAAATGCATGACAGTTTCCAGCAACAACATTAAAACTAAATAATTTGCCGGGACTGTCATTTGATTTAATTATTGCTACAAAATGCAGATATATCCAAACATCACCTCTATTCTGGTGGTTATCTCTATATGACCATGAACATGCATGCTGAAATTGAGCAGATGATCTGTATCAGTTATTCCTCCTTTGGGAAATGTTATTTAACACATTATCAGTGACCATGATCCACAAAAATACAGAGATCCATGACGTGTAGAACAAGAGCAAAGTAAAACAACATGTTTGGGCTCACAGAGTACAGACAATGAAGCTGATTAATTCATTTCTGTTAATTCAAGGCATGTGGTTTGACATCCGGATATCTTAAAGCAACTTGAGTTTCTTTGCTGTGGGCAGCTGTACTTGACATATAAAATCCATTCACTTTAATGGGAAAATTGGATAAATATTCATGCATGTCAAACTGAGACATCAAAATGTATTTTAGGATAGTAATTCCATGACTAATAGGGTTTCCACCTGTCTCTCTTTATGCAGGACAGTTGTGTCCTGTGAACAAACCACAAAAATGGCAAGTGTCTAGAGATTTTAGCACAAAAACAATTTTTATGTTTCCTTTAACAGTTGCATAAAACAAGTATTTTGTATCTGAAAGAAAGTATTATATGATACAGCATAAACAAATTAAATTTTACAAGAATGAGTTTTTATTTTGGCAAAAATGTGACATCTAGTCTTTTGCAGTGGTTTTGGGAATCATTTGTCCTGCATGATCTCAAATTTCAGTAAAATAATGTTGAAGTTTGGGCATTTGAAAAGGTAGCAACACTAATAACAAAACTCCCATAGCTAGGTTTATATTGGTGGGGAAGGGGGATAAGGGTACCAAGTAGAATTAGCAGTAACACTACTACATTTAATGAACCACAAAGGAAACCTTAAACATAACTAACATGACAAAATCTATATTCATCCTCTCAGCTTCACAGTCCTGGAAGCCTAGCGCTGATACACGGGCTGCCCCCCCTCCTGAAACTAACAAGCTAAATCTAAGGGAATCCTCAAGCAGAACCCTAAAGTTGGACCATCTAAATACACCTTCTCTCAACCTCATAGTCCTGAAAGCCTAGCACTGATACACGGGCTGTCCCCCCACCTGAAACTAACAAGCTAAGTCTAAGGGAATCCTCAAGCAGAACCCTAAAGTTGGACCACATAAACACGCCTTCTCTCAGCCTCACAGTGTAGGTGATAGCCTACAATTTGGCTAATTCATATTTTATTAAAACTGTGCTTCTTTCTATATTTAACTGTAAGAGGGCCAGCACACCCGCTGACCTACCCCAAGGCCGTCCACCACGATTCCTTTTCCTGCATCCTTAGTTTTAAAACAAACCTACCTGGACCCCCCTTACCACTAGATGGCAGTAGATCATAGGACATAATTATCTCTCTATTAAATTGCTAGCCATAGTTGTAGGGAACATCATCACCAGTCAAACTAAATCCAGCTACCCCAGTTCAGACCTAGTACAGTTCCCAAACATCATAACAGAATAGTCTCTTCCACATAAAAGTAAAACAAAGAGACAAACCAAAGAAATAAAGCAGAAAGTGCGATTTGTACTATTTTAGGCATATATTTACACAGAGGGTGCTACATACCTACTAAAAGCTAAAGCTTTTCAGTGCACAACTGCACTGTAAAACTGATTGGTTTCCTTGTTCCTCCACTCCGTAGCTTCAACCTACTCCGTTCACACTTCGGGCTCACTCTGCTCCCCAACCCTGACCCCATTCCCCACCCACCCCCAGTACCTCTACATTTATACCCACTAAACCACACCCACCAACAAATCAGCCTATTCCACCTAACCCCACACTCACACATACACAAACTACCACTCCCCTAGCATCTAATTAACCCCCCAACCATTCTACAAACCAGACACAAACACCACTTCCTTCCCTCCACTCTATACAAATTTCTATTACTTAAAATAAAATGAAACTCATAGTAGGATGTCTCCTCCTCACCCTCACAATACTAACAAAGCTCACATCCACCCACCCTACCACCTCACTACAAAACACAATGTACCATACAACATATACGTACATTAAACCAAACACACATATACACTTCCCAATTACTGCCTCACTATTTAAAGATAGCTCAATGCTACACATATACAGAATCCAATTAACAGCTAACCACACCACAAAACTATCATATATGTACTACAAAGAAATAGCATATAGAATAAAATGCATATTAACAGATACAAAGAAACTTTTCATCTCAGGAGACATACACCCAAACCCAGGGCCAAGCAATACCCCACTCCCACCTAAACAAAAATCAGACCTACTAATCATTAACATCAACTCCAGGAGTATGACAAACAAATTTCCAGATATACATGCATTTATAACCCATTATTCCCCAGACATAGTGACCATAACTGAAACTTGGTTAAAAGCCAGCATCCAGAATGAAGAAATTCTCCCACCAGGGTATAACATACTAAGGCAGGATAGAACAGGTAGGAAAGGAGGAGGAGTCCCCATACTATTTAAAAATACACTCAACATAAAACCCCTCAAAATCCCTAAACCTACATTTCAAAAAGCTGAAACCATTATCTCAACTCTATTTATAAATAACGCCAAAAAAATCAATATCATCTGCTGTTATATCCCCCCAGGCAATAACACCCCCACCGTAGAGGAGATCTTACAATGGATCTCAAATAAACTACCCCAGGAAACCATTTTTTAGGTGACCTAAACACAGACTGGTTAGCTTGTAACTCCAACAACTGCACAGATCACATCAGTCTCTATGGCTTTACCCAACTCATCTGAGAACCCACTAGAGTAGAGATTGGACACTAGTGAACTGCTCCAAACAAGAATATCACACCGGATGTTTACCTGATAGCCTAAGTGACCACCTCCCCACATTCCTACTACGCAAATGCACCAACCTTAATAACCCTACAATTTTTAGACTTGTTAGAGATGACAGTAAACTGAATATACAATAATTTAACCACATTTTAAACACTGTAAATGGGACCCACTACTAACATTAAGCTTAGACGAAGCCGTGGACCACTTTAACAATACTTTCATTACAGTCCTAAATTCAATCGCACCAATAAGAAAAATCAAAGTGAAATCAAAATACACTCCATGGCTAAGTAAGGACACACATGCCCTACTAAAAGCAAGAGATAAGTCATGGAAAGCATGGAAAAGAGATAACACAAACCTATCCAAACAAAACTACCAAAAACTAAGAAATCAAGCAAAAAAAAAAAAACAAATTGGATAAACAGAACAACTTTCTTAACATCCAAAACAAATGCACGAGACCCCCAAAAATTCTGGCATTCCATTAACTCCCTACTTAACCCAGGTAAAACATCCACCCCTACTCCCACCACCAACAATGACACTAAAGACATTGCCTCCCAGTTCAACCACCACTTTACTGAAACCATCCTATCCTTATCTACTCAACTCTCCAAAAATCAAGCTCTCTTATGCCCCTAACCAACCCCTCAACAATATCCCCTCCTTCACTCTCTCACCTGCCCCTACCACTACAATTAAAAAACTGCTACAAAAACTTAAAACTACCACCCTTGTCGCAGATAACTTACCAACAAACTTCCTAAAAATTGCAGCTGACTCCCTAGCTTACCCTGTTTCCATCTTTATTAACCGCTCCATTCAGGAATCCTACATTCCACAGCTATGGAAAGTATCATATATCATCCCTCTTCATAAAGGTGGATGCTCCTACAATATCACTAACTACCGACCCATAGCCATCCTACCCCATCTTATCTAAAATACTAGAAAGGTGTATCCACTCTCAAGTTATGAAATTCCTAAACTCTAACAATCTCCTCTCTCCCACTCAACATGGCTTCCGACAATAGCACAACTACTGCTCTCCTCTCCTTCACAAATACAGTTAACCATCACAGAAATAATAACAACTTCATATCAGCAATATTCTTAGACCTATCTAAGGCATTTGATATGGTGTCACACACCATACTATTAGACTCCATGGCTTCCCTATCCTTTGCCCCTTCCGCTATAGCCTGGTTTAAAAGCTACCTATTAGACAGACAACAATCTGTCCAATGGCTAAACAAACTATCTCCACTACTCCTAACTACTATAGGAGTCCCATAAGTTTCAATATTAGGCCCTCTACTCTTCTCCATATTTACCAACAACGTTCATACCTCCACCCAACATGCCACATTTATACAATATGCAGATGACTCAACTCTGATCTGCAATGCACCATCAGTGACTACCCTACAAAAACTCACTCAGGAATACTTCACCTCAGTGGAAATCTGGATTACCCAGATCCAACTCATCCTCAATCCCAACAAGACCAAATTACTTATATTCGTTCCCAACAGAACTAAATCCACCCATCAACCTTTCAATATCATATCCAAAAATGGTACTAACATCTCCCCCACTGACCACACCAAACTCCTAGGCATAGAAATTGACAATAAACTACTATTTCATGTCCAAATATCACAAACAATCAAAAAAGTTCACAACAAAATGGGTACACTATACAGACATAGAAAATTCCTATCTGATCAGGCACGCATTACACTAGCCCAAACACACCTACTGTCCACCCTTATGTATGCTGCTCCAATCCTTACCCACACAAAAAAACAAGACCTTGAAAGGCTTTAATTATGCTACAATAAAATTGCCAGATTTGCTAGTAACTTCATCTTCAAAACCCATCACTGTCAAGCATTACGTGAGCTTAAATGGTTAGAACTTCCTCAACTACTTAACTATCACTAATTAGTACTAGCCTACAATATTGTGAATTATCCTAACAAAACCCCATCCCTAAAACAACTCCTAACCCAGTATGTATCAAATCGCCCTCTCCACACTTCTGAAAAAACTCTCCTCTGCATCTCCTCAGCCAATAACTCTGCAGGTAAAGCTCTGTTCTTCCACAATATAGCCAGAAACTGGAACAATCTTCCCCCTACTCTAACCTCCACTCCTTCAACTACACTGTTTAAAAATGTTCTCAAAACACACCTGGTGAATTCTTGGCTATGCCCATGTATCACAGAAACCCCCCTACGGCATATAACATCAATCTTCTAGCTACTGACATAAAATTCTGCTGGTATGCAAAAACCTCAGGAATCCTTACCAATAACCTGAAAATTGAATTTTTCTAATATTTTTGACTTTACATTTCCTACTTTTTTTGTATAAAAGTGCTTATGACTAATATTTCCTATATGTAACTTGTACTACAGGTTTGATTATTATTTGTAACTTGTATGGAGCTTTTCTCCCCAGGCCTCCACTGTAAATGGACCTGTCTCTAGTCAGACTATCCCAGTAAACAAATGTAAAATAAAATAAAATAAATAAATAAAATAAATAATGACATATTATGTATTTAATACTTAACAGCAAGCATTATACAATACAAAAATGTTCGTACTTACCATGTGCAAGTATCCTTTTAACTGCATTACATTAAAGCAACTCCCTGTCTGCTCCCCAAAATGTAACATATTTATATTAAGATTTAGGCAAAAAAGCAGACTTACAACATTTTATCAGTTCATAAATTTTGTCCCAGATTGTTTGATGCATCTCACACTTTATCTTGAAGCTGAATTTCAACCCCAGGATCAACTAACTAGGACATTGTCATGATGAAAGGTGGGTACAATACTGGGAATCCTTATCAGTTGATCGAGTTTTCAGAAACTCAAAATTCACATGGTCAAGACTATAGGATCAAGTTTTTGAATGGAGATTGCGGTACTGCAAGGATCGTGAAATTTCTTCACTGTAATGTGATCTTGGAGTTAATATACATAATTTGCAGGGGGTGTGGGGGCACAGGGGGGCTTGTCCCCCTGCATGAACATAAAAAAGTAGATTTTTGCATGTTTTTTTTTTTTCAAGTTTTCAGAAATTCGATCACATGGTCTTGTCCATATGAATTTCGAGTTTCTGAAAACTCAATCAAGTAAATTAATCAATGTATATAAAGTACTGTTTAACAAAGTCTTCCTAATAGGATTACCCTTTATTTCAGCAGTTGCTAGGTGCACAATTAGCTAGTGTGTGTGTGAAATTTAATAGGCTTCATAGAGTGCCCAGTAATTTGGGGAAGGAATAAAAGGTTCTTTCATGAAATTACACAATAAACATTATGTACTGTGGTGCAAAGTGGAATGCATTTAACAGAATGAAAAAAAATAATAATTCATTGTTTTCATATGTTAAAATCTACATTGAGCACTGTCACACCCACCTACTTCTCAGATTCCTTTAACTGCAGCAAGTCTTGTCTATAACTGAATAAACAGTTTATTTGCTTTTGTTTTGCCTTGATATATATGTTAAATGCTAGAATCACAGAAGTCCTAACCGTGATGGTGTACAAATGCAATAAGTTATGTTTTAGTGACACATTAATATGCTATCAAAATGTCATCAAAGATGTGCTGTTTTCATATTCTTATTTGTTAAATAATAAATATTATCAGCTAATGCATTTCAAGCTTTCTGTATGTGTTGCAGTAGATAACACAAATCTAGACAAGAAACAACAAAAAGACTAGAGCAATGCTACAACAAAACAGCAACATTTACCTCCAGTCTCCCTAACAGAACTTACCACTGCATTGATCTACCTAAAAACAACTGGATAGAATTTCTTATCCATCTCCAATATGGATTCATGTTAAGTCATCAAAGATAATTTCGGTGAATGAAAAAAAATAAAATAAAACCATTTGCCAAAACTACCTTCGATGAACAACTCATCAAATTTGTTTTTGCAGAGGGACCCCCCCCTGCACCTCCATGTAGGTAGACAATCCCCAGACTTATATATACCAATCCTGAGGTCACACAACAATGAAGAAAATAAAGCAAACTCCACTGTTGGTGAAAGCAATTTTGGCGAGCACCCCTTCTCTTTTTGTGTTTGCCAAAATTAGATTAGATTACATGAGGTGCTCCCCTCTAGTACACCCAATTAAAAGTAGCAAACTGTGTTCTGCATCAACTATCCAAATCTCCTTTTCTAATCTCAGCGAAGAAGTGGTACTGTCCCACAAGAGAACTCTGCTCTATAGATAAATACCTTGCCTACCAGGACAAGGCCTCAAATGCACATGGTGAAGCCTTGTACTTGTGCCATGTGGCCAAACTCTGAAATATAATGCCATTTGGCCTCAAACAACTTCAAACTCAAAACAGTTTAAAAAAATATATACATTCATCTCCTTAATTCATAACATCTGTTCCTGGTTAATCAGTTGTTCCCCAACCCCACTTTTTCTTCTCTCAAATCATGGAGTTTTTCCTCTCGTCAGTAACTGCTGAATTTTATTCTTTTCATAATGGTTGACATGAACCCTTGACCTTTTCTTTTCTGTAACCTTGGTAATGCAGACTACTAAATATCTTTTTGGAGGTTTTCTCCCTGGGTATCTGTTGAAAAAGGGTTTTGCATGAGCCATTTAGACCTTCCTGGTAAACAAATGCAAATAATAAATACATAAGTAGGTCAAATGGTGAAATGTGTTTCAATATTCTGGGTTTCTCATCTGGAACTTATTTATAAGTTTACAGCTACAACACTGTTATTTTGATAATGGTATCTTTGTACTGACTTATTTGCATTGGAACTAATGGTTGTCTTTTTGGAATAAAATTGCATATAACCATATACATTTACAAGTACTGCCCTGCTATAGTACATATCGCTTCAGTTGAGAATAAAGAAAATGTGCAAACCTAGTAACCAACAATAAACACATTGTTATTTTAAAGCACCATACGATATATATGTCTTATGTAACAGCGGGCTACCTAATCATGGGACAGCTTCCAGTACTTTTTTCTGCTTAAAACAGTGTTCACCTAAGGGGCTAGAAATTGTACATTCAGAGAATGCAGTCTGAATATTTTTTTTCAACGAGTTTTACTGGATCACTTTGCTTTTCTCTTTACTTCTTACCTTCACCTGCAATGATCTTCATACCTGCAACGAACTGAAAGTTTATATCACTTTCACCTATTAAAAGATATGCTTGTTTCATATTGAGAAATACATGTTGCAGGGCACAGTGTATATTTCACATACCAATGTATTTAAAAGCCAGTTCACAACAGGGTACAGAATGAAACAATTTGTGGAATGTAACTTAATATTCCTTCTCCAGGTCAAAACCACACCTCTGTTAAATGAAAAAAATAAGCATAAGACTGTTTTAATGACATGGCTGCATTGTCTGGAGTTCACATGTAAAGGAAGACGAATATCACTAAATAATAATGATTACTAACCTACTGATTCACTATGAGCACTAGAGTTGATGGTGCCATACATTATGATATTACAAAATATCATAGACAAATGACTGCACGTTGATGATTACAACTTGGTTTGTCACAGATGCTGTGCTTTATTTTCATGTTATATGTGTCAGAAAAGAGGGAAATTGACTCTTTATATATATATATATATATATATATATATATATATATATATATATATATTTTCATTTTTTGCTGAGTTTGTGTCACCTCAAAGTATAAACAAACTGGAGAGTTAGGGGGTGCAGTATAGTTTTCCCCTTGCCAAAATAATTACTTTCTAGTGTTTTGAGATGTTATTTACAACACTTAACAGTGTGATTTTTTTTTTTAGTTTTAGAAATGTTAGTTCCAATTTTGCATGTCTTGACTTAGCAAGATGTAATTACTCATACTAAATCTATGTTTTTAATCAACTGAAAGAAAGCTGAGAAAGTATTTAATGGCTTTATATCTGGCTTATTTCTATAACTTTACATTATTAATCTAGTGACAATTTGTTTGAAGTTAATAATACCACTTACTTTTACTGAGTAACTTGGAAAATGTGCTTTGGCTGAATGCAAGCCTTCATAAGTTCGTTCACTTGTTCATCTCTTGATATTATATATTGAAGATATTATTATTACTGAAACTCCAACAGAGTTGATGCAGCCTTCCATGAGCAGACAGACACTATTGATAGATGGGCACATATAGAGACCAGAAGCATAGTTAGGGTGGAGCGAAGGGAGTAGCTGACTTGGGCACAAGATATTCGAGGGCATGATTGACAGATGCTAAATTGCTCAGGAGTGCAGTACTGGCATTAATTGTAATTTTCCAGAAAATACTGATGCTTGTTTTGTGGTCATGACTGAAGTGCAGGGGGGTAAACCTCTTGAACACCCTCATATAGTGGCAGTAAGCCTCTTGCTACCTACCTCATGTGTGGTATGCAATTATGTTTTTTTTTTGGTCCTCAATCTCAATTTAAAGATCTAGGGATGGCAAGGAGTGTCAGAAGAGATAGCTGCATCTCTGAGACAGACAGGCGCTCTCACATATACAAATCAACATATGGTGCATATGTCTATATAAATGAAGTGACATTAGTTTTAATTTGGCCTTACGCCTCCTTATTTTGTGCATATCTCTGGAAAGCAAAAAGTAACTTCTAATTTAAGCTGTAGTCCTTTTAGCTGACTCAAACCAAAGATGAAGATCAGGGAGAGAGGAACAGAATATTGGCTGCATTACTGGAATTCTGACAGAACCATCAGAATATGAATCATAGATCAAAGAGACAGGAACAGAATATTGGCTCCAAGATAGTACATTCTGTTTCTTACATAAACACCAGAATTACACATTAGTGATGGAGTGTCAAAAGTGTAGGGACCAAAAGCGTGGTACCCTAACACAACAATATTTTAATAAAATCAAGTAGAGAACTGCTAGGCTTGAACTGGGTACATTGCAGTCTGAAGCATCGGGCACATAGCCAGACTATAGAAGCCTGGCAATCCAGATATACTTTTTTCCCCTTTGGTGTACAGGAAGCCCATCCAAAATTTACTGGGTGTACAACTTACACTTCACTGGGAGAAAAATGCATGCTCTATTCTAAAACAGATTCTTGGAAAACATCATAGTGCAGATTCAACTTGTAATCACCAAAGAACTAAATACAGAGATCAAGCCTGGCAGTTACTATTTGAATTTCTTTTTTGTATGCTTTTGCAATCATGGCTGTCCACCAACAAGCCTACCCCCTATTGGTCTTGAGCCCATTCATTGCCCTTATACTTAGTATCCCCAATGCAGAGGTGTGAGCAGGTCGGAGCGGTCATCATCCACGCAGCCATAGGATTTGTTTATGTCCTCACCAATATCTCAGCAGTGAAGGTAGTATGCTCTTTGCTACCAAATGGTGTGGTTAATCATGTCCTTAAAGCACTTACAGACAGCATCCTTGTGCAAGTGTTTGGAAGTTTTTTGACCTTAGATATTCCAGGCCCTTTAATTCAGGTTGGAGTCTGTTTCATAATGCCAGATCTAGTTAACAGAAGGCATGTTCTCCAGTAGCTGTTTTATATGGAGATCTGCTTGATGTGATAACTTTCTCCTGGAAACCTGTTCGGGAGTAAACTTAGTCTTGGAAGGGTGTTTTTCATCTCAAAGGTGTGCAATAGCCACTGTTTACTATTTTGTGAATAAGAGCACCTGAAAGATAAGTTGACCTCTAAATGAAGAAAACCATGTCTGACCTAGTAGGATGTTAAAATTGTGAGATCTACTGCTGGCAAGTTGGGCAAAGCTGAAAATTTTATTTTGTGTGATTTGAAGTCTTTGGGAATTTTGTGCTAAGTAAGAGGTAATCAGAGGAAGAGAGTATTCCAATTTATGAAGAATAATATTTTTGACTAGGAGACAGTGGGGTGAAGGAGACAGTAAATAAGATATTCTCTGGCAAAGTTTAAGTTGAGATTGTACTGTGTTAGTTATTTTGTCTATATGATTTGAAAAAGTTAGAGAATGATTTAGGTTAAGTTCTGGATATTTATATTCAAAAATGAGGGGAATGATTTTATTGTGGTCATCACTGATTTTAATAAGAGGCAGATGAAGGGGGCTTTGAGGGTTCTGTAGAGAGAATAAGGTCTCAAGAAGGCTAATGGGCAGGCAAAATGCATTTCCACCATCACCCTCCTAATGATCTCCATATTATGATAAACCATGTTCATCACGCTGCAGGTTTGCAACAATGGTTTGATAATGGCTTGGCTACTTATTATGCACCTTCCCATGCACAGAAATATTGTACTCATCTTCTGACTTGTTTTCTTCTTGCTGACTTCTTTCCGCTAGCTTACTTTAATTCTATGCAGCATAAACACATTTATGACTGCCCAATAGCTTAATACATCACTTCATGTAAAAAAGAAATACTAGACTTCAACTCAGATACTGCACTACTGCTTAACAGAGTATATGATATCAGACTCCACTCTTCTTTCTTTAATCAAAGCCACTCACCACTCATGGTAGTGTCTATAACCTTTCCCACCTAAGACTTTCAGCTTAATGACCTTTGTTTTCAGAATTCAGTGGCTTTCTTAACTGCAGTGGTGTTTCCAACCTCCGCTTTCTCTTACTCGCTGCTGAGACTTCTGTTTGTTGCTCTTTTCTGCTGTGACATTGGTGGTGATGTAGCTATTACTGCACTCATCTTTCTGCATAGCCTCACAACTGCTATTTTATCCCCCCAGTACAGACACACACACACACACACACACACACACACACACACACACACACACACACACACACACACACACACACACACACACACACAGCCTCCTTCATTCCTTTTTTAATAACTTAAAGACTGTCCAACCATGTAGAAAGATAGCAGAAAGTACAGAAGAAAAGTTAACAGTTTTGCAGAAGAGTCATTCTGCTTTAACCAAATACCTTAGATTAACAGGTCATCTGCAGAACAACCTACTACCTGTAAAATCATCTGTTTGTTTTTTGAAAATCAGTGTGTAGCACAGAGATCTGTAGGCCAGCTAGCTACTCATCATAAATACAACTACTTACATTGTCCATCCCAACCTGCCATAAAGTCAGTCCATGAATTTGAAGATGAAATGCCTAAAGGTTTTGTTGCACCTAAGTCTATGAAAAAAATCAGACCCCATCTGTTTGCCTTTGGTCTGTGCTTATAGTGTGACCACAACTATTTAATGACTGTAAAACAGGACAACTGTCAAAGATGAAATTTTATCATTCTTTTAAAACTTCAGTGCTACATGTTTCTCTTTTTTGTCTTTTGGTTAATATTTAGTACTTGTCAAAGGCAATGTTTCGGCATTCAGCCTACATAACATTGGTCATCTATTTTACCCAGTCTGGTGAAAATAGCAGTCTGGCATTGCACCTGTAGTTTTAAAAAAAACTGTCTTACAAAACTATTTGCTGTGCCCAGCTATCAATAGCAACATTTTACATAAAATACATTATTATGATTCAAGAAAGGAGGATGCCTGCACCTTTACAAAGAACAAAAAAAGTTTGTTGTTTTAGAAAGTGACTATGACTACATAAAGGCTGCATCTGATAGCTTGTTTACTGTAAATTATTTCACGCAAAATATGTCTGTCACATCAAAAAAAAAAAAACAGTAGAGCATTTCCTTACCGTAAACTGTAACCTCTCTAATCATCAGCACAAAGACTGTAGATCCATGGCTTCTCTCAAACTGCTTCAGTTAGCATAAATGTGATACATCTGAAGTGATGTGAGGGCTCTGTAACACATCTGTTCCTTGTTTAGAAAGCCAAGTTTATTGGCAGATTTATACTGCCACCCTTGCACAAATAAAATGACAATACAGCAACAAACAAATCCAATTAAAAGAAAATAAGATTGCTGAAATGAAATGTTGACAGCATTCTTCTTTTTGGCAATCCACACTGGTGATGACAACACCTACATAATTTTATAGCTTTTGGTACCTGATGGAATTGTACTCCTTTAAAAGAATATAGACTGACAAAGTGCAAATACGCTACCTTCAGTCATCCTAGACTTGACATCACAGCCTCAACCAACATACTATTACTGTGCGTGTTATACCTGAAAATAAGCTCATTTGCTAGTTAGTTTTTCTGGTTATCAAAAGTATAAGTAAAAAAATCATGGACTGCTGGAGAAGATCTTAAATCTTAATATATCCATGCACTCTTCTAGAATCACATGAGTTACTATTCCCGGATATAATTTGTTCATAAATTCATAAACTTGAATGGTATGTGTAATGTTAAGACAAGCAATGTATAATGCCATGATGTAGATAAAGGTTTGACATGCTAGGATCTGAATGGGAAGATGTGAGCAAAATTGCCAGCTTCATAGACAGCTAGACTATAGAGTCATATTTTGGTTATTAAACTTGTTGAGAAATTGAAGTCAAAATGTTTGTAATGCACCTATTCAAACTGAGTGGTGTAATGTCAGCAGGCCTTCTTGCAGTCAGTGACCCAGGTTTTACTGTGGGTCTGGGGTGTCAAAGAGTCAAATGGAGGAGATTGGAAAGGAGCAGCCAATGAGCAGCTCACTATATATATATATATATATATATATATATATATATATATATATGTGTGTGTGTGTGTGTGTGTGTGGGACAGGTTGTTATGATATTCATGGGTATCAGACTTCCACCTGGCAGAGGTTGGAGGTTTAATATGAATCTTCCACTGATATATGGGGGGTGCAAGTCCAAATGATATTCCATATCATTGCCGTTCACAACTCTCAGACAGTAGGAATGCACACAGAGGCAAACTATGATGCTGAGGGTGGAAGATTAATACAAGCAAAGATAAACCCATTGTTTTTTCTGGAATGCACTTATCTAACATCAGCCCCCCCGGGGGCAAAACTTCCATATAAAAGGGGAAACCACTAACCTTGGAGGGAGACTCTGTGTGTCAGTGGTGTAACTAGTTCCTTTACCCGTACACTGTTCACAGTTCACAATTCCACACCGACACTCTGGATAGAAAACATCTAATTAAATTAGACTTCTTCAGATTCATTTAATAATAAAGCAATTTTTTTGTCATTACAACTAATAATGAACTTCATGAAAGATACACCAAATTCATCAAATAACTTTGTACATTCCATGGTATTTTCTTCATCCATCTCTATCCCCATGGGGTATTTAAAAAACCTTAATCCCATAGGTACAATATGAGTATCAACACACTTCTTTAAATATCCATTTTCTACTTGCAGCGTCTTACAAAGCTTCAGTTTCTTTCCAAAACTGTAAATTAAATCTTTTAAAGCATTAGTGTCATTTTGCGCATCTTTTAAATCATTATTGCCTACATTTTTACCATTATTAAAGCATTTGCGGTCAAAGTCATATTTATTGACTACAAACTGATTGAAATTAAACTTATTGCTACCAGCATGACAGATTGAACAGTACCTTGTAATTTGGTGTTGGGCACCATAGTGTAAGTTCTCTTAGGAGGAATTCATTCAATCTCCGATCCTATTTCTGTAATGAGTTTCATTTTGGTATAATAGACATGGCTAAGGAGAATCCAAGGGGAGGATGTATTAAAAAGAAGCTGGCTGAGCTAGAGACCAGATGGCAAATCAGGTTAAATGCCTCTACTCCCCCTGGACTCAATGATCATATATCTATAAAGCCCATGTTAGAGAATATGGTAAATTAAATCAAATTTAGGAAGCATTGTACTTAAATGGATTTTTATTAACAATTTTAACAATGACAGTTTTTAAAGTAGGAATGTCTTAGTTATTTATTATATTAAATATTGTATTGTATTAAATACAATATTTATTAAATACAATAAGTATTCATTATATAGAAGTTTTTATCATGTAGATTTAATATGAGAAATTATATCTAATTACATTTTGAAAGTATTCAAGCTGTTTAAACTATATACAAGGATGGTATTATTGGAATGAGCACACTGGCACTTTAACTGTTGATGGATAGGATGACGTATGTTTTTAAAAAAAAGTATATAAGCCTCATTATAATGTTTTAAGATTGTTCTGAAGAAGTCTAATTTAATTAGATAATTGTATTTGTAATAAAGTTTTTCTATCCAGAGTGTCGGTGTGGAATTGTGAACTGTGAGTTTCTCTGGTGTATTTTCAGTGTCAACGTGTTCCTTAGTGTCTTTGAGTTGTCAGTGGTGTAACACATAGTGCAATTGTCTTTGGTGCAGAAGGCTGTGGGTTATATTCCCACACCAGGTAAATGGATTGTTAACATTTCAGTGCAGCATAAGGGGAGGTGATGCACTCCTGAGTGTGCCTCCTCTGGATGAGAAGTTAAACGAGGTCCCATCTGCTTGAGTTGGTGGGAGTTCAGGTTGATGTAAAAGTTCCTAAGGTACCTAACAAAAAGAGTAGGCTCCATTATTTTATACAAAAATAACTCTCATTTACAAGATATTAACAAATATTTCAAATGTACAAATATAGGATATACAACTCTAGTTAGACATATTTATAATTTTACAATCATAATTAATTTTCATCCCAATTAGACCCCTACTCCTTCAATACCCACTATCCGACTTTACTTAATATTGTTGATAAAATCCATTTATTTATTCTTTTGTTTTATATAACCCATATAACATAAAATAACTTTTTATGTAGTCTTTTAACATATTCTTTACTTCTATTCTTATATCCATATTAAATCATATCCATGTTTATTTTATCCAATTATTTCATATCTTCAGAAATAATCTTTGCACACTTTTCCCATAACTTTTTATTCTTTTACAATTTAAAAACACATTCCATAGTTTCTTCTTCGTAACAGTGTAAACATATTCTATCACAATTCTTTCTATATGGCATATTTCCTTTTACTGGCAATTTATCTATTATTAGTCTCCACAAAAAAAATCTTGACATTCCACTTTCTGATTACACCATTTGATTCTTATTAGTATAGCTTTAATTTCTTCATCTGTTAGATTTTTACCATGGTTTTACATATTAATGTTTTATTATTATATTCTCATACCATACTTCTCTTTTTTTTTCTTTTTCTATGTCATCATTTTTCATTTTTCACAAAACAGTTTTCTTTGTAACATTTTATTTCTTCATTTATATACGTTTTTCTCTTTTACTGTTTTTTTACTATACCCCCCAAATTAATCATACTCATATCTTCATAATTTTATTATCACTCTCATCTTTTTCATTTATCTACTTTAATATCTTGTACAAATTTAATGGCACAGCATATACCACTGGGTTTATTAAACCTAAACCTCCTTCTTCTTTATTTACATGCAAAATTCCTCTTTTTACTAGGTTTAATCTAAAACTCCATATAAATGAAAACATATCTACAGTAAATCCTTTTCAAATACTGTTAGCACATAAATATACTTGCTAAGTATGATATTTTTCCAATCAGTACTGAATTTATCAAAATAAACCTTTTTTCTGAATGATAATTTATATGTTCTCCACAGAAGACAGGTTTGTCTTATTTATTCTATTGTTTTTCCCCATTGAATTCTACTTATATCTTTATTCCCAAATTTCATAACTAACATAGAAATTTTATTCATAGCAAAATATATACTCCATATCTTTACTACATCTACACCTTTGCTTTTTATTTAAAGCCATATCTATCACCTCTAGATGCTTATTTGTGCAAATTAAGTTTTTTTTTTTTTTTTTTGCCATTATTATGTTATCTGTATATGTTAACAGAACTGGAATGCTTAACCCTTTGGGTATTATATACCTTATCTCATTCATTTTGTGATTTATTTCACATACTATCACATTCATAACTAACATAAAGAGTAACTAACTCATTGAACATCCCTTCATTATACCACTCTTCATATGTACCTCTTGGCTTAACCAGCCACTTACAAGTATTTTTACTTTATTACTACTACACAATAACATACATATATGGTCTCTTACCATGATTTTTGCTTTTTTCTACTTATAATATTACCACCAATTCTCTGTCATTAATAATTCTTGACAACCCTTCCCCTTTACACTAAATACACTATCTTCCATAATATGTACCATTTTAGTTTCAAATCTCTTTGTATTATTTTTCATAAAGATCTTATAATCAATGCCATTAGTATCTAATTTTTAATTGTCTACTATCTTCCTTCTTCTAAATTAATTTAAGTATTCTACTACATAATTCTTTATATATAAAAATCTTCACTTAAAAATTGATTCATTCTAAATCTTTAAAAATATGTTTTGCCAATCCATTAAATTTTTATACATTCATTCACCCTATTCCATCTGGTCCTGGAGCTGAATCTATATTTACTAGTACTAATATTTTATCTAGCTCATTTAAGGAAATCTCCTATTCCAACTTTTTATCTTTTTCTGTTAACTTTTTTACTTTCCATGTTTTTCACTACCTTCTTTTTTTAAAACTTTTCTTGTACATATTGCACTACAATATTCATATTGTTACATTTTTTTATTACGCTCATTACACTACACTCTTCCTTTACTAATCTGTGTAACTCTGCACTTCTTTTTCCTTGCAAAAAATATATTTGCTTATATAATAATCCTTGTATTTTTTACTGATTTCTTTCATATAACTCTTTTTCTTTGTCAGTGTAGTTTCTATCATTATGGTCTAAACATCGTTATATGTTCTTTTATATTTTTTTTTCTAATTTTCTCACATTATATTGCCACTGTAAAAAAAAAAAAATATATATATATATATATATATATATATATATATATATTTTTTTTTTTTTTAAATATCATCCATCATTCAGTCCAATATTTATAAAACCTTCTCATAGTAATATGGTCTTTCCATGACTGTACTACTAATCTCTTTCCTTCTTCAATCCATGCTTTCTCATTTATCCTTTTCATTCATTCATTTGCCAGTTTTTATACATTCCTTACTTTCCTTTATCTAGAGTCATAATGTAAGATGATCAGAAAATCCTGTTTCAACTATCTCCCCCTTCTCCTATAACTAAACCTTTTGATACTATAGCATAATCTATTTCAGTTCTATATATACCCTTTGTGTAAGTCCATAAATATTTGTTCCAAAGTTTTAACTTGCCTTATCTTATAACTTCAAAATTTGTATTATATAATTTTCTTTATGCTTGCCTCTTAAATCACAATTAAAGACTCCTGTTATTGTAATATTCATATTTATCACTACATTGTGTAAAATCTGATGAGCAACTGATGAAGTCCTTACTTTTGGGATGAAAGCATTAATGTGATATACTTATTAAACTTCTCAACTGTGGACATTTGCGTTTTTTGGTTTTTATCTAAAATCTGATGACATAAGCTCTCCCTTTGTTTACAGTTAGTATAAACATATAATGTTATAGTTCTGTATACTTGTTTTTTCCATTTTAAGTCTACAATGGTTAATCTTCCCATTTTGATAAAGTTACATCTAATATCTTTACTTTGTTTCTACAGAATACAGACATTCCAGAACATCTTTCATTTCCAAATTCCCGATTATCTTTCCTCCCCATAGTTTCATTGCCTGTAATCTTTCTTCATTAAAAATCTTGTGTCTTCTAAAATAATTACATCTACATCACATGTATTATTCCACTTCAGAATCTCTATTCATTTTACTATATTCATAATACTATTCATATTTACAGAAATGTAAAATGTTAATTTTCCCTTTTCCTTAGATTTGTGGTTTTATAAGTTCATAGCTAATTACTAAGCTGTCTTTTTAAATAAGCCACTCTAAGCCTAGCCAATTTTCCAGCCAAATGTGAGAATGAAACACTGTACCCTGTGTCTGTGAGTCAAAACATCTTGACCATTATACCAGCCCCCAATCATTAGCTGTATATATTCCTTTTCATCCATTTCCTTTCTTTTTTCTTTTGTACTTATCTCTTTAATTTTCTTTTTTAATCTTTTACCCTTTCACCAATAGAATTTTTTTTTCTTCTTTTACTAACCTCCCAATTTATGTCTTCTTCATCACTTATTTCAGAACCCCACCATGGTACAGATCCCCCACCATGCCCCAAGATTCTCGCTACACCTTTCTAAACACACTGGAAAATATTAAGATACAACAAAACACCTTAATACTGGATGATTTCAACTACCCTGCCATTAACTGTGAAAACTATTCGTGTCTCAACATCTTTGCCCAATGGTTCTTAGAATTCATAAATTCCAGTGCCCTGGATCAACTAATCCATAGTTCCACTAGGGGCTCCAATATCCTAGACCTGCTATTCTACAGGATTGTCTATGTATCATCCTTTTGTATTTTGTCTATAATGTCTCCCCAGGAAACATCTCCTTCATTTTCTGACTCACTCTGCATCTCCATTTTTTTAACTAAATCATCCTGCAACTCATCTCTATCAAACAGATTTCTTTGGAACATTTCCTTAGAATCCTGCACACATTCTCAAATCTCCATATTTTCTTTCTCCTCCATTTCTCTCACCTCTCCTTCATCTCCTTCTCTCTCGATCTGCATCTCTGTTTCTCCAGGGTGCCTCTGCAAATGGAATGGAAACAGGAAGTGCTCCTGCAAAATGGGTCCCATTCACAGCAGTGGCAAAGAGGAGAGTTCCCCAATGCCTTGGCAAAATTTCCCTTATTAGTATAAATACCACCTCTGGTCTGTTTGGAAAAGAGGCCATTAACCTAGTGGGACTAACTTGGCCAAGAAAGGATAAATAAAATAAATAACTGTCATGCAGCAATGTGTATTGGACTGTGAAAAGTTATTCAGTGCTCTGCCTACCCCACCATGCCCCAAGATTCTCACTACACCTTTTTAAATATACTAGAAAATATTAAGATACAACCAAACACCTTAATACTGGGTGATTTCAGCTACCCTGCCATTAACTGGGAAAACTACTCGTGTCTCAACATCTTTGCCCAACGGTTCTTGGAATTCATAAATTCCAATGCCCTGGATCAACTAATCCATAGTCCCACCAGGGGCTCCAGTATCCTAGACCTGGTCATTACCAGCATGGGAAATTGATGCTCCATACCTATGGTCACCCCCTCGTTGGTTAGGTCTGACCATAAGCTAATCACCCTTAACATCCACATCCCACCCCCACCCCCTAGTAAGGAAACCTCCATAAAAAACTTCTCCAAAGCCAACTTCATGCTACTCAAGTCAGAAGTGACAAACTTCATGACACCCATGCAGACGGGAACTAAAAGTTCGACTGCTGAATCCTACACTAAGGCACTGTATGAGCACATCCACTCATGCATGAATTGTGCCAACCCAAATAGAACCAAGATGCTCTCTTCCAAAAAAGGAAGCCAATCTGGTGGCCCCCTGCCATAAACAAACTTTACAACAAAAGGAAGAAACTGTTGCAGAAAAGAGGAAAATCCCAGGATGCAAAGAGCTCCCTTACAAGCCTCAGTAAGAAGCTGAGATCCCTCATAAAATCCTCCAACGCTAGTTATGAAAATAAAATTGACAAAGATTCCAAAGACAACAACAAGGCATTCTATGACTATGTCAAGAATCTAAATAGCACTGCTCAGATCTGCTCTGAGCTACAACAGAATGGCATTAAATATACTGATCCCAAGGATACTGGCAATATCCTGGCAGATCAATTCAGTACCAACTTCACCCCCCTCTCACCCCCTACACGGCCCATCTCAATACTGGAAGATTGCCAAATTCCGGTAATAACGGTCACACAGGTAAAAAACGCACTCTCTAAAGCTAAGAATATAGCATCCATGGGACCAGATGACATCCTGGGCTGTGTATTACATGAACTACAAAATTAACTGGCACCTCATCTAAGTGTCATGTTTAATCATCCCACTCCACAAGGGGGGATCCACCTTGAATCCTAGGAACTACCACCCCATCAGTCTGATGAGCCTGATCTGCAAGGCCATGGAACGTATTATCATGGAACGTATAAACAAAGACATTGGGAACCTTCAAACACTGGACTCCACCCAGTTTGGGTTTGTGAAGGGCTGATCTTGTCTCCTGAACCTGATTGACTTCTTTGAATCAGTCTCCAGAGCCGTGGACAAGGGTAAGGTGGTCCACACAGCCCATCTGGACCTCACCAAGGCCTTTGACACCATCCCCCACTTTGGAATCATAGATGGACTTACTAAGCTGGGCATTAATCCCTATGTCACTTGATGGGTTGCCAACTGGCTTACTAACAGAACCCACACTGTAAAAGTAGCCGACTCCAAATCCAACTCCAGACACGTGACAAGTGGAGTATCTCAGGGTTCAGTCCTGGGACCGCTCTTGTTTGGCATCTACTTCTCTGAAGTACAGGCCAACACTAAGGGACTGTGGCTAACAAAGTTCTGAGATGACTGCAAACTGGAATACATTATTGAATCCTCAAATGATGGGGATACTCTATGAAAGGGCCTTACAGAAACAGATGCTTGGTGCCAGAGCCATGGGCTCAAGCTCAATGCCAAGAAATGTATAGTTATCCCCTTTGGGAAAAAACATGTACCCATGAATTACCACATAGGTGGCAGTAGATTAAGCACCTAAAGTGTGATAAGAGACTTGGGGACACAGGTGGACAGTGGTCTCACCTTCGATAACCACATCGCCACAACAGTCAGGAAATCCTTCTGTGTGGCACACCTCATCACTAAGGGCTTTTCATCCAAAAAAAAGGAGGTCATTGTCTCATTGTACTCATCCCTCATTAGACCCATTATAGAATACAACACCCTGTTTGGTATGTACCTCTGAAGACATCTGCAACAACTGGAAAGGCTGCAGAAATACCTCACTAAAGGAATCCCAGGCCTAAAGCAGATGCTCTATGCTGACCGTGTTGTCTACTCAGAGGCAATCTCTGCTTAACATACAAGGCCATGTCAAACCCAAAGTATTGGATATGCTACACTTAAAGAAATCCCAATCCCTCAGAGCCACACGCTCCAGGGATCTAAACCTTGTCATCACAATAAACAAAGCATGCTGGAGGGATAGGTTCCTGACTCAGAGACTCCCCAGACTGTGGAATAGACTGCCCATATTTGTCAATCAGAGCACCCCTTTGGCCCTCTTCAGAAGGAACCCTGATGACTGGATGTGAGAAAGGAAATTCACCCCGGGGATCATGTCAAGTCACCCTGTTAGACAGGGTCCAGAGAAGTAAATAGTGTGAGAAGAAATAGCCAGGGAGTTGTTATGGCTTGGCTTGTATAGGCCCTAGGGCCGATAGCCTAGTACCATCCTATGAACCTTCTTCTATGTCCTCTTTATTATTTGTTTCTCATTTAATGTTTCTTCTATTTCTAGTACTTCTAAAATGTTTTCTTTGTTCATTATCTTCCCTTTCTTTCTCTTTTTCCTTACTCTTATTTTCATTTTTGCAATCCATCCATAAATGTCCAATGTTGTTATTGTTACATTTCAATTCATATTTTTGCATTATGTTTCATTTCCTCGCACATATAACATTTTCTTTTGTCACAGTTACTTATCAAATGCCCTTCTTTTCCACAAAAAATGTGTTTTGGGTTGTTCCAGCATTTCATGACATCCCTATTTCCCTCTATATTTATCTTGATTAGTACACATATCATTTTTCTCTTTAAAATTTTAACCCAATATTACAATCCCAGTCATCAGTCCATAAACCCCATTTGTCATAAACTATGTCCAGTACTTCTTTACATAAAGTTTTCAAATGTCCTTTCAATGTCTCTCTTTCTACCTGTGTTTGAAAGTATACATGGATTTTTTTTTTTGTTTCCCTGTTAAATCCTTTTATCGCATAAAGATTCCATGGATTACAGTCTTTCTTTTTTTCATATTTTCCAAGATAATTTTCCATTGGAAAAAAGTCTCAAATGTAATAGCACTTCCTGTTTCCATTCCATTTGCATAGGCACCCTGGAGAAACAGAGATGCAGATTGAGAGAGAAGGAGATGAAGGAGAGGTGAGAGAAATGGAGGAGAAAGCATTGGATAACTGCTTGGATAAGAGGCCATTAGTCTAGTGGGACTAACCTGGTCAAGAAAGGATAAATAAAATAAATAACTGTCATGCAGCAATGTGTATTGGACTGTGAAAAGTTATTTACTGCTCTGCCTACTTCATGAAACTGACCAACTGTGTGTCAAATGATGACTTTAGAAAAATGTATCTTTGTTAATAAGAATAAATGCTCTTACCTCATGTGCTTTTACACCCAAAAGGAATGATTAAATTGTCTCACACTTCATACCTGTCCATTTCTTTTTTCTTCTTTACTTTGAATCCTTACCACATTCGCTGGGGTGGTGGTGCTGAGGTAGTGTTGTCACCTCACAGTAAGACGTTGTCCTGTTTGATTCTCAGCTAAAGCGTCTTCTGTGTGGAGACATGCGTGAATGGGCGTACCTTCGTTGAAGGCTGTGCGACATGGTCTGGCAAGTCGGTACGTAAAAATCTGCTGCCAATCATTAGTGGACCGGAGTTCCGCTGTGGCAACCCCTGACCGGGAAAAGCCGAAAGATACAACATACAACAACTTTGAATCCTTACCACATACTTCTATTTTTCATTTTCTTCTGTCTTCTTTTCTGCTACTCCCCTTCTACCTTCTTTTACTTTCTCTGTATATGTTTTCTTTTCCAGTTCACTGCTATTCTTCAGGATTGTCTATGTATCATCCTTTTGTAGTTTGTCTATAATGTCTCCCCAGGAAACATCTCCTTTATTTTCTGACTCACTCTGCATCTCCATTTCTTTAACTAAATCATCCTGCAACTCATCTCTATCAAACAGATTTCTTTGGAACATTTCCTTAGAATCCTGCACACATTCTCGGATCTCCATATTTGCTTTCTCCTCCATTTCTCTCACCTCTCCTTCATCTCCTTCTCTCTCAATCTGCATCTCTGTTTCTCCAGGGTGCCTATGCAAATGAAATGGAAACAGGAAGTGCTATTGCAAAATGGGTCCCATTCACAGCAGTGGCAAAGAGGAGAGTTCCCCAATGCCTTGGCAAAATCTCCCTTAGTATAAATACCACCTCTGGTCTGCTTGGATAAGAGGCCATTAGTCTAGTGGGACTAACCTGGTCAAGAAAGGATAAATAAAATAAATAACTGTCATGCAGCAATGTGTATTGGACTGTGAAAAGTTATTTACTGCTCTGCCTACTTCATGAAACTGACCAACTGTGGTCAAATGATGACTTTAGCAAAACTGGAAAATCTGTTTATTTCTTAGCCATTTTTTTATGGGCAAAACCCCTACAATCCCCTTTCAGGAGAGCTGTACACCATATGCACCCACTAATTATATAACAAATTTCAGGGTCACTTTATCACAGTTCTAACATATCTCCTTACATGACCCCTCTCAAAAATCTGCCTTTCATTAGATTAGTCAAAAAATGTATTTCCGTAAACTAGAGGCCTGTCATCAACTGGTACTATTGAACTCCTTGCTGACTTATTGTATTGAATAATAAACAGTATAAGGCTTTCTGCCTTTAAGGATCAGTAGATGTATTAAATACACAAACTTTTATTCCTGAAGGATTACAGAAAAGATAGGTTCCTTCCAGTCATGGGAAAATATTAGCTATTAACATAAATCTTGTGCATCACAAACAATGGAAGCAAAATGGTAGAATTGCTACTTGGACAATGGACAGGGTGGATGTTCCTCTAGTACCTCTTGTTGGCTCCAAAGCACAACAGATCTGCAGTGCAGAGTTTGTTTTTTAGGTAAACCACACTGGAATTTATAAGTTCTCAAAATACAATACTTATTTGCACGCATAGGAAGTAATCATCTCATGAATAAATTGGGCAATTTGGAGCCAAAAGGCTGCTTCTTATGGAGACCATTTTTTGCTATATTATCCTTACCTTTAAGGCACTTTTATTACTAACTATTATTAAATTGATGTATGAGGCTAAATGACTCCAAATTTTCTTGTTTGGTTAAGTTACTCTGCTTCTTTCTTACAATTCTATATTTACTTCTCCAGAGATTCCCAAGTACTTTAAAGATCATGTCTAAATGGGTGAAATGACTGATGCATGCAAACACATTTTTATGTAAAAACCAAAGATCGTTTCACTCCAGTTTACAAGTAAAAATTTGCTTCTGAATGCAGATGTATAAACATACACAGCCATGTTTGTGGCATTAATATTAGTGGTCAAGAAGGAGGTGATTACATCACTTTGGGTTCCAGCCCTAATTATCGTAGACAAGTAATTGTTAACTAAGTCATGTAATTGCCAAACTGTTAAATTAGCAGTTTGGCAAAAAGCCACTCATTAGTTTTTTTTTTTTTTTGCCAGACTGTTAAATTAACATTCTGGCAATTACATAACTTAATACATAATTACTTACCCACCTTAATCCAGCATATTTAATGGTGAAACCAAAAGTGACATAACCACCTCCTTCCTGCCCACTAATATTAATGAAGTAAACATGGCTGTGCAAGTTTTGACTTCTGTATTTAGAAGCAATTTTTAAAGTAATTTTATTTGTAAACTTGAGTGAAACAACATTTGTCTTTTGTATGCAAAAAAAACATAGGTTGTTTCACCCTTTTTGTCATGATCTTTAAGATGTTTGCAAAATGGGCAATCTGTTAAATTGTTTTTTTTGTTTGTTTATTAGTAGTATACACATATTTTTAGGTTTTGGAGTTAGTGAAGGGTAGGATTTCACATCCATTAATTAACTTATATAACTAATAAATAATGTGTACTATACAAACACACGCACCCCCACACACACATAAATGCAGAGGCAGAGACCACAAATTCACAGACATAGACAAACAGTCACTAACACAGGCACAGACTCAAATGTGCGTTGCAATTACAGCTACTTTGTTATCTGTGTATCCCTCATATGATTTATTCCGAGAAAATGAATGAAGAAATACATATATAATAGCAACAGTATTATATTTAATTTATTGACATCAGACATATAGTGAAAAGCATTATATCTCCGCATCCTCTTGCCACTGTCTTGTATCTGTCTTGGTGTTAGCTTTTTTTTTTCAGAAGTAGTTAAAAAGAAATGTCAGGTTCTTTTAACCGTTACACATTAGCTCTGTTGTTATTATTATTTATTCTTATATTTTTTATTACATTTTTCTAGCTCTCTAACTACAGCTTTCTAACAGCCAATTACTGAAAGGAAAAGAAATAGCAACTCTAGTAAAGGACTTCAGTCTTGGCACATGGATTTTGTGCCAGAACAGGCACTGTTCTTGTAACTTGGCTTTCCTTGCATACTACACTCCAACAATGTCATCCTCCTTGGTAAGATCTGACCAGAAAGTGATCACTTTTGAAGTCACCATCTCCCCTGACACTGCCCCCCCCCTGTCAGGGTCAAACAAAAAAACTTTTCCAAAGCTGACTACAATCTCCTCAGAGCAGGTATAAGCAGCTTCATAGCCACTGTCCCTTCAGTTGTAACTAGCACTAATGTTCAAGCCTACACCAAAAAACTATATGAGCACCTACAAAACTGCAGGGACTCCGCAATACCTGATAGGACCAAATCATCTTCCTCAGTGAAGAATAAACCTGTCTGGTAGACAGCAGCAATAAACAAACTCTATAACAGAAGGAAAAAATTGCTGTCCAGGGCCAAGAAGGAGCAGGTGCCAAGTTGGAAAAAATATTTCCTTTGTCTTAACAAGCAAATAAGGTCACTGGTGAAATCCTTTAAGGCTAACTTCAAGTCCAAATTGGCCACATCCACCAAGGACAATCACAAGGCATTCTTCACATAAGTCTGCAATCTCAAAGGCAACACCCAAATCTGCTCTGAACTGGTGGTCAATAACACCAAATACAAAGACGCCATAGATATAGCTAACCTGCTGGCAGACAGGTTCAGTGAAAATGTCAACCCCCATCCCCCCATCAGTAAACCAGGACATCCCCAGCACCTGCCCCCTCCCATCATCACCAGGAAGAGGTCCTTAATGCCCTCTCAAAAGAAAAAAAATACAGTCTCCATGGGACCTGATAACATCCCTGGCCGTATCCTATATGTACTCAGGCATGAGCTCTCAGCTCCACTAGACACCCTATTCAACCAAAGCTTGCACCGGCTTCATCCCAGCTGAATGGAGGACAGGCATTGTCATTCCTCTACACAAAGGTGGAACATCCACTGACCCAGGCAATTATAGGCCCATCAGCTGAACTAGCCTGATCTGCAAAGCCATGGAACACATTATCATGGACATTATATAGAAGGACATTGGCAACCTCCAAATACTTGACCTCACACAGTTTGGTTTTGTCAAAGTGAGATCATGCCTGTTAAACTTGGTCGACCTCTTTGAAACAGTCACCAAAGCCATGGACAAGGGGAAGATGGTGCACACCACCTACCTTGACCTAGCCAAAGCCTTTGACACTATTCCCAACTCGGGCATAATAGATAAACTCTTCCAGCTAGGCATCAACCCATACGTTACCAGATGGTTAGCTAACTGTCTCACTGATAGAACCCACGCAGTCAAAGTAGAGGAAGCCACCTCTAGCAGTAGACCCGTAACGAGCAGTGTACCCCAACGATTGGTCTTGGGGCCTCTACTGTTTTGTATATACTTTTCTGAGGTGCAGGCCAAAACCATTGGTCTGTGGCTGACCAAGTTTGCAGATGACTGCAAACTAGGTGCTGTCTTAAATTCCCCTAGTGATGTGAACAACCTCCAAGAGGGCCTTACCCAAACTTATGACTGGTGCCAGAAGCATGGCCTGAAACTGAATGCCAAGAAATGATTCATCATACCCTTTGGGGAAAATGTCATCTCCACTAATTATCATATTAATAACATCGTGATGGACTTGGGCACCCAGGTTGATAGCAACCTGACTTTTGACCACCACTTTGCCTCCGTTGTACAGAAGGCTTTCTACATGGCCCATCTCATAAATAAGGGTATTTCATCCAGGAACAAGGAGGTCATAACATCCCTGTACTCCTCCCCTATCAGACCCATTATCGAGTACAATGCACCCTTCGGCATATACCTTGCCAGGCACATGCATCAGATGGAGAGACCCCAGAGGTTCCTGACCAGGAAAATCCAGGGTCTCAAATGCCTATCCTATACAGATAGGCTAAAAGCCCTGTCCCTCTAGTCAGCCTCATACAGACCTCTCAGAGGTGACATGTGTCTGGCATACAAGGCCAATTCAGACCCAGCCTTGATGGAGTTGCTGCATATCCATAAGACAAACTCCACTTGCCCAACCCCCACAAAAGGCCTTAACCTGGTCTGTGACATTAATAGAACTTGTTGGTGGGATAGATTTGTATCCCAAAGACTCCCCCATCTGTGGAATAGACTCCCTCTCCATGTCAAGCAGAGTACCTCTCTAGCCCTCTTTAAGAGGAACCTGGATGACTGGATGGGAAACAGAAACTATACCCCTGGGACCCCACCTGTGTCCCTGCTGGACAGGGGAAACAGATGGTGACTTTGGGGGAACATGGGCAAAATTCTTGGCTAAGCTTATAAGGGCCTCCGGGCCAATAGCCTAGTATCATCTTATGAACTCAAAAGAGAAAACTTGCAGAGAAAACCAGTTTAATAAAAAAGCAAAGCTTTCGGGCGTAACCCTTCTTCAATACTAATACATTCAAACACTAAACTCTAAAAGCTTAAATACAGGTCTAAAATCACATGACCAGCAGCCAAATGAAATCATGTGACAGAAAACAAATTATAAATTAAAGACATATACATATAAATATATTAAAAGATGTGTAGATACACAGTACAAAATATTTACTTTACATTATTACGTAGCTCTTAACTAACACAGGTTTTAAACTGACAGTGCTATTTAAACCAGGATGAGTGTCAGCAGCTAATCTCAATATCCATTCAAATTCTTTGAGCTCAAGGCGGTTGTTGACATCACCACCTCTTTCATTTGGACATAGAGCATCAATCACTCTAAACTTAAATGTATGTGTTTCACCACAAGTTTTAATATGTTTACATAGTGCATTATTGTCACAATTTCTCCTAATTTCAGAATTATGGTCTATAACACGTTTTATAGACCATAATTCTGAAATTAGGAGAAATTTTCTCTGCAAGTTTTCTCTTTTGAGTTCGTGTTTTGCAGCTGGTTTTACTTGTGCTGTTACTATCATCTTATGAACCTTTGAACTAATCCCCATCCCCTGTATGCTGAGATTCAATAGGGATCACAGTTTTCAAAGCCTATTTCCTAAGCCTTTCAGTATTATCATATTAATATGGGCAGGGCAGCTGGAATGTTGTACAGAAATGTCAGGGAAATTGTTGGATCTATTCTTGTCATTGTCCATGTCATCTGTAATTGATTGTGAGCCATTTTTTCATGAGCAGCTGAGAAACTCCACAGGGGTTACAACATAATCACAGTATGCACATGTTAACAAAAAGGCTGCAATAAAGAATTCTAGTGTTTCCTACTTTGTAAAGCATTTTTTGTAAAGGTATTTGAATGCACTCAGTATAAACATCCCTCATCACAACACTTTACACTGCTGTCTTATCAGTAAAATAACTCTGAATGTGTAAATTATTTTAGGAATTGATTAAAGTGCCATACAGCTCATGCTAAAAAGGGCCTTCTACCACAGTATGCCCATTTGCAATTCAGAGACATGCTGGTTGCGACTAGTTAAGATATCATTATCAGTTAATTTGAACAGGACCATCCTAGTAGCCCACCATTGGGAACTACTCAGGTGAATATGAAGTTAACTCATAAAGGGATATTAAATGATTTTGTATATCACAATAGCTGTGCAACAATAAATACAGTGTTGAGTGTCTACTAATGGAACATTTCAGTACACACACTGAGTGAGAAATCATAAGTACTGTCATAGTCTGGTGTTAAGGCTGTGACCTGCTAATGAACTTTATCAGTTAGTTCATGGTTTGATTCCTTAAGAGTTCACTTGCTTAATAAGTGAGGTTTGATTGCCTCAGTCCCAATGTGCATAATGTTTGATTTAACCAGACAGTAATTCTGAGTCTTTCCCTAAAAGGAGACACTTATGTCAACAGGGATTACCTGGGTTGTGATGATGTGAAGTATTGCCAGCTATGCCTGGGGAAGTAGGGGCAGTGGATGTGTAATATATGCCAGCACAGCTATCTGGAATTTTGTAAAGTATTACATGTCATTTGTATATCAAACTGATTTGTGTTGTGTTGAAAATATATTTGTACAGTTGCTTATGTTAAAAATGTATCAATAGTGGGTCCTGACTGTATCGTAACTGAATTAAATGTATACGTTTTAACCAGAGAATACTTGAAAAGAAGAGGTTAATCAGAGTCCGGCTGCAGCTAACTTTGAAAAATGTTCTGAAATTAAATTATTGGGCTTAGGCCATAAATATTGTATCTTACAGTTCTGACTGCAGACAGAGACAAAATCTCTGGAAAAATCAAAGACTAGGAAGCCTTCTGTATTGTCTTTAGCAGTGAACTAATAGCTATTCTGGAAGGGTAGAAGTTAGAAATTGTTTTATGTCTTCTAGAAGCTGCATCAGATCTTAGAAAGCTCTATGCATGTGTATTATTGGCACATATGTGCTAAATCCTGGCAGTCTCTAGCAATGGGGCATTTCATGGGAACCAGAAGTCAAATGACCAGATATAATGTGATGTCCTTCTGTAATCCATCATTAAAATAATGTTTAATAGTAGTTGAGAATGAAATCTCAGAGCAGTTTGTTTTTGTAACCTGACATAGAAGGGCCCCTCACCTCTTGCATTGCTCTAGTAAGTAACCAGTGAATAATAATTATTTAGATCAGTCAGGAAAATATAGTGAGATTACTTAAGTATTGTTTTTCTGTAAATGTGTGAACATGTCCACCTGTGCTATTTTTAATATGTTCTGTGATTGAAACTCTGGTGTTTATTGTAAATAGATATTTAGTATTTTTATGTTCTTTTATTATTTATTCTTAAATATATTTAAACTTTCATTGTGGCTGGTCCTTTAGAGAATATTTTAACCTTTGAGAGTGTTTATATTTACTCAGTGGCACTGCAGCCACTCTGAAAGCCTTGCTATTTGGTCAACATTACCATTTGTATTAATATTAATTTCACTCAGTTTATTTGGGTACCCCTGAAGAGACTTAGAATAGCTGGCTTTGGATTTTCTGGTGGCAGTGTAACTATGTTGTAGTCTGGACAGAAGTGGGCATAGCTAGTAAATCTGTGCCAGTCTTTCCTCTGTGTGTGTGTGTGTGTGTGTGTGTGTGTGTGTGTGTGTGTGTGTGTGTGTGTGTGTGTGCGCGCGCGCGCACGTGAGAAAATCAAATCTCAAAATGTGTGTGTGTCAGCTGATTGGAGAAGGGGCACGAAGAACTGGTTTCACAGAGAGAGTGGTGGAAAACTTGGCTTAGACACTCAGCCAAGGTCTCAACTCTATAGCTGTGCCAGTGGGGAGTCTTAGAGACCTGGAGGGAAACAGCTAGAGAAACCCCGACCCTGGACTGGTGCACTTAAGGGAAATTCTGCTTGATGCAGAGAGCTGCATCTGGAATTACTGGGTGTATCCATTTTTGTTCCAAGTGAACATCCCTCTCCAGTGCCAGTGGTGAGGATTCAGGCTCCTTGATTAGTGGCTCAGAGCGGGGATGTCACATGGTTAATAAATTAAAAAAAAATAATTGATATGCTTTTTGTTTCTAGTTGTTTAGTGATGTAATCAATTCTGTCAAGCACATATCTGATTGCTAGTAATACCTAAACATTTACTATTAGCAATATTTTAGAAGTAGAATCCTTGTCTAACTAGACATTAACCTATTAGGCAACATATGCTATGTTGTCAGTGGAGACTTGCCTTGGACATATGACATTATTAAGCTGCACTGTATAAGTGTAAATGAGGCCTATAAACATCATTACTGCTGTGTTGTCATTTAACACTAATATATGTCAATGTACATTAATCAGAGTGCTTAATCTTTCAGCTGTATCATTTACAGCATGCTTTGCCTTCCACAGATTTTGCTTAAGGATTATCCTAAGGGAATTGTACAGTGATGTGCCAGTGTGCCATTCATTTATTGCTTAACATTTAACTA
This sequence comes from Protopterus annectens, assembly GCF_019279795.1. Lineage (NCBI taxonomy): Eukaryota > Metazoa > Chordata > Ceratodontiformes > Protopteridae > Protopterus > Protopterus annectens. The sequence continues at coordinate 252,647,721 of NC_056743.1, forward strand.
CTTAGTACTGCTTCACTTGACAAAATAAGCAGATGTTCACTGCGAGCACAGTCATTGACCCTTATCTTGTGTTGACTAACTTGCATGCTGAGTTTTCCTCAGTGTTTCACATACTCCTTCAATTCTATCAATTATGCCCGATTTTGGAACACGAAAATGACACTAGAGTCAGTGTTACTATTGCTGATACTGCAATTTGTATACTTAAACTGTTAAACATATATTGTATTACGGGATTTACACAAGTCAATAATTGTTTTTTGTACTCCCAAGTATTTGTAGCTGCATGTAAGAGTCCTTTACCTTATGTTTAAATTGTAACTGTCTTTGGCTATTAAATGGCTTGTTGAGTTTATACAACTTTTAACAGAGTTTAGGAAATATTCAAGCTTTGCATGGCACATGCCATTCAATGCATTATGTTAAGAAGCAGCCTCATTATTAAATACTCTGTATGTGAAAGGCTGATGTAAAGGCACACAACACTTCAGCACTCAGTAGGCCACAATGAAAACTAAAAACGACTCACTTTAATTGCGATGTTTCTAGATCATGGCCTGAAAATTAAACCAGTGCTGAAGGAGTAGATAGATGAAGATGTTCTGGAAAATTCAGTAAGAAAGACAGAGGTGGAGATAGAGGAATAAGCTTGTGAAACTAAAACTATGGCTGTGAACCTTAAGGGGTTAAGACAGATGATACTTTTTTTAGACAGCTCCCTTTTAGCCATGGTAAATGGAAGTACACACTACATGCATACACACACACACACACGCATACTTTAGAATGGGTTTGTGTAGCCTTCTGGCTGTCACAGGGCTATGTAAAGTATGTTCAACACACATCTAAAATAACTCTCAGAAAGTGATTGCAAACAAAAAAAATGCTATTTCAGAAATGTGGTAGGACATAACATGTCCAGACGTACACCTCTTGTCAAACTGTCTGACAGTATGTAGGTGGGCAGGACTTTATTCTGCAATGGAAGTCCCTCATTATTTGCTAGAAATTGACCACAACGCAGAGTGCCCAGCAGCATGCAGCATGGTTCACAAATTTTTATTCACTAGTTAGCCTGGTAAGTCCAATGGACAAAAGTGTCTTCAGGGGTAACCCAGGAGTGCTGTCTGGTTAAGTGAATTTGTCAGAGATTAATGGTATGCAAATGAATGTGAAAAGAATCAAACCCTGTACTGTGGACTACAGTAAGGGACTAAAGCTACAGTATTATTCAATTCCTTTCTAATCTCCCCACACCCCATGTCCTCAGGTCACCACCAGGGACCTTGAATGTCTGTGCTGATGGTCTGAGATTCACAACTAAGCCAATTTGTCTATGACAGTAGCACTACATCTACCATACAGCCACATGTCTATGACAACAGCACTACATGTACCATACAGCCACATGTCTATGACAATAGCACTACATGTACCATACAGATCCCTTGGCAAGAAATCATGTCCACTGCTCTGTAGTCTCCCAGCCCACAGTGAAACCTCTTACAATACTGACAATTCAAAAACAGTGTTTCATCTGTTATCAAGATCAACAGCATGATGATTTATCATGTCATTTTATTCTTCTAGACACCCACCCCACCTCTTGCACATATGCCTATCAACTGTACCCCATTATGAGGCTCAGTGCTAATTTTGAATCTTAAATTCTATGTAACACTCTGGTACACACTGAAAAGATATGTCATGTATTCCGTGTTAAGAATTTTTTAACAAATATTCATGATGAATAATACTGAAATATATTAATTCATCACAAATAACTTTTAGTGACTATGATGAAACAGTTATTAATCGTGCTGTGAGCTTCCAAATTGAAGTTGTTAGTAAGTGTTTAGTAGGTGTTCCACATTTTGTCTATTTGTTCAACATTGTGAGAGAATCTGTTTCACATTTTGGAGAAGGATGGTTGAGAGCTGAGCTCACACCTAAATCTCTCCCCCTTGATCTTCTGTCTTAAATATGAGTCCCCTGTCCGAGGTGTGAGAATTCAGTGTTGGTATATGTACATATGACCTACATCAGGAGGACATGGATACAAGTACAGAAATTAGTACAATTAAAGTAAGTTTTCATTAGATAGCACAGTGTTGGTTGTACAACAGCTGTGGTCATTACAGAAGTAAGACTGGGGTGTCTTTTGTGCGGAGTCCGCATGTCCTCCTGGTGTTCATGTGGTTTTCTCTGGGTGCTTCAGTTTCCTACCACATTCCAAAGACATGAAGTAGGTGGATTGGACACTCTAAACTGGCCATTGATGTGGGTGTTCATGCTTGTGTGTTGCATGGAAGAACACCCTTGATGGGGCTAGCTACCCGGAGGTGTGAACCGTAGCTCTAGATGACTGTGACTGCTGAAGTGACACCCCAACCCCATTTGCAAAAATAAGAGAAAGAGGTTGAAGATAGATATTATTTTGCAAATCTTCGATGCTTCATCTGAGGCAATATCTGTGTGCTGCACAGTATGTATGCAGGCCTTTCATATTTTACCTAGATACTATATCAGTAAGGTCTTCCCATCTAGAAGCTATTATAATACTGTTGGAGAAAGTGCTAAATATTACAATGCAAATGTACAGTGAAGGACAGAACCTCCTCAAAACCTCAGTTATGTCATGCCATCTAAAAAACATCAGCGGTTGCCAGAAGGATTGAAAAGAGGCCCTGCTGAGAAAACTACTAGGTTTTGACTGCATGTACAGTAAATAGTCTGAGATGTGTCAGTGTAGAAAACCTAAATGTATATAAAGTGGATGGACTAAGAGGTACCAGTGAAGAAAAGCTGACTCAATACGCTTGTACAAACAATTGACCATACTTGTGATAAACACTGCTCACAGACTAACACAGCTGATTATAAAGAAGAACATGGCTCATAGGGCACATCACATCCTACCACCTCTACAGTGGGAGACAAAATGACACCACGAGAAGAGTAGCCATTTGAAATTCTAAGGTTTGTTAGTAAGAGTCCTGTAACAGCAAGACTAAGGAAAAATGCAGACTTAACAAATCTAAGATTACTGTTACTTGGAGTATTCTCTTTTCTCTGAGGTATGGTAATCTCAGAGTTGGTATATATAGGTTTTAGGGGTATAAGAGGCTTGTCTTCCACATTGGGAGTGCAGGGAGCTTGCTTTCCTCTGCAGAAATACAACTTTAAAGAGAAACAGCAGTGTTCAACAGTCACAGTTCCTGTATGTTCACATTTGTCCATAATTATAAGGCTCTAACTTACTACATCTTGGAATGATAATGGGGGTCCCTCTGAAAGAGGGAATATGTGATAGTACTCTGCTATTTAAGTCCATCTGTGCATTTTTCTCAAGATGAGGAAGTAAAACCTCGCCCAAAACTTGCGCCACGAATTTCATTTTAACATCAGATAAAGGTGGCTCAGCTAGGTTTTGTGACATGGAGGGACAAAGCTCTGACTGAACCCCATGTGACCAGCATTTCATTAGTGATTTGGTCCACTGAAAAGAATGGGCAGGGAGGATGGGGATACAGAGTTGCTAGTCTTGGCTTGCCCATGTAAGGGTGGAGGGAAATGGCTAGATTTACTGCACTGCTGACCTCAGTAAGCAAACTGGAGTATTACCGGACACTGCTGATCAGATTATATCAGTTGTGTACTGCAAAAACCAGAAGTGTGGTACACAACCACTGGCCACAGCAATAAAGGAATTAGGCCAGGACCCACATGCCCTGCATGTTGGCTACTCCCGAATGCTCAGCCGTCAACCCTTAGGAAACAAATGGGACGAATGGACTCTATCCTGGGCTAGGACTAAATGGGTCATATGACTCTCAAAGTACAGTTGTGTACACTTACCATAAATGTAGATGTTCGAGTGTATTCACTGTTGCAGTCATTACATTTGGGTAATCTGCTGGCAGGTTGCCCTCAGTTGGCCTGAATAACAAAGTCTTGGGTCCTGCATCAGTTGCTGTCCCTTCTTCCATGACGTCAGGTCATCAGGGGTATAAAACATGCAGCCAACGCCATTGTCATCAGTTTTTCTTGCCCCAGATGTCAGCTGCTCCTCAAATGGGGAGCAAAAAAAAAAAAAAGAATATATATATATATATATATATATATATATATACACACATGTAATTTAGAACGCAAAAAATATACCTCCAAGTAAAAGCAAATACAACAAAAAGGCTTTTGAGCATAGTAACAGAAAGAAGAGGTATAAAAAGAGAAAAGTAGGGGGCTGGCAGGTGGGTAACCAGGACTGCAACAGTGAATACACTCGAACATCTACATTTATGGTAAGTGTACACAACTGTACTATATTCTTTGTGTTTCACTGTTGCAGTCATTACATTTGGGTAGAATCCCAAAGCTATGGTTGGGAGGATGGAATTATACAGCAGTAGGAACAGCTATAATGCCCAGCAGGACAGCAGTGGCAAAGCCTGCTCTGGATTTTGAGAAGAGAGGTAAATGGTAATGCTTAGTGAATGTATGAACTGAGCTCCAGGTAGCAGCTTCTAGAATGTCTCTGGTAGGAACCCCTCTGAGAAAGGTTGCAGAAGTAGATGCAGCCCTGGTGGAATGGGATCTGATCCCCTTGGGGACAGGTTTACCATGATGCATGTAGTAGAAACAAATACAATGGCTTATCCATTTTGAAATTGTCTGCTTTGAGATAGCATTTCCCTCTGCCCCTGCAGCAAATGCCACCAGTAGCTGCTCAGATTTTCTTAAAGATTTTGTCCTGTTCAAGTAGAATCTTAGTTGTCTGTGTACATCCAATGAATGTAGAATCCGCTCCCCCTTGTTCTGTAGATTTGGGAAAAAAGTTGGCAGATGAATGGTCTGATTAAGAGCCACACTGGATACCACTTTAGGCATAAAGGATAAATTGGCCCTGAGCACTACCCTGTCTGGGTAGAAAATAATAAAAGGCTCCACAGCCATGAGAGCCTGTAGTTCTGAGATCCTTCTAGCTGAAGTGACTGCTAAAAGAAAAGCTGTCTTCCAAGAAAGAAATTTTATGTCCGCAGTAGCAGCTGGCTCAAAAGGAGGCAGGGTGAGATTTTCCAACACAAAATTGAGGTCCCATGCAGGAATTGGTGCTCTCCTCAGTGGTCTTACATTTTTGGCCCCTCTGAGGTACTGCTTTAGCAGGGGATGAGAAAAGAGGGGAGGCTCTGTGTTGTAATGAGCTGAAATGGCAGAGGCGTGGATTTTTATGGAAGAGAAAGATAGGCCCTTGTGCAGCATCTCAGTTAAATATTGCAGAATCTGAGGAATATTGGGCATTTCTGTGCTTATTCCTTGTGCCTGATTCCAGGAACAGAATCTTTTCCATTTATCAGCATAAGATTTTCTAGTGATAGGCCTTCTAGCCTCCAAAATGACATCCATCACAAGTTTGCTGAGAGATGTAATTGGTGAAATTAGTAGATTAGCCATGCTGCAAGATTCAGAGTTTGGAGCTGAGTGTGTCGAATTTGGAATTTCTGCTGAGACAGTAGATAAGGTGTCTGAGACAGGTACCACGGAGGAAGGTGTGACATATTGCATAGGAGTGGGTACCAGTGTTGGCGAGGCCAGTCTGGAGCAATCAGAATCATTTTTGGTTTGTCCTGTCTGACTTTTAGTAATACCTTGGAGAGCCAAGGCAGAGGGGGAAAAGCATAGACTGATAGTTTTTTCCAGCTGAATGATAGAGCATCCACTTTCCAAGCTTTTTTGTGATGAATTCTTGTGCAGAATTTGTCCAACTGATAGTTTTGGGGTGAGGCAAAAAGATCGATGTCTGGGCTCCCCCATTTGCGTGTCAACATGCTGAAGATTTGCGGATCCAGTTTCCATTTGTGTGGGTCCATAACATTTCTGCTTAGTTCGTCTGCCAGAGTATTTTGCTTTCCTGGCAGGAATTGAACTTGTAGATGTATTTGGTAAGATAAGGCTGTGTTCCACAAGGCCATGGTTAGTCGGCAAAGGGGGTATGAATGGGTACCCCCCCTGCTTGTTTATGTACCACATGACTGTGGTGTTGTCCATCTTTATCAGTAGTTGTCCTGGATGAAGAAATTCCTTGAAAGCTGCCAGAGCATTCTATACAGCTAGCGTCTCTTTCTGGTTGATATGCACGTGCATTTCACTTGGGCTCCATCTGCCCTGAATGCATCTCCCTGCCAGATGTGCCCCCAAAGCATAGTCTGATGCGTCTGTAGTCAGGGTTTGGGTGCAGGGGGTGGAATGAATGACAGTCTCTTGTTTTGGTGACAGGCCTTTGCCCACCATAGAAACTCTTGCTGCAGGCCAGGAATGATAGCAATCATTGTTTCCAGGCTGTGACAACGTTGACTCCATAAACTTTTTAGGCACCATTGAAGTTTCCTCTTATGCAGTCTTGCATATGGAATTAGAAGAATGCATGAAGCCATGAACCCCAAGGCCTGCAGAATTTGTCTTGCAGATAACTGGGTTTTTGTGGCCACTTGTTTGAAGTAAGTCATCAATTGGATTTGTTTGTCTGGCGTGAGGTAGGCCATCTGGGCAGTTGTGTTCAAGCTTGCACCCAGGAATGTAATATTTTGAGAGGGTACCAGTTGTGATTTCTTTTTGTTTACTGTGTACCCTAGGCATGTTAGGAGCCTTTTTACAAATGCCAGATGTTGAAGAATGTCCTTGTTCTCTGCTTGAATGAGACGTTCGTTCAAGTAAGGATAAATTTGCATGCTTCTTTGTCTGCAAAATGCAATTACTGGTGCCAGGCACTTTGTGAAGACCCTGGGTGCACTGATTTGAAGGCAGATCTGGCCCTTCCATTTGGAATTGGCAACGTGTGGAAATGAAATCTGTATCCCTGGGATACTATATTTAAAACCCACTTGTCCTGGGTAATTAGATGCCAATTTTGTGCATGAAGTGCTAGTTTTCCCCCCAAAGGGGCTGCCAAAAGATAAGTGCTTGGAAATGGCAGAGGAAAGCCAGTGAGACTGTTTACCGTAGGGGGGGGTGCCTTGCTACTTACAGAACAAAACAATGGGGTGCTTCCACCTCCAAATCTGGAAGCTTCTTGTGACTGAAACCTGGAGCCTTTGAAGTGTCTGGGTTTGACCTGAGTGGCTCTGGTGGGTACTGGAAAGGACCATTTCTTAGTAGGCCAGTGCCTACTGAACCTGGGTGGCTGCACTCGTAGGAACTCTTTTACAGTTTGTATAGATTTAGCTTTGTCTTCCATCTTTTTCAAAACTTCTCCTGCCTTATTACCAAATAGACTGTCCTGTTGTAAAGGAGCATCCAACAATTTTGCTTTAACATAATCAGGCAGATTTTACTCCTTGAGCCAAGCATGTCTTCTTATCACAGATCCAGTTACGGCCCTGCAAGAGGCCTCCAAGGAATCAAAACCACATTGCAAAGTATGCTTTCCAACTTGTTCAGCTGAATGCAATAAATCCTGTAACTCTTTATTTTCCACACAGTCAGAAATCAACATAATTTTCTGTTTCAGTAAGCCCATGACATGCTGCTGATATTTAAGCATATGAAATTGACAGTTTAAAGCCCTGATTGCCAGGGTTGCAGACGTGTAAACCTTCTTACCCCATCTATCCAATGCCCTGGAGTCTCTATCAGAAGGGGTAGGATTTTTAGCAGTAGAAGCCTTAACACCCTTGGGACCCTGAGAAATTGTTTCAGGATCAGCAGTAGGGTTTTTGAAGAGGAACGTGTGGGAGTCAGAAACCCTGTAATATCTGTTTGGCTTTCTAGGAGCCAGAGGCAGGGAATCCGGAGCCATGCTGGGTTCTGAGAAAACATCATCAACAATGTCTAAAACAGGAGGTATAGCCAAAGGCCTATGCTGAGGAAGAAGAAGGAAATCAAATCCCTAAGTCTCTTTTTGGATTCTGAAAAATCCTGATTCTCCCAATGAAAATGTTCCCTTAAGGAATGCAAAGTTTCTCCAAAAGAAAAATCCTCAGGAGGAGAAGCAGAAGGGATGGATTCCTCTGCATCAAAGTCCTCATAAGGTGGAATAGATAATTCCAGATCAGAAGAGGAATCAGAAGAAATGGAAACCTGATCTGAAGATTCATAATCAGTGCCTTGCCTAGGCCTCTTAGCAGTAGGGGGTTGGGAACCCCTGATCAAGGTAATTAAATCCTCAGCCATTTTGATCATTTGTTTTTTAGGCATAGGGGCCTGAGCACATGGCCCATGCGTTGGTTATTTAGACATAGAAGTTGGTTTTGGCCTTGTTTATGAGGATGGCATCGGTTTAATATACAAATCTTTAGGCCTGAAAACACCCTCAGAAGCCGATGCCTGCTCAGCGGCTCTGGACCCATCTAAGGGAGAGACATCCACGGGTTCAATACTTGAAGTATCTCACGGCATACCGGACTCTGAATGGGTATCAGTAGAGGCCTGCGAATCAAAAATAGTGGGTATCAGGGGCTGTGAAAGCTCCTCACTGAGTACCGGCGAACCGGTGACTGGCTTAGGAGAAGCTCCGTTGTCAGTTTTGGACCTTGACAGTCTGTCTCTGTCTTTTTCTTTGCATTTTTTGTGAATTCCAGTAGTCAGATTGCTAACTGATGACATTTCTGGATAGTTAAATCTTTAGATGCAAAAATATACCAACGCTTAACAGTGCGTTGGTTAAATTTAGCACAAAACCGACAGCAAGGCATGTTGTGGTCAGGGCCTAGGCAAGGAATACAGTACAAATGAAAATCCTTATGAGGTATTTGCTTCCCACAAGTAATACAATTATTAACTTTTACTGACATCGTTAAGGAGCAAGAAAAAGTTTCTCCAACGGGGTACTTAGCTTTTGTTGAAGACTTCGGTTTTGAAACTCGAAAATGAAAATTTCAGAAGTCGGACAACTGGCACTTGCGAACTGCTTCTGCTTCAGGCACCGCGCGGCATGAAAGACTGATTAAAATGGCATCGGCTGCATGTTTTATACCCCTGATGACCTGACATCATGGAAGAAGGGACAGCAACCGATGCAGGACCCAAAACTTTGTTATTCAGGCCGACTGAGGGCAACCTGCCAGCAGATTACCCAAATGTAATGAGTGCAACAGTGAAACACGAAGAACATCTGGCCCAGGACTGAGCTTGGCTCTTGATTTCATAAATAAAAATAAATGAACCAATCCTTAGTTCAAAGGCATATGTTTGAATCAAAATAAAAACAAATCTTTCTGACTTGTTTACTAAACTAGATAAGATTAAGTCCAAATGCACAAATAAAGTGCTACAACTAAAGAGAAACTGAAAAATGTAACAACGGAAGGTCAACAGACAGGTATCAGAATGATTGCAAAATAAGAGTCACATGAGTAAAGTGAGGCAAAGGAAGAATTCACCTCAGCCACTGAGGTAGATGACCAAACAGAAAACACTACAGCCATTAAGCTGCAAGGTGAGAAAGAAAAAAAAAAACAGCAAGAAAAGACTTTGGGTGAAGAAAAAAGAAAAGTAGAGAAATGGAAAAAGGAAAAAGAGGAGAAATGATTTGCCATCCTAAGGTAAAATATTTTTTTATTTTGCCTCTAAGTATGAAAATGTGTACACAGAGAAAGCTACTTTTGATTTTAAGAGTAATGAGCCTGAAGTACAGCACCAGCTGCATTTTAGCCGAGGTGACAGAAAAATGCCAACAAGCTGACTGGATTGCATTAGCAGTTTTAATACTGCAATCATTGTTATTAATGAAATGTGTGTGAGGCAGTAGAACAGAAAAGCAGATGGAGCTGAAATGTTGGAATGTTAGACCAAGAATGCTGTTATTACAGCAGTCATATCAGATCTACACCCCCAAACTCACCATGGTATATCTTGTAAGTATTTAATGTATCAGACCAATAATGGTACATTACCTGTTGTTACACAATGTAATACAGATAATGCTTGACTCATCTGTGAGATAGAAAATCATGATTCCTTGAGAAAATTAGATCCAGACAGGTGCATAAACATATCTGAAGATATTAAACAAAAAACACCAATGAAATTGACAATTTATCTGATGAAGAAAGAGAGTTCTAATGAGATTAGTGAAGGACAGGAACATTCAGATAATGAAACCTGATGAGGGGCATAGCTATCATGGACAGTACAGCTTATTTGACCAAAATGGATCAGCTTTTGTCTAATGAGAATACTTATCAAAGGGTGAGTTTAAATTAGATCAACGTTGCATATGCTAGACTTGCTTTTTACTTTTTAGACATGGTTATGCAGGGGGAGTTGGGTCATGAGATCTAGGAATACCTTAATGTCAAAAAACCTAAGGTGGTGTCCATTTCTGAAATCCCCTAAACACATAAAGACCCTTATGACCTGACTTTATGATCTATAGTTTCTGCTAAAGGATCCAAAGCAGAACCCCATGCTAAATTTGTTGACCTTAAGTGTAAGTCCATACTAGACCATGAGAAACATATTTTAAAAGATTCCTGGCACTTGTTGGAAGTGTTAAGCACCTTGGAGTACCCTAAGTATATCATTTTTATTATAGTGGATGTTATTGACCTGTTTACTTGTATCCCCCATAAAACTGGTATTGATGGGTTTCTACTTATTTATTTGAACACTCAGCCATGCCATCACAAGATACTCAGATGGTTACAGCATTATTGCAGATGGTCTTAAATAGCAATTATCTATATTTTGAAGGGGAATTTTTTTTATCAAGTCTCAGATGTCACAATGGGCACTGCTTATGCCCCTATATATGCTAATATGGTTCTTGCAGTGTGGGAGAAATTTTAAGTTTTTAGTCCTGAATTCCTTTCCTGTACTCACAGATATTTTAGTTATCTAGATGATATATTCATTTTATGGAAAGGAACTTTGGAACAATGGTTTTGTTTACTATTTTTTTTTCAAACACCTTTATTGAATTATGACTTGTGACATAGGCAAATTTACATTAATATAAAAGTAATCAAACTATATTGAAATAAACATTATACTTCACATATATTGATATATATCATTTAACTTAAGCAATATTACATAAAGTATTCAATTCCTACCTTTTTTAAACAAGAAACATATTTATTAAACCATCACTTACTACATACGTAATCATACATTTATATAAATGAAAGCAAACCACACCAACACAATCCTGGTCACATTTTACATCACAAACCATACTGACACACTCCCTGTTGCAAACATTACACATCACTTGTAATCTACCCAATCTTTATCACTCAAACATTACTTAGCTCATTTAAGTCTTGCTGCCTTTTAGACCTCATTCCTCCCTTGTATACATTGTTCACACAATTTCCATTTTTTCCTATGTAGTTTGCTCCTAGCCTTTTCTAAACATCTTAGGTCCAGTTGTTTTATCTCTGTTACTATATTCAATACTTCCAGTACAGTTGGTTTAGATTTTGAATGACATTTTCTAGTAACTGCTTTTTGGCAGCCACCATTATTAGACACAGCAAGGCCTTACCATGTCTAAGCAATTCCAATTTTGTATCATAGCTCTGAAAAATCATCTCATTTGTCAGACCAATCTGCCCACCCAGAATCTATGACAGTCATCCTGTAGGAAATCTTTAAAGTCCACCAACTCACTATACTCCCAGAAAATATGTTCCCAATTACCTCTTTCTTCCTCTTCACAGCTCCAACATTTGTTGTCTGCCTGAGGAAAAATTCTCTGGAGTCTACTTGGGATATAAAAATATCTATGTAAACATTTCCAAGGAAAAATCCTAAATCATCTACATTTTGTTGCATATTTGGGAGACATACATTCTCCTATTGTGTCTTTATGCATTGCTTAAATGGTTTTATTTCTTGAACCTACTGCATGAGTCTACTAATTTTCTTAAGTTCACATACACTTTTAATGAGAACAGTATTGACTTTCTCAACATTACCTTAGGAAAGAATCTGGAGGCTAAGTGTTTTACATCCACCATTTATGGAAAAAAAAACATTCTCCAATGCATATCTAGATTTTGAAAGTTGTCACCCCCTTTACCAGAAGAGATCCATTGTTAAAGATGGATAGACTATCTTGGCTCATTTCTGATGATTCTAACTTTGAGCATGAGATATACCATCTGATTAGTTTATTTAGAGAAAGGGGTATCCATTAGATGTTTTAAGGAAGATTCAGTTAGAGGTGGTCATCAAACCTGTTTTGCACCAATATTAAAAGGAAAAATTCAGATAAACCATAATGGGGGTGAATACCCTGTAACACAGAACAAAGATTTTTTGCTTTAGACAGGGTGTTAGTATTCCTATTATGCGGTGACTTAGAATACTTTTTAGAGATTAAAGTGTTATGTTGGCAGTTCAGGCTTAATGCCTCACAGGCACATGGCATTAATGATCCACCTGTATTTCAAGCATTTTGAAAATGAGAACAAATGCACCATGATTAACATATGTTTTTTATTTAATCATTTATTCTGCAATAGTCCATCAAGTTATACTATATGTTTTAAAAGTATTATTTTAGTATGCCGATATTATACTAAAGATGTTTTATTCATTAATTTAAAATTATGTATTCTTGTACAATGTGCCCTTAAGGATGTTTTGTGTCTAAGTTAAGCGATGTTGTTCACTGATTGGTTGCTGGGTATATAAAAGGTTTGTGGGTATTCTTTCATTAGTTATGCTGAGGAAGTCTTATCAATTCATAAAAGACGAAAGCACTTAATACATTAAAGTTCATAGTGTGTAAGTTTCTTTGGTGGATTTTGTTTAATTTTTTATTTTCCGTTCCATGTGTACCTGGAAATATACATATAGGATAGGATTTTTCACACAGCATAGCAAAAATAAGGAAGCAACAGGGTTTACATATGACAGACAACACCCTAAACACTGCATCTTGTACTTCAGATGAAGAGAAGAGAGCTGCTAACAGTCCATAGTTAATTACACATGTTGGAACACATATACAACAAGCTTAAAAAGAGGAAGAGCATCATCAGCAGTAAAATGTCTTATAAAATGTTTATTTTTACAGATTGTGTGTATCTGTGTGTAACTGGTAGTAAATAAACACTATAAAACCTATAAAAAGTACTGCATCTCTATGGATTTCAATCATGATAAAGCTGACATACACTGTTATGCTTTACGTGATGATATTAACATGACACTACTTAAAGATGAAATGTGGGAGAATATAGATTCTTATGTGGCTTTGTCCAGATTTTTTCTGCTAAGAGGTTGAGAGTTATTGTAAGCTTTAATGTGATGATGGTCATAGCCTTGTGTGTCTGATTTAAAATGGGATCCTTATCATACTTAACCTCTAAGTACAAGAAATCTGTAAAAAGCCAGAAATAATGGGCGGGGGCAAAGGCTCACAATCAGTGACAGATTTTAAATACTGCTCTTCTAAACTTAAAAGTTGCTAGCTTAACAGGTTTTACATTAGCATGCATTTTCTAAAGGAAGAATAGACCAAAAATATGAGGCAAAAATCTGGGCATTCTGCAAAAATGTGGATGCTGAGTGGTATGTGTCCTGTCAAGATACCTATAAATATGTAAACTTCTTTAATTGCTATGTTGCTTCATGCTCTCAAAGCTTACAAAGCAGAACAGTATTTAATAATAGGCTGTTAGCATAGCTTTTGCAAAAAAATGTCACAAGCTGTTATTTTTGTAAATACTCTAGAGTGCAATGATATGTATAATGCACTCTTTCTAGATGAAACAGAGTGAAGCCAGCTACCAGTGTTTCAGTCACAAATACAGTGTTTCATCTTAAAGATGATATTTTTCAAGGATCTAGCTAGCATACTTTGGAAATGTTCATGCAATTCATACATGTATTGATACTACACTCAGACATCCACCAGAAAAAATATGGTTGTGAGTAAAGTGATACAGCCAGAGGTGTGAGACATTTATTTTTGACGTGATGAATATAATAAAAGAGAAAACAGACTACTGAGTAGACATAGTTCTTAAAGGTTCAGTCATATGCCCATTATATAATTACATGCTTTGGAGTGGTACATAACCCACGTGTATGAATTGTGCTGTATAGTTAGTGATGGGGAACTGAATAGTGTAGTAAAAGCCATGTAATATGCAGTTCAAAGTTTATAGTGCTTTAAGATGGTAGTGACAACTGTATAGTACATAGAACTTCATGATTATGCTGAAAATAAAGTTAAATTATATCCTGGTTCAGAGCTGCTATAGCACCAGAGCCAGCATTAACAATGCTTAGAGTGGTGCCAAACCATTACTGAGCACGCCTACATGTTTTTACAGTTGGGTCCATACCTCTCAACTTCTTAGTGCAAGAAATCTGGACAAAGCCTGACAAAATGGGGGGACAAAGTCCCAAAAATAGGGACAGATTTTAAATATTGCTCTTATAAACTTAGAAATTTGCTAGAGTAACAGGCTTTGTGTTAATATACATTTTCTGAAGGATCTGAAGTCTGAAATTGAAATGTATGTCATTATTTAGTGACTTCAATCCTCAGATCATACCAGTGACTTGCCAGAAAGCACCAAATTTTATAAGGAAATATACCAAAAAAATGAAATAAAAGTTTGGACATTTTGTGAAAATCGAGTCAGTTGAGAAGTATGGTTGGGTCTGTACTAAAAACAGACACCCCCAGAAAACAGTAGCAGCAGGAAACAAAACGGTTTTGTTTCACCTTCCATTTTTGCCTGCTGCCTGCTACAGTACATCAAGTCCTTTGGTTACATCTGCTTCTATTATGCAGGGAATATACAAGACATCAACCATTTCCCCACTACTTTACCGGCTTTCAAAGTTGGGGCACAACACTTTGGATTTTTTTTTTTTAATCTTATTTTTGACTAACTAGTAGTACATAGAGAAGGTAAATCTCCATGCACTACAAAGAATTATGATGAGAACATAACTACATATTCTGTGTTCTCGGCACATAGATGCCAAGATTCAGCTTTCAAGCTTTGCATTTGATGTGAATCTTGGCATTCATTGTGTCCACAAACACCAGCACAGAAGATTAAATTCACAAACACAATCCAAGCACTTTACCAGTAGTCTTTATTAGCGATCTGGTACCTCGGCCTTTCGCCTTCAAAGGATCATAAAAAATGTATGTATTATCAGGGGTATATATACACACACACACACACACACACACACATAAAGTGATAGTAATTAACACAGACATCTGATATCAATTAGTTGAAGATGACCGTTTTTTATCATTGGAAAGACTCATGACAAAAGAAATTGCTCTATTTCTTGACACTTGCCTCTTGGAAAAGTAAATCAATTTAAATTTAACACCTAGAGGCTTACGCATTGATAAACTTCCTGCGACTTGATTTTTCTGAAGAGGAACATGATCTGTTTGATGAGTGGAAACAGGCTTCCCTAGAATGTACGATGAAATGGCTCCGTATACTGGTGAAACGGAACCACAGGGCACATGATAAACTTAAGAATGAAATATTGCATCTACAGGACGAGGTGGTGGAGGAGTCCTGTTTTAGGATGCAATTTTCTAAAATTAATGAAAAAATCTCCAAATTAGAAACTGATATCCTGCTACGTAAAAGAAATAAACTTTTACGGGACATGAAAGACTATGAAACTGGTGTCCTGTTCTCATTGCAACGTGAGTTCACGCGCAGTAGATCAAAGGTCAGGAGAAGTTCACAGAAGCGACGAAGCGCCTCAGCATCCTCAGGGGAACAAGAAGGGAATACTTCTGGAACAAAAAATGTGACATTTGCTGACTTTATTAATAATGGTAACGCGGAGACTGAGGGTCTAAATGGAACTTCAAATTCCTTAAAGACTGACAACTCCTTTCAGACCAACAAATCAGGTCGAGGAAGAAATGGATTGTGTTTGTGAATTTAATCTTGGCATTCATGTCTCAAACACATAATATGCTCGTTCCACTCATTGACCCAATCATAATCCTCTATGTAGTGCAGAAATGGTGACAGACCTGTGTGTACCTCCGAGTAGGTTAACACAGAGACAAAACACCCTGCTATAACAAAATACAGACATGCAATAACTATGGTATGCATTTCTCCATAATGTTTTATTTTGCTGTGTGTAGAAATAAAACTCCTACCTTTTTATATATATCAGCAAAATGATTGTTGTGCTACTGTGTTTTTGTGGTATAAGATTTGTTGCTAGCAAAGGGGTATATCATGGATGGCAATGTCTGATAAATTGTTTCATAACATATATTTTAATTCCAAAAAATAGGTTAGTTTGGAGAATATGGCAGTGCACTATAAAACTGTCAGAAAACTCAGTATCAGCAAGAAAAAATTACAGATTTTTTTTTTTGAAAACCAAAGAATTGTTACTCACTACATAAACCTGCAAAGGTCTGGTTTATGTGAAATTATGTCATTGTCCTTGACATTATCAGGCAGTGGGAGGGTGAATTAATGAAATTGTGTCAGTACACCTCAAACAACAAGGGCTTGGAATACTTAATGATATACTGATGTGCAGTCTAAGAGTACATGGGTACCCCACTGAAAGGTAAATCAGGCAAGTCTGTGGCATAAGCATTTAATTTAGTTTTTAAAGGTAGCCATACACCTTAGAAATTACAAACAGATTATGGTAAAGAGTTTCTAAATGACTCCTTGAAAGACTTATTAAGATAAAAAGGTGCACATTTGTTTCACCAATAGTAAAGTGAATGTTGCCATCAAAGAGCATTTCAACACAATATTAAAAGTGCACACGTGGCATTGCTCTTTACAAGCCAAACTGCTTGAAACTTTATTTATGTTTTGCCTGATCTGGCGCACAGTTAAAATTGTACTGATTGGCGAAATATCAAATGCAGGCAGATCACTGGTAGTTGCCCCATGAAGTATCTGGAAAAGTGCTTGACAAAAAGCAAAAGGGTTCCCTGCACTGCTACAAAGTAAGACTGCAACAGGATTGCTTGGAAATACTTGTTTAGTTTGTTTTGTTTTTTTTTTTTGCAGGGGCAAGCTCACCTGCACCCCCCTCATATGTAAAGGAAGCCTTCCATACCTCCCAGACTTAGATATATATAACCCACGGCTGCACATCACTGGGGAATGGATAAATGGAGAAATTCCCAACCCAGCACACAGCAGTCTTGAGCAATCATTGTTTTCCTTTAACAACAGCAAATTATTTCTGAAGCACTGTTGAGTGAGAAAACAGGACTGCTGTTTTCTGCACTAGTGCCCTAGGCAAAAAGGCTCAGTGGTACCCCCACCCCATCCCATTCTGGCCTACTCTGACCATCCAGATTACTTTGTTTCCCTTTTTCTCACAATCTGTCTTAGTCTTCAGCTTTTTCCTGCAGTTATTCATTCATTCAACATGCTATACCTAGGCAAGACTACACTCTGACAACTATGGGGCCACAAGTCCCCAAAAGCCAAGATGGATCTCAATCCTCTAAAGTACATATTAGAGGTTTTAATCAGTCTTTTTATCCAATAATGGCTTGAATAAAAGATGTGATCAAAAAAAAAAAAGAAAGAAAATCATTTTTACTCAACTTTTTTTTTCCTGCATCCTTTCAATACACCCTAACTGATCACGGGTACACTGTTATAACTGCAGTGGAAATAACTGCATTAAGCCATGAGGGTTCTACATGCTCTGAAGTGCATTTTAGAGGTTTTAAAACTTTCATCTAATGACGGCCTGAATGAAAACCATGCTTAGAGAAAGAAATTCAGTCTTAGCCTTCAACTTTGTATTTCCCGTATCCTTCCAACACACCCTTACTGACCAAGACCGCACAGAAATAACTACAGTGATAGTAGTTATACTAAACCAGGGGCTATGGGGACACAAGTCTCCCAAAAGCTATGAGGTTTCTAGATGCTCTGAGAAGCATTTTAGAGATTTAAACAACCTTTTGATCCAACAGTGGTCTGAATGAAAATCACGACTAATGAAAAAAATCTGTTTCACTCTTCAACTTTGCTTTTTGCTGCATACTTAGAACACACTGTACATGGCCAAAATTACACTGTAAAAACTAAATTAAACTGTTAGTCTGGGGCTGATAGGCACCCAGAAACCATGTGGTTATAGATGTTCTGTGGTGCTTTTTTCCAACATTTTAGTCCAATAATTGACTGAAGAAAATCATGCATATTGAAAAGAAATTCAATCTTATTTTTTATTTCAAGGAAGAAGTAAGATGTATCCAGGTTTTACTGATTAAAGCTGATCAAACACCAGCTTTCACTAAACAAAGAAGACAACTGATTATGAGGAAACATATGTCATATATGAGAATAGTATCTACACCCTACCCCCTCAAAATTGGTAGTCACTTTCTGTGTATCCCCCTCTAGTATTAAGTTGGAATGAAAATAAAGACATACGCACTCATAATCATATACTTCAAGCTGCTGCCATCATTATGTATACGTAGCACACCACCTCTATCAATACCTTAAAAAGACAGTCACCTTCTGGATACCTTTCTAATGTCGGACTGGAACAAAACTGAAACAAGTAAAAAAAACAGAACAAATAGAACATATTTGCTGCCAGACATACATAAACAGCATTCTTATTTACTCTTCCCGAAAAGACAGCCACCTTTATATTTATCAAATGTTTGATTGCGAAGAAAATGAAAAAAATATTACAATAATGCTAACAGCTTGTTACTTCTAGACATTACAGTGCTCCTATACAATCTCTACTGATCCACTGTCCATTTGTCTGAAGTTCGTGAGGAAAGTTAAAGATATAATCACCACACTTCCCCCAACCCAACATATAGGATTATAGGAGGTTACTAGGCTAAAAAGAAACCTCAGTCAGCACCTCTCACCCCTGTCAATGAGGGACACAGGTGGAACCCCTGGGACAAATTTGTGGTTTCCCATCCACTCATCAAGCTTGCTCTTGAAGAGGGTCAGCAAGGTGCTCTGTTTGACATGTATAGGAAGTCTATTCCAGAGACGGTGCAGCCTCTGGGAAACAAACCTGTCTCCCCAGCAGGTTTTGTTGATGTCGCATATTAGACTCAGGCCATCTGAGCGGGCAATCCACAAGGAGTTAGACTTATGGATATGGAGCATCTTTAGTAGGGCAGGGTCTAAGATTCCCTTGTAGGTGAGACACAGCTCACCCCTGAGCAATCTGTACAATACAGAGTAGAGTGATAGTGATTTGAGCCTGTCCGCATAGGACAGGTGTTGGAGGCCATGGATTCTTGTGACTGTATTTTGTCTTTGTCCAAAACAAACAGTTGCTACACATTACAGTACTGCATAGTGCTTCACATAAATCAAATCAGTCCTGACAAGCTAGAATAATAAGCAATGAGCTGCAAGCATCTACTTAGTTTCTTCCACAAGTAACCCTTTGCTCTAAAAATAAAAAAAACTAATACAGAAACATGCCCCTACACACACACACACACACACACACACACACACACATGGCACATAAATAAACTGATATAAAAACATGCCCCTACACACACACACACACACACATATGGCACCATAAATAAACTGATATGGAAGCATGCCCCTACACACACACATGACACCATAAATAAGCTGATATGTAAGCATGCCCCTACACACACACACATGACACCATAAATAAACTGATATGGAAACATGCCCCTACACACACACACATGGCACCATAAATAAACTGATATGGAAGCATGCCCCTACACACACACATGGTACCATAAATAAACTGATATGGAAACTTGCCCCTACATGCACATATGGCGCCATAAATAAACTGATATGGAAACATGCCCCTACACACACACACACACACACACATACACACACACACACACACACACACACACACACACACACACACACACACACACACACCACCATAAATAAACTGATATGGAAGGATGCCACTACACACACACATGGCACCATAAATAAACTGATATGGAAACAAGCCCCTACACACACACACATGGCACCAAAAATAAACTGATAAGGAAACATGCCCCTACACACACACACGGCACCATAAATAAAGTGATATAGAAACATGCCCCTACACACACCACACACACACACACACACACACACACACACACACACACACACCATAAATAAGCTGATATGTAAGCATGCCCCTACACACTCGCATGGCACCATAAATAAGCTGATATGTAAGTAAGCCCCTACACACACACATGGCACCATACATTAACTGATATGTAAGCATGCCCCTACACACACATGGCACCATAAATAAACTGATATGTAAGCATGCCCCTACACACACACACACATGGCCTAGTTCACTTATGTGTAAGGTTGGTCATGGCTATTTCCAAATCATTGGATAGGATGTGATAATTACATTATATTATTTAAGTTTATCTTCTGAAAAGGGTATACACAGTTTTGTGTACTTTTTTTTATTCTCAGCTACATGTTTTTGTAAATCACAGGTAATTTGAAGCAGTTCCGTAATAGAGTAGTGAGGATTACATTCTAGTTGTTAGTTTTTTTATTATTTTGTGTTTCAATTAGTTAAATAATATATACAGTTTAGTTTTCTGTTTTTAAGTATGATTTCCTGTTAAAGCTATTTCCAATTGGCCTTCTGTAACTGTGATTTTCTTTTTTTCTGTTTCCTTTTTTATTGGTTTATTTTAACATTTTTCATTCTAATTATTTAAAATTATTTTTGCAAGATATGAATCTGTACTTTTGACAGTACAGTACTTGAAGTTTTTTTCTTTTAGTGTGAAAAGTAGCTGAGTTATGGTGGCTAGCTGCATTTTCTGAGTGGTTGGGTGTTTGATGGCACAAACTAGATGGAGATTTGGCTACTAATTAAAGGGAGACAGGATTCAACAAGTAGATGTAAAGTTGAGATAGAAATGAACTGGAGTTAAAGACTTTAGTTCAATAAACAAAGGCGGAGTCTAGGAACTGCTTGTAGATGAGTGATAGGAGGAGAACTGTGAAAGTGGCAAAAAAGTATAGATGGGAAATAGAGAAAGTCTGACCAGTAAGGGACTAGTTATTAACCCCACTTCTATGCAGTATTCAATGAGATCTGGATATATCTCCCAAGGCCCGACCTTCTGCTGAGTAGCAGGCTGCACCTATGAGAAGATGAAGAGCATAAACAATGATCTAAACTCTGCAAAAACACTGAAAAATCAGAAACAGTCCATGGGGTAAGCAGTAGCTAAATTAAAACTGTCCACTGGTGGCCTGTTACTTCTTCATTGCTTTGCTTTCCATTCTGTATGATGATGAACAACTTTCCTATTAGAAAAGAAACAGGTATTGGTCTGGATTAAATACATAGTACATATCCATCTGTATTCAGATGTAGAAATCTATTTTCTCCATTTGCCTTTCCTTTTTAACAGGCATGATTCTGAAGCTGAATTCTTACCACACAAAAACATTCGCAGAATACGAAGTTATTTTAACAGGTAAAGCAATCAAAGTCAGAGTAAATGTCAGCAGTGTTATCCTTAGTCTTAAACATTTTATTACATCAAGGTAAAACTGGATTTTATTATCTATTTGTGTCTTCCTAGTTTGAAGTCTTTTCTTTCTGTGAAGCACAATTTTTACTGCAGCAGATTCAGGCATCTGCAGTTGCCTGTTTAAGTGAACTGTTCAAATCATTACCCTTGTTTGACTCATTTATATTTTTTGTTTGTTCTTGGCTGCAGATCTGTATCACAAGCAGACTGTTATTTTGCAGATGTATTTTTGTAACTTTTAATTACTCTTAGTAACTCAAAATCTGCTTTTTATGTTTGTCATTCTGAGACTTTGAACTACTCATTTATATTGCGGTGTTAATTATATACAGTGCGCTGTGGTTTCAGCTATGACATAACACGTATAGAATACAAACCACTTTGCTGATTACTATTTTTATCATGTGTTTTACAATTCACTCCCCACTTGTTCCCATCTCATTAGACTTCACAAAGAATAAACCTTGGTTTGCTGACTTGTAAACTTACCTTCTTATAAGAAAAGAAACAAAAAAAAACAGTAATGATCCAGTGTTATTTATTTTATCTTTATTTTTATTTTTTCATTCACTTGTTAACAAGATAATGCACTGATCCTTGTGAACTGTTTTTAGGCAAAACCAAGGTATGCAAATTAAAATAGAAAGAATTGTAACCATTTGCAGTGTTAAACATTAGGCAAAGCTGTAAAACTCAGTCTATATTAGTTCGCCAAAAGGTATTTGTAGTGAACACCTATTCAGCGAAAATCATTTCCGCGATTTGCTGAATTTTCCAAGGGCAATGAAACAATTGCCCCACTGCACAATGGAACCAACAAATAACTAAATCAAAGCCCCCTGTCCCCAACTATATATATATATATATATATATATATATATATATATATATATATATATATATATATATATATATATATATATATATACCAACTCCGAGATTGCACTACAGTGGGGAAAAGGGCAAAGTTGTGTAGTTAGCAAACTAATTCATTGCCCTTGGAAAATTCAATGAATTGCAGAAGTGATTTACGTTGAATACATGTCACTGAATAGGTGTTTACTGAAAATAACTTTCAGTGAACTAATATAATATGCTACCCAAAGACTTCAGGTACTATTGAGAAGGACCATAGAAAAGACAGGTACGGAAAACAGATAACATACTCACAGAGGGGTCTTTTGAACTTACTGTGGTTCAATGCTAGGCTTAGTGTTCACCATGATAGTATAGACTGTGTATGTTACTTCAGTCCAAACTAATCCTCACCACATAGAAACTAAATAAATACATTCAGGAAGTGGTTCTACATGCTACAGTTAGCAACTATATGTGATACCTTAGTGTTACTCAGTATCTGTACTGTGCTTGTGCTCAGATGGGGGTCCTGTAGATTTAAGATAACCAGGGCTTTCACTCCTACTAATTCATACCAAAAGCATTAAAATAGTATTAAAACCTCAGTGAGCAACTTATGCAAAATCTACACCAAGTGTCAACAAGTACATTCTGGAAGGCCTGCAAGTCTGTGCAAGAAGAATACTAGCAATGTGTGCAGTAATGATTTTCAAATGTAATACTCCCTTCAAATAAACAGTGATGTTTGCAAAGGTACACTTCTTGGATTTCTTCACTTTGTTCTGTTCATTAACTTAATCCAATAAACCTATCTAACAATTGTAGTACTTTACTTTTCATGGCTGGTATTTCTATGCTAGTGCTCTCTAACCCTCAGCCATCTGCCTTCTAACCTAAAGGATTTCAGCTTTTATAAAACCTAATTATCAAACAAAAGCTACCTATTAACTGCAAGAAAACTAACACAAATGTTATGACTCAGTCTTTACAGCTGTTTAGCAGCACAGCCCTTTCAGTGTTAGTAAACACAGCCCTACCTTCAAAAGCTCTTTTACCCATCAATGCTATGTGGCCTCTCCCATGATGTCATCAGTAGCCCTTTGCATGCACACCTGAATACTTATCAGTTCCAGTGCCTCAAATAAGATTCCTTACAGACCTAATGTCTGTCTCCTCCTTTGAGTGAACATGTAACTGTTTCTCCCCCAATAACTCATTGTCAACTGCATGCCCTGTAATATACAATGTAAGTTTGAAAACCCCAAACGTCCTATAATATACAGTGCATATACAACACCTCAAAAGTGATGAACAAAGTATGTTCCTTACTCACAGGGCCATACACACTATCCTATATTTATGAATTTTGCAGTTGGTTTCACTTGCTTTTTGAGAAGGCTAAAACAAGTGTAATGCAACTCATTTTCTGCAATTTACTACCCAATGTCATCCAGTAATTGTAGTCCTGATTTTTTATGTGCAATATTGCAATATTAATTGCTTTTGTAATGCAGTAATATCCTTTGCTGCATTCTCCTAGGCTGCTACAAAGAACTTCAGTTTTTATTTGTCTAGTATACCTATATGAATATCATTTCAAATACTATCTTGCTGGTATGGACACCTGACAGGTCTTATTCCGTGTCTTCAGTCATATCACCCACAGCCACCTAGTATCCATCTGCAGCAAGTAACATTTTGATTTCCCCTATAATTAGACATCCACGATCCAGAAATAATTTCACTGTTTGGCTCTATAAACTCATTTCTGCTTCATCTACAAAACCTCATTTACCTCACTTGGAACACTTCAGTGACAATTCAAGTCCAATATCTTACTGAATGATTTCTGTTTCTACCAATCTAGCCCTTCTCTGAGACCAAGACTTCTCAACTGTACTTATTTTGAAGGAATGTTCCTATTTACAGGCCCACTTTACCTCTGCACACAATGTACCTATTTTTGGAGGTATTTTCAGGCTTGATTTACCCTTTCATACAATTTCCTGAATCCCCCTCATTACATGTAATATCTGAAGCTGTCTAGTACACAGAAAACTACAGTACCTGATCAACATACTAGTGGCACCAATAATTTAAAGAAGCAATAACCCATTTTACATCCTTTTTCAGAAGCAAAAATAAATGTGTATGTGGCAGAATTTATCACTGTTTTTATTTATTTATTCCACATTCCTACTGGAAGCAAGAAGAGTTATCTGATATTTGGTACTCAAATTTTATGTGCCATACCCCCAAACTTATGCTACGGAGAAAAAGGAATAGTCTGAAAAACATCAATCACAGACTTAGTATATACAAGCCTGCATTTTTGCTCATTCTGAGTTGATATTCTGGGACTCACACTAATGAGTTTTGGAATATTTCTATAAGATGCATTCTTTGTGAATGTCAGGACAACTAAAAGTCCTTATATAAACTCCTCAGTATTAAACAGCAGTATAAAACTGTCTCTAAGTCATGCAGCAAACTTCACCCCAGAACCCTGATTCTTTTGTCTATCTTAAAACAGGATTCAGTTCTACTTCTATTATCTGGACTCCTATTTTCCACATTCCACACAATTTATTGAAATGTGCCTTTTGTTTGCTTCTGTTAGTGCTTCATACCAACAATCCTGTAATTCCACGTAAGATATGTCTTTACTAGAACAGTTTTGCAGTGACAATTTCTCGATGGAAATCGCACTATTGCCAGGACCTACTTATCAGGACAGTGAAGGAGCAACTGGCCAATAACATCTGCAACTGAAATGAGTCTTGCTTGTGCTTGTTACCTTCTGGGCTGGTGAAGCATTGAGCCATTGTAAGACCCTACCCAATCCCCGTCCGTATGCTTCATTCCCCATTTCTTTTTCATTGTCCAACTCAGCCCATCACCATTTGTCCACTACATCTATGTCCATCCCCATCACTTCCAATCTTTTGTGAGCATGTCTGCATGAGTCTGTGTTTTATGGTTCTCTTTCTGCCCCTGATACCTGCCTTTCTCCCATTATTCCATCCACAGCTTCCCCTCAGTACTTCTTCCACATACCCTTCTTTTTATAATGAAAACAAGAGGCTGTTATCCTCAAGAAAAATGACCATTCCTCCACTGCCCTATCACTTATGCATCATGGTTACCCTTGTATGTTACCATTTCCTTGATGTTCTCCAATTTCAGACTTTTCTACCTACCCAACATCCTTTGCATTTATATGATGTACAGGGTTACTTACTTAGAGTCACACAGAAGGCAAAAAGAGGTTGAAGTAATGAAACCCTGGACCACAGGAAGCATCTTGCTAACAGATCATAGTCTTAATCCCCTGTTTTAACTGCCAGACTTAATACATTCAAAGTTCTTTGTGTAGATTAAACTAGCACAAAATGATAAACCAGTATATGCCAGCTGTAAAATAATTAAAAACAATGAAAAAAATCTAGATAATTAATGCATGTCCTCACAGTCCTTTAAATGAATAATTCAACGCAGATAACAGCACCTGAAGAACATTGTAAATATGTATTGTACATTAGTTTCAATGTTACAGTTTCTTCCTGGAGGGATAGATCCCTGACTGCAACTAAGGTGGCCAGGGTTCAGTTTGCAGCCATGGCACTCAAGTATTCAGGTAGGGTTGGAGAGGAGTGAAGGGAAGTGCTCCACTTGCCTTTCCTTGGGGGAGGTAGAGAGGAAAGTGTGTACTCAAGGGCAGACTAGGTGGTGGGATCTCCATGGTAGAGACCATAAAGAATACTGCTCATGCTGTGAGGAGGAAGGTAAGGCCATTTGAAGCAAATAAACTTCGAGGAAGTGAGGGAATGTTCTCCTCCAATGGCCCCATTGCAATCCTCTCTGTGACACCTAGCCAGGTGCATGCAATTTAGGGCTGGGAAGAAAACAAGAAAACACAAACAACCCTGATGATGGCTGTCTACACATCAGCCTCTCTCTTGTTAGACCCTTACACCAGAGATGGGCAGCAGTACGTTGATTAGCTGGGAGGAAGCTGATGGTTGGCAGACAGTGGGGGAAATGTGTCACAAAAATATACAGTTTCACTGTTTGAAAGTCTATTACTCAGTGTCATGGGGCAAATCAATATGATCCCAGTATAGACATTTCATTTGGTTGCACTAAATTCATACTTCCAGCCAGTGAAAATACAACAGCTTTCAGATTAAACAATTTAACTAACTGTTACACACTTAACACAGTGTTTACAGTAAGAATCAAACATGGCTGCTACTATTTCAGATCCCCTTACTATAATAACTGACTGAATCTGTGTAGTAAGTGGCAGGTTACACCAGCAGGAAACAAGATCTATCCAAGCACAAATGTTGGGAAGGAGCACAAATACAGTTATTTGTGAAGTGATAACTGAATTTTAAGGACAGCCTGCTATTTACATGTGTGTGTGTGTGTGTGTGTGTGTGTGTGTGTGTGTGTGTGTGTGTGTGTGTGTGTGTGTGTGTGTCTATATAAACAAACTGGTTAATTTTAGCAAAGCAGTTAAACTGGCAAACCACCTCCACCTTCCTGCTTTAAAAGACTGTGCCATCACTAACAAGTTCTAAAAAAACAGCATTTCTTAGTAATATGACAGCCTGCAAAGAAGAAAAACTAAAGCAATGCTTACTCTCTGATAATAAAGAGGTGTTAATGCACAGAACTGTACACTTAACACATTTAAGCTTTAATATTGTCAGCTTGCAGCTCTGACCCATAGACAGTCCAACAAATCATCCTTTAATTTCCTAGTCTTGGTATCTTTGCTGGGCTTTGTTGATCAGACATTCTCCTTTCCTTTTTCTTCTTGCAAAATGCACAATGTTTAGCAGGCAAGCTGCACTACAAGAGCATGCATGTCTCTGTAAGGCTTTTCTTCTTATATGAGCATTCATTTCTGAGGGTATCTTTTCTGAGCTAGTGCACAAAATCTGGGTTATGAGGCATCATATTAGATCTCAGTGCCTAAAATATAGTGTTGAGCTCTACGTCATTATTCTTTGTAGGCAAATTTAGGACATCCCATTGTACTTGCTGCAGTGTTATGCATGCATGCATGTATCCATTCCTCCATCCATCCATTCATCCATGTTCTAGATCTGCTTTACTTAGTTCAGCTGCAAGAAGACTGGAGGCAGTCCCTGCCAGCAATGGTTACAGGGCATGAACAACCCCAGACAGGACTCCAGTACATCATGGAGCACACATGTGTACTAGGGATAATTCAGCGCTTTTGTTTCACCTGCAGGCATATCACAAGACTGTGCTATGGTACCAGCAATCACAGTGAAAACTTGCACAAACACAGAAGGAACACACAAAAAGGTATTACATTCCTTAATGTTGGATAATGACCATGCAGTTGCACTGTGTAAAATGTAAGAAACCTACAATTGCTCTCATACTGAGCAGGATTACTATTGCAACAACACACCATCAGTAGATGTAAAACTACCCAGTCTCACAATGGTCTCCACATAGAAAGTACCTTGACTGAAAGTCAAAATGTAGAGCAGGTTCAGTCAGGCTACATCACTGTACTGCCCTGTAGTATTCTATTATTTTATAATGTTAGAAACATCTGATAATGCTGCCCTTGTATGGAACAGTCAACCAGTTTGCTAAGAGTTTCTTCAAACATTATACATAAAAAAGTATAAACTTTTAAAATAGTTAATAAATATAGTTAATCTTTATTACATGCATTTTAATCCAGAAAGCTACTTAACAGTGCAGGCTTCAGTGTGCTACAGTATTAATAGTTGTTCTTTATTACATACATTTTTAACCCAAAAAGCTACTTAGCAGTACAGATTTCAGCGTGCTGCAGTACCAACAGTCACTCTTTATAGCATATATTTGCATCCTAGAAAGCTGCTTAACAACAGTAATAGTTGCAGTGTGCTTTTGTATAATTGTGTTGTAAACTTAGAATGCATATGCTTTATCAATGACAACAAATTCTCAATAGGTAGCAACGGATGCAGATGTGTAGGCCTGAAAGATTTGTTAACACCCAATGTATAACCAGCACAAATCCTCAGTAAGAGATGCTGTAACATCTCACAGGGGCATAAAATGTAGTGCTGGGCTGGTTGAAGCTGGCTTTCTAACTGCTAAAGTCTGCAACATGAAGAGGGATCCTTATGCTCCCAACCATTCAGTCCCATCCTCAACCACTCTCAAGAGGGACTCCAACACCAGAATAGTGATTGCCATGTGTTCCCTTCCCAGCAGCCTTTGAATACTGCTGAACTCATATGCTAATAAGACAGCTAACTCTTCCTGACTGACCGATTTAACTTCCAGTCTTATTTCAGCAAAGCTATGTTCCTTGCTCTTACTTTGCTGCAGAATACAACCCTGCAAAATCCCTATTGGAAGGGAAAAATACATGAATTTCATTCTTGATCTCTAAAGCAACTGTTCGATTCAGATCAACAAGTTTCTATCTGCCTTTCTGAGGACAAACGTGGGTGAAATGAGACCATGTTCATGCACAACTGATAGACAAAACAGACCAGTTGGCAAATAAAATGGAATAACCTCCCTATGATCTAGTTGCATGATTTCCCCCAAAGAAAACTGAGCCGCATGCCTCATCATGCCCTGTTTGAAGTTTTACTCCAAAGCTGCAAGTTCCTAACATATACTTGTGATTCTGTAGTCCTCACCCCAAGACAAAACTCACATGAGCTTTGATTGACATATGTGGTCCTCAGATCCTATTTCTTTCTCTCTCTCTCTAGTCTGTTTGTGAGCTCCTATTTACAAGCCACAAAATGCATACTCCTTATTTCCATCATATGCTGTTAACACAGAGCCATTTCTGCTATCTTGCTACTGTTAAGTATGTTTTGTATTGTAACTTCTACCAGAAACCTCCTGCCATTACTGTCAGTATTGGGAAGGGGTCCAGCTAAGCCAAAAGTGACAGCTGTCTGTACAAGCACTAAAGGCAAATGAAATAGTACAGCATTCTTGACCCATTCCATAAAAAAAACTCAGCTTAGAAAAGTCTTTCTGCAAGATTGCTGAAAGAAGAACTATGCACTTGTTGTGGGAAAGGCTAACAGATGTTTGTAGTTGCACCCTACAGCTAAACAGCACATTATGAACCACAGCTATCCTACATTCCTTATTTTTCAAATAGCACCGAAATTTTGAATACTACCACTGTCAAATAAGCAAACAAAACTGAACAGCTATCAAATCAGTGAAATGTAAACATGGTCAGATAAAGGAAATTAATGTTAAATCAGAATATTACGCACCAGCAGGTAACACTAAAATGTAATTTCAGTAATATCCTGTTCTTTAAGATGGCTCCTGATATGTAGGTGCATCTCACATTCTGAATGCCTTTTGTGTGTAATTTCCTGAGGCTTGGAAAAAATGCAGCAAAAGTACAGAACAGTGTAGGGTAACCTGATAGCGTGACGAATTGTCTTCACAGCAGTGCAAAGTGCTGCATGCCGACAACTGTTGGTCATTGAAACAGACACACAGCATACGTAATGCACTGCCTATTGTGGCACCAGAGCAAAAAGACAGAAAACCTGGAGAAGAAAG